>NC_070578.1:11340486-11658343 GCF_027409825.1 Scomber japonicus
GCAGGAACACATCATCAGTAATGTTCCACAGGTCATCAGGATTTTGAGTCTTTCCACATCATACCCCCTCAGCAGGCAATCCAGCCAGGGTTGATCATGCCCTGGCTTGTGTCCCAGCAGCTTTGGCCCACAGATCGCTCCCCCTGATCTCAAGCCATCTGGAGGCCCTCTCTGCAGCTATAGTTATATTGTGTTAAGTGTAGACCTTGCACAGTGAGTGGCCAGCAAAGGCACTACACCCCACTTCGACAGGTTCACAGCATGCTTTCCTTTAGTCTGTGTAAGTAGAGATCTTCGATTGTCTGGTATCTCAAGACCACCATACCAATATCCACCATTCAATTCTTTCTGTTCTGTTTGTGTTTTATACTTGAGTTAGTTTTAGATGTTGTTTATAATTTAGCCTTCAATTGCATTTGTTTCTATTAACTATTTATCCATCCACCCATCCATCCAATTAATAGAATAGAATAGAAAGCCTTTATTGTCATTATGCAATAATATTACAAGGAGATTTGGAGTGCTACACCTGAAACAAATGCTCAGTCGTCAACTACAACAAATGATAAAAACAACCAGTAGGACAGACAACATAAACAATCACACAGGGGGAATAATGCACAGTTTCGTGTTTTCTTGTCTACAAGTAAAACAAATTTGTCCTTTTTTCTTCCATCATAGACATACTGTGTAGTGTCTGTTCTGAAGGAAAGCGTTTCCTTCATTTACATTCTGTGATTAAATCAGAGAATGTACCGTATGGTGCCTGCATGTACAGTTATTTGCATTATTCACACTCTGCCTAGAATTAAAAAGGAGGGGTGGGGGGGGGGGGGATCTGTCACAGCAGCATTTTTGTCACAGCAGCATTTTTCCTTCCATTGTTTTAATAAGAACAAATAACTACCTTACTTCTTTTGTTGTTGTACTGGCATATATGTATGTGTGAATGGGAGATTATGTGTATGCTTGTGTGGCAGATGAATATTGCAGCACAAATTGATCACTCTGTAGGGTTAGAAATTTGATTAAATGCTCAAGGCTGATTTCCGCAACAGCTCTTGTATAAGTCATGAGAGCACTTTGGGGGAAGTTAAAACTGTGGAGAAAACAAAAGCCATCCGTTTACCTCATTAGTGTGCGTGGAAAATCTTGACATGCTTTGAAGAGAACGTGCTTGTGTAGCTAAATCAGCTTAAGGGCCCAAAGCAGACGTACAAGGGAGGCAACCAAACATCTTCCCAAAGTGATAAACAACCCTCGTCTTGGTCGGGAGGGCTGTAAAAAGAGACTTTGCTCCATTTTTCAAGTATTATTATTATAAGTTCCTTAGTTAATCTTCGTGTTTGCCTTCGAGCCAGCTTTAACATGGCTGATGACAGGTTTCTGCTGATTCTCTGACGACAAAGCTCTATCACGCAAACATTCACAGGCGCACACACCCAGCTGCTTACACACACACACAACAATGGCAATAACTGCCTCAATGCCTTTGTAAAAAAAATCTCCCATTTATCAGCAGAACAAAAACAATTTGAGGGGTTGACTCCTCGGTTCAATGGGCGACATTTGAAAGAGCAGAAAATATTTCCTCAAACGTCAATAAGAAAACTTCTCTGATTCACATGCATGCCAGGTTCATTCTCCCTCCTCCACATGAAATCCTTGTTTGTTTTGGCAATGCGTTGCAGCACATTCCAGACACGTCTCTCAGTGATATAAACCTCATTAAAATGATTTGCCCAAGCTCTGTTATTAATCAAGCAAAGCAAAATGACAAGTGGGAAATAATTTTATGGAGGAAATCTCAAAACTCTAGTCCTGCTGAGGGCACGCGCTTCCCGAACAACTCATTTGGTTAACTAGCCCGACCCTTTAATCAATGCTCATTCTGGAAACAAGCACTTGTGTATCATTTGGCAAGATGGAGCGAGTGATAATAGTATATTGCTGTGAGAGTGAATTTACAGAATTACAATCTTAATCTGTCATTATTTTTTTCTTATGTGCACCAGCAGAAGCTTTGGATGGCATTAATTTGTATTTAAAGGTTTAAAAACTGCAAAAGAAAAACAAAGCTAAGAATGATTTACTTTTATCAGTATTGTATACTCAGATCAGAAATCAGGTTTTCTAATTGCTTTTCACTTATCAAGTCTAATTTCCATTCCTGTGTCTGAAGTAACTATTTTCCTGAATGCAGCTATTGTAACACTATATTTAAAAAGCTGGAAAGCCCTGCTGTGTATTCTCTTCTATCCAGAGACATATTGTACATAACCACATGATGGCAGTACTGTATCTGAAATATTACAACCCCCAACACTGGTTTTGTTTTTCAAAAGAACGATGCCCCCAAAGTACTCTCACGTTCATGGAGGTATGTGTAATATAGTAATGTGCACTTTGGTACCCAATTTGCTGCTACCACCTGTCATGCTTCTGCTTTGACACTAAAACACCCATGAAAGCCACTGCAAGTCTTCTAATTAAGCTATACGCTGCCATTGACATGAATTATGCAGCAGCTTTAATGAAGTCCAATCAATAAACACAGGATCTATAATTACGCCAGTCACACAAGCTGCTGTGGGCAGAGTGGTTCTTTAACCTTGGGGCTATATCACTACATTTGAAAAACATTTTAGTTGATAAAATAATGCTCCACTTTGCTTTTCATATTTAGACAATCATACCCCCCCCCCTCCCACCTAAACCTCCACCCACCCTCTAATGATAGCATATTGTGGATGTATTTTTAATGTAAAAACACATCAAGGGTTGAGGCAAACATCTGCGCGGTGATGCTGATGGACAGGAGGAGAAAGGAGGTGTGCTGAGATGTCGGAGTGTTAAGAGGAAATGCAAAGAAATAAAAAAGACAAACTACCACACATTAATGTACCAAAACCCACACATATCCATAACAGCAGGTAGCCTAATTAGTGTGGATATCTAACTGAAACACCCATTATAGTAGAGAGAGAATTTATTAATGATGCACATAACTAATGACAATACTCATAATACAATTTTCTTTCTTCCGTTGGCATGAGAACAAGGTTTGTGAGCTTTTGCAGTTAACTTGTGTTATAGTGTTGGTCTGCTTGTTCCTAATAATGCCTTCCAACACTGAGCACTGTGTTCCAATGTTGAAAACAATGTTGCCAACTCTCTTGGCTGCACAGAAAAGTCAGATGACATCACACAGTCACATGCAATTCAGTACGTTTCCTGTGTCAAAGTGTGAAAATCAGATCTTCTTGTAGTGGAAAAGCAACATGCATCATCATGAATAATGTAAATTTGCCTCCAAGAATCTCTTAATATAAAACAATTTAGTTGCATTTGAATGGTATCTTATCCCACATATTCTGTACAGACATATCTAAGTACAACACAGCATTTATATCAAGCCATGCCACAAATGAAAAAGATCTGAGATGTTCCCCACAGGTGAACTGGCCTCCAACAACTCTAACCTGCAGAAATCCTCCTCATCTTTATGTCTGTTTCGGCAGTGTAAAGTTGCAATCTTCTTCAGCTATTCCCAACATTACAGCATTGCTTCTCAAACAGAAACAACATGTAGGAGGAAAACACCGGTGCTCTCCATATCCCAGCTGGGACCCCCTGCCAGTTCAAAACAGCTTGAGTTCTTTATCAATAAAGGTGCATCACACATCAGAAGATGCGTCAACCTCTTATTTTTAAAAGAAAGTGTATTCACTTTGGAGTAACTCTCGGAGCTTCAATAACATTGAAAGCATTTTCAGATTCTTCTCTTATTTCCTTGTGGCTGGCAGCTCTCACAAACACTAAAAAAGGCAGCCACTGTTTCTCTCTCCCGCTCCCTTTCAACGAGAGAAGAGAGCTTTCAATGAATCATCCCCTGCTCCCGTCGTGTTCTGAACTGTGTCTTCCCTTCGTCAAGCAGTGTGAGTGATGGAAGTGACAGAGAAGACACCTGCCCTGAACCACCGCTGACAAAGACGGAGAGAAAGAAGGAGAGAAGTGGAGGGAGGGAGGCACACTGCCTGATGGGAGAAACACACAACAAGGCAACAAACTTGCAGAGACTATCACTTATAGTGACAGGCTGGGAGGTGCCGTGCTATTAGCAGGCCGTAGGGTAGGCCCTGAGCACAGCCCGTCCTACCTAGGATGGATGGGCCTCTCTCTCGGGACTAAATTAATACTGGGAGTCTTATTGAATTGCTTTTGGAACAATGTCCTCCTAAGGAGCTAATCAGACAAGAGTTATCTAGGAGTGCCTGTAGGCTGGCTGGGTTGGCTGCAGCGCTGTGGCTGCCTGACAGAAGGCAGGTGCACCACGCCGACTCACAGCAGTTCATTCCCGAGCAGGACACAGTGGTGGTGTTATTCATTAGACTCTGGTGATGATGAATCCCAAGACTCAGAGTTTCCAAAGGGAAAGTTCTTCTCAGTGCACAAAAAGTAAAGAAACATGATCAAGCAGTAAGGTTTTTGTAACCATGTTCACATTATTTCAGTTATTTAGATAAAAGAGTTAGTTTGTTTCCTTATTAAACATGCATTCATTGTTGGGTTTGGTTTTTCTGGACACCTATACATGCAACCCCACAAGCTGTAAACACAACAGTGACACTATCACTTTATAAAGTTTATATGGCGAACATGTTAGTTAACAGTGGCCTATTTACACATTCAGCAGGCACAGAGTAACATTAGCATTGATTTGTGTCTGGCCACCTGGCAAATGTAAGTCCAGTATTCACTCTGCTTTTAGTTCTGTTTTTCTCTCCACAAACTCCAGAGGGAAATATCTGGCTCTTTAGCTGCTAAGTACTGTGTTCACAAGCTAGTTGCTATGTTTGCCATTTAGTGCTGAGCAGGGTTGTACAGTGGTTTTATCCATTAAAAAAAAAGAAAACGAAGAAAAAGAAAAGTCTGTTATGATGTTGAAAGAAAGATGCCAAAATGCTCTGTAGAACTGAACTGCAGCAGGTCTGTAAGCCCAGCAGCCCTTTCACATTACATTACATTCATCCATTGTTAATATAGAAATATTCATTAGTGCAGATTTTAAATATTGTAATAAGAAATGTATTATTCTTATTGAAGAAAACAAATTGTCGCATGTAGCACAATGGAATACAAGCTCTCATGAGAAAGGTTTATAGTTACTGACTTGCAGAAATGTTCCACATTGCTGAACAGTTAAACAAACAGGGATGGGAATTTTCCAGATTTTCCATTCTGAAAATGTGACCCACAGCAGAAACAAATAGTTGAGTAATTGATTGATTGGCAGAAAAAAACATTTGGCATCTACTTGGTTTATGTGTTAATCATTCAAGTTCTCTTTGAAGCAGAAATACCTGACCTTCTGCAAATTCTAGCTCTTGTAATTTGAGGATTTTATGCTTTTACACTGTTTATCAGACAGAACAAGACATCCAATCATGTTATTCTGAACATTTTCAGCTGTTTTTTGTCACCATTCAGAGTCAACAGCTAATGATTTAATCGAAAATAGAATCTTAATCTGACTAGACCTGCAGTAAAGGATTAAACAACTAATAATTTGGTCTGTAAATTGTCAGAAAACTGTCTAATGTGACTTCAACCTGCTTGTTTTGTCCAGCCAGCAGAAAACCCAAAGCCCTTCAGCTAATTCTCAGACTCTGGGAGTCATACTCAATAAATGACTTATGGTTAAGTATGTAGGGTCAGGGTATGTGTGTGTTTGAGTGGGTGTGTGGGGAGTCTGCACTGTGTATATTGTCTCACTTTTTTTGTCAATCACATGCCTGTACAAAACCTAATTCAAACAGAGGCCTACAAACCAGACGGATGAAAATCTTGAATTTAACTTCCAGACCAACCAAAGAAGATCCAAACTGTCTCTTATCACAGCACTTTGCTACTCATGTAAACAGTAGCTCCACAGAAGTGGAGTAATAGTCCGTATCAGAGGGATAAACTCACAGGATAAGGTCGGATGAAACATAGGGGAAAAGCATCACTGAGACCCCACACAAACACAAGTGAACCATAATGATGTGTGAGAGAATAAAGTCTCTGGTTGCATGCACAATAGAAAGCCAGCGTTACTTATGGCCACTTAACACAAAGTGTTTTTAGCCCGCATCAGGCCAGCCTTGGAGAGAGCAGTGCCTCAGGCCAACCCCAGCCAAGGCTCTGTCTCACCCTCTGGAGGGCAGCAAGCACATTCAGACTCTGATTCACTACACAACACAGATATATCATAGGCTAACTGGCCCATAACATTATATCCAACACAGTGACTCTGGTCGTTCTTGTGGAAATGTAGCTGATGAATACTCCATAGAGGAAGTGGTATTATATCATCCACTGGTGCATTACATCACACATCAAAGTCTGTTCTCAGGTCTTGATGAGTACTACTGCATACATTAAAAAAAGGTTGGTGTCAGTTGCAGTTGAAGGCTACAATTGCCACTAACACACCGAAATCTGTACAGTCAAGTGAATTTAGTTGAGCTGCATTGTGGGTAATGTAGGCACCAGGCTTTGACAAGGAAGAAGAACGTGTGAAATAAAAATATGATATCTTGTGTTCTCTTGCATCAGTTTTAATCTAAATGTGACTCTTCACTCCTGTAGGTGGTCGAGGTGTAGCTAATGTTAACTGCTGTAAATATAGTTAGGAAGTTTAGTCCCATCGTGAGACGATTCATGGGTTAAGAAGATGAAAAAACTAAGTTATGCCAAATGTATATTTATTTAAGGGACTTTTAATTTATTATCTGTGAACTATTGGATCATTTCACCTCTTTGGGCCTTAAACAGTTTAACAAACAGATTTAATATCTAACATCTGAGGAATTTAGAGGGAAAATGTCTATTTGGTTTCACTGCTAACAGTTCATAGACATCTAACAGGGCTCCAAGTAAACAGTGCTTTTTTGTACAGAGTTAAGCCAGAAAGCATAGCTGCCAGATGAATGTAGAGGGGTAAAAAGTACACTTTTCCCTCTCATTTAGTGGAGTAGAAGTATAAAGTAGAATTTAATGGAAAGAACAAGTACTTCAACAATGTACTTAAGTACATTATGTGTAAACGTATTTAGTTACTTGGTAGCAGATTATGCCTTAATTTATCAAATGAAAGCTCATAAGTAGAATTATGCACAATGATTTTTAAGCTCTTTGTGTTTGCAAAGTAAAATCTACACGATTAGTTGAAAAAGGTCTGTTTTTCCTCCATGTGGTATGAGTTTAGGGATTATTTTACCACCCACTGTTCTGTTTACTGTAAAAGAATTAAAACTCAAAGGACATGATGACACACTTAACTGCGTCATTCTTTGTGTAGCTCTAACAAGAAAACCCACCACCATTCAGCGTATGAAAACTGGATTTTCACCAACTAAAGTTGGTGGGATTGCATGTTGTGACCATAAAATGTCATCAGCCAGCAGCCTCAGTCCCTATCAGGCAGTCTGCTGCACAGAGCACTCTCCCCTAGCCTTGGGCGCTGGCCACACTTGCTGGCACCCCCACCCCCCTTTCTCTCTCTCTCTCTCTTCCTCTGTCTGTCTCTTTTTCTCTGTCTCTCTTTTACCAGGCTGCAGTGACCCACCCATCCCTCCCACTCTACCCCACCCCACCCCACCCCTCCCCTCCCTGTCACCCTGAGGCGCTCGGCTTCCATAGTGTCAGTGCTGAGGCCTCAGTGTTGACAAAGCAGCGGGCCTTCAGAAGACACATCAAACCCTGTCCCTCCTCTGTGCTGTTAGGGAGCTCAGTGCACAACAAAAGGACAGGGACTCCAGTTTCAGTCTCAGGCCATTACTAGTCTCAACAACACGGCTACAGACAGAATAATACCCTTGAGGATGCTGAACATACCACGAGTTACAAACACGAGCCGGATCAGCTCAAACCGTTCAAGACGAGATCTGTGACTGACTGTTGTCCTGATAGTGTTGTGATGGATGATTGTAAATATAAAGCATAAGTCAAGGCTGCGGGTTGATGCCATCATGACACATGCACTCTAATGAGGACTGTGGGTGCTCTGCAGTGCCAGGGACTTCCCCGAAGGCACGTAGAGCAGGGAGGAATAGTATGTGATGCATACCAGATGTGATTGGAGACATCACACTGTTCACGTTGTTACTGCTAACCAAATAGTAGCTGTAACGAAGGCAAAAGATCATTTTTCCTCTGTTCGCATATTCAAGGCATGATGCTGGATGTGTGTAACACTGGTTTGAAGCCAGAAGCAGAATAACACATTTCAGGGGATTTTCTGAAGAATTTCAGAGAGCGGTTAGGAGAGTTTGATGATGGATACGACGAGGGACACAACACAAAAGCACCATACAGACTGAACAGACAAAATGCCTAATTTCTTGACATTTTGTAAATATATCCTTTACACCCTCACATCATAATTCAACTCCTGTACCCACATACATACATTTGGTAGAAAATGACAGTGATCATCCTTGAAGCAGAAAGGCCTCTATTACCCACAGGCCTTCTCCACAGGTACCAAGCAGTTAGTTACAGCTTGTATATATTCTGTGATTAGAGTCTCACACCACATGATGGCAGCAAAAGAGATTCTTTTAGCCAAATCTCAAATACTTGAGATTGGCCATGATTTCTGTCCTGTACCTGACCATAAAAGTGGTGTAATGATTTGATTTGTAAGATCAATTCAATTCAATTCAAATCAAGCCATCAGAAGTTATAAGTTCATGGTTAGACTGTCACTCAGCTACATTTTGATTTACCTTTGTCATTCCTGCTTCTACAGCACATTGTATGCGCTATGCATTGATTAATTCAATCAAAAGAATTTTCTCTAATCTTTGCTTCATATATTTTTTAAATACATATGTTACTTCCTTTGTACAATTGTTTTTAAATAAGAAAAGCTCACTTTTAAAATGCTCACAGTTTTAAGAGAAATGCAATGATAAGATCCAAAGGAGTAAATAGACTGTGTTGGGGTTACTCAGCATTTTTCCAGTTGGTAAATATTCACTACATGTCTCACGATGTTCTGAGTACACAAAAACCGATAACTTGACAGCATCGGGGTCATTGCAGTTTTACCTGTATAGGATTGACTCATAACAGCAACTCTCAGACATACACAGAGTGTACTCTCTGTGTTTTTTTGGAAACTTAATTGCTGGCATTAAGCACTTGAGGGAATTCTGTGCTGTGCTTGTTGGGTGTTTGTTTGCAACACAACCCCACACATTCTATTAATAAACTGACACCCTCTTACCCTCTCTCTCTCTGTATCTCTCTCTCTCTCTCTTTCTTTCTCTCTCTCTCTCTCTCTCTCTCTCTTCCTCTCTCTCTCTCTCTCTCTCAGTCTCCATCTCTCTCTCTCTCTCTCTTTCTTTCTCTGAAATAATGAACAATAAGTGTCGCTGCTGCACCTCAGACACACACCAACATCAAGCAGAATGTCAAATGGCTGGAAGAACGGCACGATTGACAGCAACCGGGCTCCACAAAGCATGCAGATTACTAAAAGCAAGTTCTGAATGTTCTTTTCAAACTTTCTCCACATGCCAGAGGGGAAAGTAGGAGTGTTGATCTGATGCGAAATGCTTGAAAGAGATTCTTGCAAATGCTGGCGTTTAGAGGAAAGGATGTGACTGTATTGTACCTACTGTTTCCACCTCAGTGCATTAGTACAGTTTGTGGGTGACCTTATGTAGATTTTTTTTTTATAGAAGGAAAAAAAAGACACATATTGGCCAAATGTCCTGGGGCAATTAGTCACTTACTAGAATATTGGAAGATTAGAGCAAACAGTTACATATTTAATGATACCACACAAATTGTAACGTGCCATTTTAGAGCACTAAATAGATGTTTTAACAGTAAGGCTCAGATGGGAGTTGAAATCTCCTACTGTAAATGTGTTCTACTAACCTCTATATTTTTTATCTACATTGGTCTCCCAAATTGCCATGACGTAGATATAAATAACCAGATATTCTATACAATGATCGTCCAGAGTGATGGTTTATGCACAATATTTCTGCTAACCAGCAGATGGTACTATGTTCCACCTTACTGTGATCCAGCATCATTATGTATAGAATTAGCAGAACTACTGATTCTTCAGTGTGAGACCTTGACCTGGTTGCATAATCTGGCTTTTCCAGAAGAAGAAAAAACATGATTGCAGACACACACATTCAGTTCAACAAAACAGGTCTCATGTGTCTCAAGTATTAAGTCATTTTTATATCATGAGTTGTTTGACTGAATCTGAGTTAACCTCAGAAAAGTTGTTGTATTTATGAATTTCAGTCAAAGTAATTGTACAGAGAGAATTTGTTTAAGTAATTTAAGTAGAATATATAATTGATTATTCTCATTCTGAAATAAACATATTACCTGCTGCCATTATGTAATTGATATATGGTAAAAATAACAATAATAATATTTTTTAAAGCATGAATGAATGATTATTATTGACATAAAATATTAACTCAGAATTTTAATCTATCTGAATATGTCTTGCACAATTTAAGAAAGGCAAACATTTTAAATACGTTTGCGATTGAGTGGAATAATCCTTTAGAGCACAGCCGTTATCTCTGTCTGCTCCTGCATCAATAATCTCATTACCTGGGTCAAATAGTACAATCAGATCTGCATTTTCCCCCCAGAAGAATCGAAAAGAAGTCTCTTTTTTCATCATGGCGACATGTTTGTGTTGTTGAAATAAAATTTAGGGAAAAAAAGAAAAAAAAGCTGGAGTGTCCTTTCACCTGCTGAGGTGCCGGTCAGGAGGGCAGCTGTTTGGATCTGTTGTGAAATCTCAAAGCTTCATGCAAATCCTCAAGATGACCTACTTCTTCCCTTTCACATAGACACTCCGCTAAAATCCATAAATTAAGGAAATTAACTGATGGGGCCCGGGGCCACTTTGTAAGCTATTTAAATCTTTAAATTTACAACATCCCTGCATACTTCATGTAATTGAACTAACTCCGGGCTTGTTTCCTTTAATGAGAAAAAAACTCAGTTTCCCCTCCAGTTTGTACCTCTGGAAACAACAAATCTGTGCCAGAGGGGAAGATGGGAGAGCTCTGAGGCGCACTGAGGTCTGCCTAATTATGAAGACTTGGCCCGCTTCAAGGAGGGAGACACATTCTCACACTCCCACCAGTCCTGCTGTCAAACATCTCCTGCAACACTATTGTATTTCCTATTTAAATACTCATTATTTCATATTTAGGCCTACTTAATGCAAAAGCTATATGATATCTAATGATAATCCCTAGAAATCAAAGGAATTATTATGGGTTATAAAAGGTCATGATAATACTAAAAGGTAACTTTAATCTTCCATAGGATCTATAACACATCATCATTTCTGCCAGCTAATAAACAATAGAAATGGATCCCAAATAGTTCATCTATTTCCTGTGAGCCAATAATAAGTTCCTACACTGGTTGGCGCCAAATATCAAGAAACGAATATTACACTTCTCTCAGGATGCTGGTACAGAGTAATCACTGGGCTCAATGTTGCATCAATTATTCACAGTTATTTACCCGCAAATAAACAAACATACAAATAAATAAATAATGGTCTCCTTGGTGTGAGCACCTGCTTGACTCCCTTTCCCCTTCACGCGGTGCAAAAGTGGCGCAACACTTAAGCTCATCTTCACTTCTATTTGTGTCTTTATGTGTTGAAAAATAAAAAATAATCAGCCAAAATCTTATTTTGCAAAAGTCTGGAGGCTGCCTGCTTTCACTGGAGACTGAGGAGGGGGGTGTTCTGGGCAGATATCTCCATCTAAGCCCTGCGCTATAATTGAAATGGCGCATTTGGCTGCAGGCAGGTTGTGAGGGCGCTTTCTGCAGCAGCAGCATGCATGCATGTCCATAGACGTCATTTGATTTTAATGGCCTGCAGGAAATTTGGCGTTACAACTCCAGACATTAAGGCAAGAGAGAGAGGGAGAGAAAGAGGGAGCGGGGACACAGAGGGAAATCACCGCATGAAAGATATTGGTTCAAGGATATCTCTTCATTTTTAACATATTTTTTCTACTGAGACTTTATCAACAAGTTACTGCGCCTTTATTATATGTTGCCTGAGTGAAGGACTATGGCAGCCCGCCTGGCTTTAAACTTTAAATTTAGGCTGGAGCTGGAGATGGAAATGTATGCCTACTAGCTGGAACTGCCTGGGGAACTATTACATCAGACGAAATGACAATGATTAAAATCTGCTTTTTGCTGCTCTAAATCTATTGAGCGACTGACAGTTGCCTGTTGGGTTTCCTATCCCCCTCTAAATCACAACTTCACACCGTTAAAGGGAACGGTCTGCTTTTGCCGGGGAAAAAATAAGATAACTTATTATATCTGTGCAGTCATAATTTAGAAAATAGGGGGGTATCACGTTTTTCTTCCTTGAGAAAATTGCCTGGGCGAGAGAGTGGAGTTGAGCTAATTGTAGCCTAATCCCTGGCCCAGAGGCGCTTGGGCAGCCCGGAGCAAGAATTTTCTTTTTTAGCTCTGCTCTGTTATTTAGAGACGGATTATTGGCTTTCTTCTTCTCATAACAAACCACAGGGGCAGTTTCATTTAGGCAAAAAGGCAGACAAGAAGCCGAAATACGAAGCAGGATACCAACAAGAGCGCACATTTTTACGCGTATCCAAATAAGAGCTGTGAAGGGGAAGGAGATCATCTCATCTATGTACAAGGTAAGGACGCTTCCTGTGCGCTTTGGTACAAAGAAGCTTGGTGAGGACAGGTCGAGCCAGCCTTGCAATAGAGCCTTTAAAGCCACAGAGACTCTTTGCAAGCAATCCATCCCGGTCACAGCCTAGTGCTTTTTTAAAGAAAAAGAAAACAGTTTTGTGTGGGATACAGTGCGAAGACTTGTTTTTTCAGCACGGCAGAATAGGTTCGTGGTGGAGCTGGATGGTGGTGTAGTTGTGCCAAAGTCGGGGGCATTTGGATCAAATATTTGAGAATTTTGGCGTTACGCAGCAGCTGGGACTGACCACCGCCACGGATTTCCTCTGGACTCCCTACAATGTTTGAAACGGTAGGGTGAAAAAAAATAATATTACAGAATCCAATGTTTTTACGCACAGTGAAAGCTTACAGTTTTCGAAGAGTATATCTAGTCAGTGGCTGAGCAAGTACTGAAGAGCAACGCGAATACTGCTCGAAACAAAGTGGTTTTTACCTCTTTTCTCACAGACTGGACACTTCACACATGTGGGTTTTATCAAACGGGTGATGAATTACACGTGTCGGGATTATGCTTTTAATTGTACAGCAGGAATAAGACGCCATATTGAACATTTGGTAGAATTAAAGGCAGAGCACATGCATGGTGTTCGTGTGGAGTGGGATGTTGTATTGCCTGCTATGTAAACGTTTTTCCTTGTCCGTTTTATGAATAGTTTTCAATTTGGGACTGTCAGGGTTATCTTGTGGATGTCATAAGTGTGAAATAAGATGCGACGCCTAAACGGGGTCAGCGGAGGGAAGCAGGAACAGCAGCACTGAGGAGAAAGTTGATGCCTTTATAGCTGCTGTGATTTTTGTGGAGGCATTTATCATATTGTGCTGTGAGAGAGACAGAATGCTGGATGTCTGAGATTATGTTTGATTACGAGAGAGATTGAATTTATGGATCTATTTTGCATTTATTTGTATCTGGCTTTTCATCCTGTATGTTCACGTATGCCACGACTGATTTAACTGATTAACTGGTTGTTACAGACAGAGACAGAGAGAGAGAGAGAGAGAGAGAGAGAGAGAGAGAGAGAGAGAGAGAGAGAGTGGTGTGTGTGTGTGTGTGTGTGTGTGTGTGTGTGTGGTGTGTGTGTGTGTGTGTGTGTGTGTGTGTGTGTGTGTGTGTGTGTGTGTGTGCGTGTGTGTGTGTGTGTGTGTGTTACCGTTGGTGGTGGTGGGACAGGCTGCTGGTATGTGCCCCAAACTTCTTCAGTCTTTCCAAGTTTTCCTTTCTTTTCCTGGGATTTGAAATGTAATCCCGTCCTCCTGTAATCGTATTAAACGAACATGATACTGCTGTGAGGCGGGCAACACCCTGAGAAAAAAAAACCCTCCAGTCTCACTTTGTGCCCCAAAGGCATCAGATCGCGTAGAGCCGAAGGGATGATCTGGACTTACACTACGGCCTTCAGTTTATTAGTGGTGACAGTGAAACAGTCCATATGTGCAACAACAAACTGATCAATTCAGCTGATTTACTGAAGGGTGAAATTGTAAGCGATTATCTCAATCAGCTTTGAACCCAGATATGTCGCTCTACGGCGAAGCTCCGAGTATTTAAATGGTTTTGAAGTCATGTTGTAAATTGTGTCAGGAAAAGGTCTGTATTTCAGCTCAAGCCTGCAGCAAATATGGGAGTAATGGTAAATTGGGCAAACTGTGACCTTTACACAGTGATCATTCTGAAAACATCCAAAGTAGAATAAATGTTTCAAAACAGCATCGCATTTGTTCCATTTCCTCAGAAACCCCAAATTCCTCATCTAAACTGAACCATTCCGTCATGATTTAATCCATCTATGATTTACTCTGTATCTTTATTATAGGCAAGAGTCTGCACTAATGTGTGGCCAAACTGAGGTTAGGTGGTTTACCTGCAGCTGCTCGCCAACAAATTACGCACGAGTAAGTTGGCGCTAAACGCCTCCTCTGCTCTTCTCGGAGCAGTAGACGGAATCAAATGGCGGCGTATCGAAGTGAATTAAAAATATTTTCTCAAACATTTTATCAGTTAATCAAACTCAGCTCCGTCCTGACCCCTGAGTGCACCAGCGAGCTCCCAATAAGATCCAGACAGCTCTCTCAAATATGAACCTCGGCAATTTATTGTATTTGCCTGTATATTGTGAGTTTTTCATCATTAATAACTAGAGTAATTGAAAACATGTGTCTGACATTCAGGCAAAACTTACCTGGTATAGGCTAATGTTTGGTTTGGCCTGTAAATATGGACAGGAGGATTGGGCTTTCTTCACCTGTTTAGTAATGAAGTTGTAGCTTTAACAGCACAATAACACAAGTATGACAAGCGATCACCTTAATCTTTCTGTGTGTGTGTGTGTGTGTGTGTGTGTGTGTGTGTGTGTGTGTGTGTGTGTGTGTGTGTTAGAGGAAAAGTTACCCCCCCTCTCCACACCGTGTTTTCCTTGCTCTCAGATTGGTGGTTGGTGTGTCTGGGCGCATCACGTCTAACACATAAGGCGACCTTTAATTAGAATATTGCAGCAGCAGTTTGTTTTATTCCCCTGGAGGCTGACACCTAGCATTCCTCCCTCTCTCTCTCTCTCTCTCCCTCCTTCCTTCGCTCTCTCTCTCTCTCTTTCTCCCTCTCTCTCTTTCTATCTGTCTATCTCTCTCTAGCTCTCTCTCACCCCGGTTCTCTAATAAGCATCCTCCTATCCTCGCCTCCGGTGCTGCATGAAAAGATGCAAACATACTTAATTAGAGCGGTGGCAATAATTTCCAGGCTAAATATGCAACCAGACAGACATGGAAGTGATCTGATACCATTCAGAAAGGATACTATCTGCTTCCCTGTGTAGGATCACTGTGTGTTTTTGTTTTTTTCCCCCCTCCTTTACCTTTATTCCCATGGCTTTCCTGTACACTTGCTTTCAGGAGGGAAGGAGCATGTCACGGCTGTCTCTGACCCGGTCCCCGGTCTCTCCTCTGGCCGCTCAGGGGATCCCTCTGCCGGCTCAGCTGACCAAGGCGAACGCCCCAGTGCACATCGATGTCGGGGGACACATGTACACCAGCAGCCTGGCGACTCTCACCAAGTACCCAGACTCAAGGTAAGACAGGTTCACACTTACTGCTGGAGTTTCTTTATGAAATCATTGCTATTTTTTTAAAATATAATTATTAGGGAAATATTGACTGATTAAGAGAGAGTTGACTTTTATGTTGCTTTTGTTTGAAATGTGACATAATTGTGAACTTGTAGGGTGTGAAGTATTTTATTCCACTATGAACCTTTTTCTCATTCAAGCTTTAGATAGGTTTAAATTGGTCTGTTTAATTCTTTAATGTTGCACTTTAGTCTTCCTCAAATGATTTATTAAATTATTTGACTGCTTAATTAAGTCTAATTGGGTTTGTGCTGTTGACAACTCATTTAGCTGACTGGTATTAAGACAACTACACTGCAACTTCTACTGAGAGCCCCAGAAAGCTATAAAGTTGAATATATTTTTAAACTTGTGAGAACATGCCCTTTCTTGCATTATTTCTATCTTCTCTTAGTTTAAAAATGATGCATTTGATTGTTTTTGTTTTGATTTTGTCATGGTTATTTCACCAGTTAAACAATTACCTCCTATTATTTATTTTTTACTTCCTTTCACATGTACTCTAAAATTAAGCTACTGCCAAGCCGGCAAGTACAGTACCTTTCACGTTTTCTTTCTCTCTCTCTCTCTCTCTCTCTCTCTCTCTCTCTCTCTCTCTCTCTCTATCTCTCTCTCTCTCTCTCTCTCTCTCTGATTTGAATGTGAGTGTTTGTGTGAATTTACACACACACACACATATCTGCATGCATGCACTACTCCCCCGTTCACAGTCTTTTTCCCTTGTCAGTAGATGAGGATGCTGTTAGGATCCCTTGAAGCCAAAACAATGACGTAAATGTCCGGACCCCTGTCATCAGAGCTGATGAGGGGCAGCTTCAAATCTGATTAAAATCTAAATCGTTGGCTTGTTAGTTATAGATTTCTTTTTTTCTTTTTTTTTTAGATCCAGCAGTCACCACCACAAGATATTTTGTCTTGCCATTATTTGAGTTAAAAATAGGGATTACTTTGAACATACCAAGACATATACAGTATTTTAGAATATATTTGTTTAAAAGAAAAACGTTCACACTGTATATTGCCATTTTGTGAGAGAACATAGTCATTATTGCAATTATTCAAATAACCTAAAACAAGGCTCGTATTGCAGTCAAACATTGAAATCTTATAACACTATTTACTGAATATTTGTGGAGATGGAAAAATAGAGGGCTTGGGTTCTCTCACACATCTGAATATAACTGTCAGATTATCTGATAGCTCTCTTCTCTCGTGTATAAATCAAACAGGGTTTTTATTTCTGATTCTCTTTCCATTGTAAGATTTAGTCATGATGATTCAGATTGTGTAAGAACTGTTGGTAATCCACCCTCCCACTTTATTCACGATTTTAGCTCCATCCACAAACAAGGTGGCACCACTGAGGGTAGCTCTTGAAGACAACTACTAACTATGATAAAATATGAAATGTGAATTTTTCCTCTTCTAAAAATATATGGCTCTCTGCTTTTTTTTCCCTCCTTCACTGCAGCGTGTCATTCATTACATTATACAGTCTTAAATTCTGCATCAGCCAACAGAGTCCCATGTGGGCCAAGGTAAACATACACCAGGTTGTTAGAAAATCTGCCAAATTGGGCTACAGGAAACAATCCACATAATCCCCTGGTAATAAAGCCTTGATATTCACAGGGTCCGCTGACAGGAAATCCCTGACAGCTCTCCTTTTATTCCTGACTGTAACATGTCATGAGAAAAATAAAACTCATCCCATACAAGGCTCTATGATTGTTTTTGCTATTAAGGCTTTTTCTTTCCTCCTTGTTGCAGTGATATATGTCCACTGGTCATAAGACAAGAGTCTTCTTTTTTAAATTTGAAATCACGTATGCTTAAGATGTATCTGTCTTGATATTTTTGAGGCTTTTAGAAGGTTTCTATGTGTTTTAAAGCATGTTTGAACATGTCTCACATAGCAGGACTTTATTTATTTATTGGTGTTTGTGTATTGCTGTTGTGTTTCTTTATTTTTTCATGCTCTGGTGCAGCTTTACACTTTACAAAGAGGTTATTCATAGGGGGGGACAGACACAGAGCACCATGTAAATGGAGCACAGAGTCATGTCAGAGTAACCAAACAGTGTTGTTACAGTGAGAGTAAAAACCGGATACCAGTGTGAGTGTTGGTTAGAGTGCTTTTTCCTCTCTCTTGCTCTCTCTCTCTTTTTCACACATGCTCCTTTGCTTTCTCTGTGTCTCTTTCTGTTTCTTTCTCACTCTGGGTCACACACACACATGCACACACACGCACACACACACACACACTCACACACACACACACACACACACACACAAACACACACACAGTTTCTCTCTGTCTCCCAGCCTCCTCAGTGTACAGTTGGCCTCAGGGCTCCACTTTCCACTGGAGCCAGTGGAAGGAGGGGCCCTTTTGTGTGAATTAGGATAATGGCTGACAGCAGAAAGCAAAACAATTACACTGGCATAGCTGTATATGCCGCGTTCGGCCACAGCCAATCGACCAGGGTGCCCTGGCATAACTGAGAACGTGACTACTAAAAGGCCAGGGTTAAAGAGTTTAAAGTTGATGATTACTTTTAATAGATTGGCCCCTAAATAATGCAGCATGCCAAGAGAAAGTTAGTCTAGTAACTAATGTGCGGTCATTCATCTTCCATATTAAGGGACAGGGGTCATGAAACATTGATGCACACTCTATGTAGCTCTCAGAGAGGACAGTCTCAGCAGTCACTTGAACAGAAGCTGAGGAAATTAGGGGAAATGTTCCAGAGACTAGGAGACTATTTTGAATGGACCACTGGACATTTTTCTCTTTAAAGACAAGTCTTCTGCGTCAAGAGACGATAAATCTGTACTGGCTTCATGTTCTTTTAATGATCCTCTGAATGTAATAGTTTACTTTTCTGTAAGCTCAAATCACCATAATTAACACGGCTAACAATGTCACATCATTTACTGTGCGTTAGTTTCAGGAAATGCTGCATTTCCTTTGGTTTTTAATTCATTTTTATTTTAAACCCTTTAACTGTTCTCAGCACAGCTTTAAGTCTTATTGTTTTTTCAGCCTGTTAATCAGTTTATTTTAATGATTTTTAAGAGGCAATAATACACTTAGACAATGCCATTATCCAAAGTAAAACTTTTAAGTTTAAACATTCGATATGAAATTATAATGCTAATTAATTGTTGCTCTTTAACTAAACATTCCAGTTTAATGTAGCTCCAAAAAAACAGATATTATGTCTATTATTTTATGACCTGGAGACTGTTTGCATTCATTTATTCTTATACAGTCACATAATCAGTGTATGAGCAGTATGAGAGTTTCTCAACACATTCACTTCATGGACCCATGTGGACACATATTGGGCAACAGATGATGAAATGAATTCCCAGGGAACCATGTGAGAAGATTTTTTATTGCCGTTGTTGATTTACTACTGAAATATATGAAGGCATTGAGAGTTAGACTGAAACCTGATGTGAGCAGTCATTCTCATATATTCTCTAAAAGTCCAATGAAATTAAAATATAATTCATTGCTCTGAAACTTTTCCCAAGCATCTTTTTCTTTTTTTTTGGAGTCCTTGTTTTAGGAACCATTTAACTAGATATTTTACCAATGACATTGAGCAGGATCAGACTGAGTTGAATCAGAGCCAGAGGCAGCAACTCTTGTACTCTTCCCCTACTCTGAAGCCATAGTGGGCGGCCCTTCATGTCAGGCTGGACACACTCATCGAGATCCCTGGATATGTTTGTTTCACTTTGGAGCAAGCTGCTGAATGTCTCACGTTCATTAGGCGTCCATTAGCGTTACAGTTTCCAGATAGTGTTGTAGTAGAGTCAGTGTTACCTGCGCTGGGTTCTCCCAGCTCCTGCAGACACATCTTTGGCAGTTCGGTGCCGCTGGCCGGCAGTAGCTGCTGCAGCAAGGATCCTGCCAGATATTGCCCACCTACTGCCCTGTTGCCTGCCCTCACTTTGCACCGCTGGGGTGGGAGATCTGAGCTGTTCCTGTCCTTGATAACCTCCTACACCCACCACCTCCCTCCTTCTCCCTGACTTTCTCTGTTTCTCCGTCTTAGTTTTTTTTCTCCGTATGTCTTCCTCTTGTATTCTGTTTGTTTCTCTCTCTGCTTCTCTCTTGCTTTAATTCTGTTACAGTTTTTTTCCCTCTGATTTTCCTGTCTTGTTTTCTTTCTCTCTCCCTGTGTCATGCTTTTTTCTTCCCCTCTCTCCTTTCTCCCCCATCAATCTCCCTGTCTTTTGGACTGTCTGTCTGTGTATCTTCTCTTTTCATTTCTCTTTATATATACCCCCACACACCATCTTCTCTCTCCCTACCTGTTAAAAAAAACTACCCCCCACCCTTCAAATCAGGGATTTAACAGAAAGGGGAAAACATGAGGAGACCAACAGAGAAATAGGGAGTGAGAGAGAGAGAGAGAGAGAGAGAGAGAGAGTGAGAGAGTGTGTGAAGGGAGTGGAGGAGAGGGAAAGAAAAAGAAAAACAGGCAGCATTTTAATTGCTTTTTAAAAAAGTGGAGATGAAAAACAGAGTTAGCCTGGAGGGGTATGGTGAAATTCTAGCTGGAAGAATTGCAAGACCATATGAGAAAGGAACACCTCAGGCAAAACAGGGAGATGAGTATTGGTTTTTTATAAAGCATTTTGCATCGATTTCCAGAGAGAAAGCGAGTAAGGGAGAAGGATGGAGACGGAGGGAGAGAAAGAAAGAAAGAAAAAGAAAAGGATGGCAGGAGGGGAGAGAGAGAAGTAGAACCATCTTTGCTCTGCTTCTTCACACAGTCAAGTCAAAGAAAAGAAGCGGGATGAATTTGACATGATAGCTTCAATGTGGTGAGCCGACACATCGGGGTCAGGAGATACCTGATACAACCGTTAAATACAAGCTTACACACTGCTCCAAAGTAGAGGATTGAATTTGTAAATTCAGTGAAATTAGTTTGTGAGTGAGACTAAAGCCAACCCTGCTGTTTGTTCATTGACATTCCCTCTGTGGCTCCCTTCCAGTGTCTTGTAATAGAGTTTGACAATGCCAGTGCTGATGCAGTGCTGGGTTGTGTTGGTGTGTGTTTGTGCATGCATGTGCGTATTGGTGGACGTGTTTGCAAATAGGTTTTACGATTTTCTTTGTTATACAACTTTGTCAGCCGACCTAGGAGCTGTTAGTGTGATTAAAGAGCTGATTACATCAAAATGATGATAATAACAGCAACGCAGCGCCCTGCCAAGAGCTGTTTCTGAGAAAGACGATGGAAATGTGCAGTGAAACCGTTAAGGAGGTTACGTGCAACAGATTTCTTGTGTAAATCACTAGTATGGCTTATTTACACTGCGCAGGCAATCCAGGTTTCTCCGCTGAGGGAGATGCAAGTTTCATTTCAAAATGAGGCACAAAATTGAAGTAAATGATTAAACTTCAGAGTTAGTTTGTACTGTTGGAGTTGATACGTTTAACAAAATCAAACGTCTTTCTCAATATTTTAGAGATACTTGTAATGCTGAACACCAGAGAAGTGTTTTTAATTATTGAACAGGAACATTTAGCATTTGGAAATGAACAAACAGATAGAGCGGAGGTGCCCAGATGAGATTATTAGACAGCGAGAGAACGACCTGAAAGTAAAGTGGCAGGAAAACCACACAAAGGCGAGAGGAAATGAATATCTGTCCAAAGGTATCTCGAGGCACGGCGCCAACACGGTGTGATGAAAGTTTAAAGATAACAGCAATTTCCATTCTTTGCCTTGATGAGCCCCCGTAGCCAACTTCAACAAAGCCCTTAATCTTAAAGTACACCAGTGGAAGGGGTTAACCATAGGACACTAGGCAGCAACAAGTGTCCTATTATTACACCAAAGTCTTGCTAATATTTGGTTAAAGCTTTAAAACATACATCTAATAATGTTTTTAGTTAATTATTGGGTTTCTTAAATGCAAAATATTATTGCTGTAATTGCAGGAAATATTATTTTCATTATCTGTGATGTAATTTTCTTTTGAAACTTTTGCTTTCCCTCTAAATATGAAGCAAAAAACTAGATTGTGTTCATTGTGTCCTTTCTCCAAGATGACCATACTGTATGATGATGCAGAGTTTCTTTTCCTGAATTGGAAAAATGTACATTTTGAATGGCAAAAATGTTGACTTCATATTTATTTTCGATTGTTACACTGTCATTCATAGTCATCGCTGTTAACATGCCAACACATGTAAATCAAATACTTGAGTTGAGACAATGCAGGAGTCATTAGTTTTTCCTGAAGCAAATGGTCCATATAATGACAGATGTTATAGTGAAATGTGTCTCTTATAAACAAATCTCGAACACAAAGCATCATAAATAGGTAGACAGTGTTAAATACTGATATTTAGGCAGCATGTTGTACAGTAGATGTCCAGATTTCCTCGCAGCACATTCATACCGAAGTCAGACTGTAAAAGTAAAATATATTTGTCCAGATGTCCTCCCCATATTAAATATGCCGGCCTCCAACACTTCCTACCTGTTTCATTTCCACCCCTCTGACAGATAGAATAATAGAGCTGTAATGCTACATTCATGCCATTAATTTCTGTAAGTACAAGCAGCAAGCGTGTGTGTTGTTGTAATCTCTCTGCAGAAGGGACACTTCAAACAAGTCTGGAATGGAAGAACTGTGCCTTAAGCCCCTTGTTTCAACCTGGGATGCTAATACATTTCAAGCTTAGTGCTAATAAAATTGAAAAATAAATGGAGGGTAATTGTTTCATGCATTTGAAGGGAGCTGGCTCATTCCATTATGTGTGTTTGTTTGTGTGTGTGTGTGTGTGTGTGCGGCTGTGTGTGCGTGGCTTCTCTGTGCACGTGTGTAATTGTATGTGTGTATTTCAATTTTCAGAATCAGTCGTCTGTTCAATGGCACCGAGCCCATCGTGTTGGACAGCTTGAAGCAGCACTACTTCATAGATCGGGACGGCGAGATATTCCGCTACATTCTCAGTTTCCTCAGGACCAGCAAATTGCTCCTTCCAGATGACTTCAAGGTACATATCAACCTCCAAACATTCTGTATTAAGTGCATACTTTTCTAAAGATAATATCTTTGTATTTATTTACCTGCCCTCTCAAAGGCTGCATGCTTTCATAATAGACCTGATAGCCTACCACAGCAGATCTGCCAGTTCTGTTTTCACGGTGCCTAACGTAGACTTACCATTCAACACATTAATCACCTGTAGTATAAGCATAAGCATTAATTAGGGAAACTTTTTTGGAAAAACCAAATGTGGAACAGACTCAGTTGGAGTGTACAGTGATGGAGAGGTAAATCGCTAACTGGCTAACTGGAGCATGGCCCGGTGATGTGTGTGCCAAAGCCCTGAGCTGTTGTTTTTCACTCAGAGTGGTTTCTATAGAGGTGAGTCCAGGTGAAATAGCCTGCACACCCCTCCGCTCTCCCTGTGCTCTGATGACCGGCTCCCATGCTGACAGAAAGTCTCTCTGACAGTCAAGGACTCACAGGGAAAGCTGTGGCATGAGTACATGCTAACATGCTCTCTACTCATGTATACATGCATCTGTGCGCGCGCACACACACACACACACACACACACACACACACACACACACTTTAGTCTTTGTGGGCTGAGGCTGCACACACCTGGCTCCTGTTATAGCGTTTACATGAAAGAACTTGTAAGCTCACATACGGTTCATTATATTGTGTCCATTATGGTATTATGTTAAAGCACATGTTCATGGCACATGTTCATGGCAACAAAGCACAAAACATTTTCAGGCTTGGTATCAAATAATGTTTTTCACAGACAGCAGGGCGCACATACATGTAGATTCCCATCTGTGCCAAGTAAGTTATATACACATTTTGTGATTCTAGCAGCTGTTTTCTTGGTCGCTTTGAGGCATCACAAAAACGGTAAACACACCACTGACACATCACCTTACAAAGCTGATATGGTGAACATGTTTGCAAAGAACTGGCTATTTGCATTTACTCCTTTTTACCTTCAGCTCTGTTTTGGTCTCCACCAATTCTAGAGAGAAGTTTTTCTCTTTAGCTTCTAAATGCTCCACTGTGTGGTGTCAGCAGCTTGGTGCTGGGTAGGTAGTGTGCAGCAGTTTCATCAAAAGGTTTTTGTTTGTTTGTTTGTTTGTTTTTACAGAAAACTAGTTTGATGAGAGAAGTGGTGAATCAAAACAGTACAGGTGCAGGCTCTGAGACCAACACAATGAGCTGAGAGACCCTAAGATGGTTAGGGTTAGGGTTAGGGTAACTGATAATTAACTATCTAAGTGACCCTTTTCACATTACATGTAATAATAAAATCCATTGATAATAAAAAGATGTTTGTAAGTGCAGCTTTAAACCAAATTGATAGCATAACTAGCAAGTTACTCTCCCCTCACATTAATCCACATGGCCATATGTAGCCACAGTATTTCAGAATTATTACATATTCTGTCCAAAGCTCATTCCTGTTCAAGGTTTTTATTCAATATATTGTTCCTAGGTATATTATATTCTTCATTTCTACTCCACCTTAACTTGTGTGACCTTTCCACTGGGCTGGCACTTGTTCATCATTCTCTACAAGGGAACAAGGCGAGGCCAAGCCGCTCAGAGCCAGAGGCAAACTCTCCAGGCCTCACGGATAGTCTGAACAAGAGCCAAACATCAGACAACAGAACATGACATGAAAGCCCTGCATATTTTGGCAAATGATGGCCTGACTCAGTACCGATTAGTTTTCCCTTTCTTATTCATGCTTTCCTTCCCTGTGAAGACTGTGAAGTCTTGACAGTCCAATCAGGCACCAAGGTTGAGGAGAATACATTGGACTTTATTGTTTCAACTCATTACGATCCCCTCGCATAAGCCTGTGTTGATCTGCATACCTTTCAATTTGCGTGAAGCCGGGGAAAAAAAATGCAAATAGTGCGAGGCGGAATTGAGCATGTCCTTATCTGAACACAATCAGGCTTGCCGTCGCCCGGGGGCTGGGTCTGTTCTGCTGCTGGCAGCCACGGCACTGTGTGTTTTGCTAAATCAATGTGAAAGTCTGAGCAGAAAAGGGAAAGAAATTTTTCAGCCTACATCAGTGGAACAAAATATTCACTATTAATATCCTCCCTCATCTCATTATTCAAACTACAATTAATCACAAGATTGTAAGCAATGCTCAGTCATTTTGAGGGCATGGTTATAAACCATTAAGATCTAGTGGTTTCTGCCTTGGTTTATTCAGGTTTTACATATTGTACTTTAAATCAATAATGCTTTGTTTCTTCAGGTATCAAAAGCGATGTGGAAAAGCTAATGCTTTTATTTTTTGTGAGGCTGCATATTAGATGAGTGTTGGTGGGATTTTCCGACAGTGTTCCGTTTTATCAACAACCTGTGCATCCCCTCTTGTGTGGGTTTAGTTATTTTGTGTCCAAAAAAAGTCCTCCGACTCCCTCACAGTGACAGTTTCCATCATTTTTTTCTTCTTCATTCTCCCTCTTCCTCCCTCTCTGTCTCTCCCTCCCTCTGTCCTTCCCTGAGATGTTGCCTTGCCGGTGGGCGATCAGGTCGGATCATTATTTTGAAGCTCAAACGGGCTGTCTGGACACAGGATTGGGGGATGAATAGTCTGGTAGAGCTGGCAGCAGTAGCAGCAGCTCCAGCAGCCAGGACAGAGCTGTTGGCCCTGTCTCCCTCTCATCCTCACCTCAGCGCTTAGGATTACTCTGTTGTTTTCTGCGCTGCTCAGGATGACTAAAGTGCCTCGCAGACAGACCCCTGTTAAAAACATATCCATCCATGGCTTCAGACCTGTGAAGGATGAGGAGCTACACTTTGATACAGAGAGCTGCCTGAAGGGGAGCGTCTCAGTATGAGTTTTGTCAGCTGCAGCAAGAAGGCCAGGAGAGAAAAAGACAGGGAGAAAAGGAGAGAAAAAGGGAAAAAAAGGACGCACTCCCCCTCTCTTTTGCATTCTGCAATCTTAAATATTAGGCCGTCAGCTTAAGATGTGTTGCGTCAACGCTCCGTCCAGATGGAGTTGTATTTGGGTGTCGTTCACACGCCTCAGATGAAGGCACAGTTTAGATGAAGGGGTAAACCAGTGAGGGAGGCTTTTCAAGGCTAAAGAGTCTGACAGAAGAAGCAGGGTTAATGAATATGCTGTTTGCTGCCATGCTCTGTTTCTGTACCCAGCAGTAGTCCAGAGAAAGGAAGGGGGAAAACTCTTTTTAGATCAGGGCTCCCTGGCAGCCCCGGCACCCACAGCCACCAATGATGCAGACTATATGAAACATATGTTGTTTCCGCCGCACAAACACACATTGCCTCACTTTTCAAGGGTGTTTAGACTTTGCATTGTACCAAGATGAGCAACTTTTATCTGTATTCATTATATATTAAATGCTTGATTGGTTGTTTGCCATGGTTTCACAATATCCATACAGTAAAACAAACTATAGCCACGAGCTAAGGAACATGAACATCGTGTAAGAACAGACTGAATGGCAGCAATGGCAGTTCATGAACTAAGAATGAATTAAGCTGTCATTCTTTGTCACAGTGAAACACTAATCTGAACACAGATTTATTAATTACTAATTGTTTAGCTGAAAGATTTGCAGCATTTAGGTGTAACCTAATTAAATCTTGTTCTAATAGGAGCTTAACATCGGGCCACAAGCCTCATTAACATAAAATTCCCTCCATGTGAGGAATACATTAAAATCTTCCCTGGCTGATGATTGTCCTCATGTTCACTTGCACATATCTTTTCCTCACCTCCCGTCTGCCTCCAATAGTGAACCACCGCCTCCCCGTATTTTCTTTGGTAGCGGTGAATGATGGTGCCATCTGGTCTTATGGGAAATTAGAGGCAAGAGCACAGGGGCAAATGGCCCCCAGCAAGCCCTGCCCAGGAGGGAGAGTCAGGCAATCTGCTGCAGACTGTCTGCACACAGGAATGCACCATCCCACTTCACTGGAGCCCTACCGATGGCCTTTCTGGAGTTAGCTCACTAAAACTTGCTAAAGGCTAGCATAGCTCTGCCAAGAGCTACTGTGGAGCTACAGCATGGTTATGCTTTGCTTATTGAGACTGTTGTCCTGCTGGTCAGAGGCCATGGCTGATCTCAGTTTATTGTTCTTCTTTCCAGAAGATGTATTACATGCTAACAAGTGAGATGTTAATGGTGCAGTGTGCAGAATCTAGCAGCATCTAGCAGAACAGACATGGCAGAAATTGAATATAATATTTGTATTCATGTTTTAATTTGTGTATAATCATCTAAAAATAATAATTGTTTTTTTGTCACCTTCGAATGAGCCTTTTATATGTTCATAGTGAGCAGGTCCTCTTCCATGTTGCACCACCATGTTTCTACAGTAGTTCAGAAAGGACAAAATTTAGTGTCAGATGCCACTAAATCCAACACACTGTACCTTTAAACAATGCTCTGTCTTCTTTGTGGCTATTACATACTGTTAACTTCACATTTCTACATTTCTATTTGAGGTATTTACCTGATTGTTCCTTATGCATACAGAGCCGGCCCTGACTAATTTGGTGCCCTAGGCAAGATTTTAGCTGCTGCCCCTTGCAACCTAGACAATTCCACTACCAATGTTCATACATTCACCCAGAAACTGCATAGCTTTATGTCTTTGTGATTTTCCATTTTTTAGAAACAAAACAAAACCACACAAAACAAAAACAGTAGACCCTCACCCTGCATTGCTGGAAAGTGGAGAAGGTGTCTGCTGGTGGTCCAGGATTTGCAGGGGTGGGATTAAAATATTTCAAAAGTGCATCTGAAGAGAGTAGTATACGTGACCTTTGGGTGTTACATTATATTAATAAAAATGCTGCTGATGGTGAAACCAAGCCAATAATAGCACCTAAGCCCCATTATAGCCTGTAACATTCTGAACACAAACAGCAACAGCAGACTGGGGGCAATTGTAACATCTCAAATTGCACCAATCAGAAAGAGACAGAACCATGAAACTCATTATGCACATGGTCTGTGATGATCCCTCTCTGCCTGCCAAAGGACAAACGGATGTCTCTCACTCTATCTAAATGTTGATGAAGGGGGACCTTTTTGTGTAAGTGCGTGATGCTGTGTGTGTCGTTTATTCATTAAAATTGTTTTTATAATTGTATACTTACAATTAATTATACTGTTTTAGTTAGGCAAGGAATTAATTGTTTTAACTATATTTATAATGGTATATTTTGGTATATATTGTGGTCCTTGGTGTTTTTATGAAGGTATTATGTGTGTTGTTACAATTCCCATCAATTGTGACTCTAACATTGTGTGTAAAAATATTTTATGATTAAAACAAGTAGAACACAGATAGAAGTTACTTGCTTAAAAAATGCGTCCAAATAGGTCAAGAGGTTTTTGAGTAATTTTGAAATTTG
This sequence comes from Scomber japonicus, assembly GCF_027409825.1. Classification (NCBI taxonomy): domain Eukaryota; kingdom Metazoa; phylum Chordata; class Actinopteri; order Scombriformes; family Scombridae; genus Scomber; species Scomber japonicus. The sequence continues at coordinate 11,368,849 of NC_070578.1, forward strand.
TTTTATAATTGCCCCTGGTCTCCCCTACACCTGGCTTTCATGCACAAAACATGTATTAAATGAGCATCTCTCCCACATGATGCGTGCCGTTTGCTTTACATATGCAACTAATCAATAATGAAAATGCAAATTACAAAAGGTTATGGAAAAAGAAAAGCATTTAATTGACTATTACAAGCAGGACTAACATTGGCTAACTAGACTAAGATGTTAATAAAAATGTTCGCCTGGTTTCTTGAGGCATGCAGATGCTCTGTCCAGCAACATTTAAAAGAAAACATATATTTCTCAAAATGATGTTGTTGGTTATTCTCTAAACTCCTTAATAGTTTTTCCAACTTTCCCTAATGAATTGAAGGTGGGAGGATCTGACATTAACTCTAGCTATTTATTAAATAAGCAAATGTTACTATTGTCCAAAGTGAGCTAGTAACACTAAAACAGTTTACTCCTCTTCTCTTATTCTTTTTCTACCCTGGGCACCAGAGGGATTTGGTGTTTTTGACATGATATATTTAAATTAGGGTGCTGACGTTAATTGTGTCATGTTCCACAGTCCGTGTCGCTCACTAGTTCAGATAACTTGCCCACCCCCCACAATTAGTTAAGTCTAACTACAGGGTGGGAGGTAATGCAAGGTGGTGCTGCAGGCAACCCAGAAAATAAGGTCTATTTAATAGGCTATGCTGTACAACAGTAGTCCTGTTGTTGTGGGCTTTTTTTTGTAGTATTTTTTAAATAATACCATTAAAATATTATTAGTAAAAAGCAGTAATTGTTGAAAACAATCTGTGTTTCAGCAGTGTAGAGGGGTCAAAGTGCAGATGCAGACAGGAGTAGCGCTTCTGGAGTAAATCGGGGTCAAGTGTCTTGCTGAAGGACATTTTGTCATTAGTTGCCCAGAGGAAGCCATCAGGATACCCTGCAAATACCCACAGTGTCATCTTAATGTTGCACCATACACACGTTAGGTTTTGATCTCTGTGACCTTGTAATGTAATGTACATGTGAAGTGCCAAAACTCACAGTGCATTAGTCACACATAGCCAAGAGGACTGAACACAACCGCACATGCAAACTCATTGGTCTCCCTTCTCCATGTTAATCTGCTTGTGTAGGACTTTCACCTGCTGTATGAGGAGGCGCGCTATTACCAGCTGACACCCATGATCAAGGAGCTGGAGCGCTGGAAGCAGGAGCGTGAGCAGCGACGGATGGCGCAGCCCTGCGACTGCCTGGTGGTTCGTGTCACACCTGACCTGGGCGAGAGGATCGCCCTGAGCGGGGAGAAAGTCCTCATCGAGGAGATCTTCCCTGAGACTGGAGACGTCATGTGTAACTCAGTCAACGCTGGCTGGAACCAGGACCCAACACACGTCATCCGCTTCCCCCTCAATGGCTACTGCAGGCTCAACTCCGTCCAGGTAACACACAAAGCCTCTCCTGTCTATATAGTGTTGATTTATTTGGTAATGCAGACAAATCTTGACTGCATGTGACACATTTATTACATTCAGGACATTTTCTGCAAAACAAAACTACCAGATCTGACTGTAACCAAAACATTTGTCAACAATACATATTTTTGCCATACTAATGACTGAAGCAAGTACCATAAACCAGCTCTGTGGGTGGCTGTGATGTTTCTGATGTTGGTGTATCATGAATATTCTGCTAACTGGAAATGCTAATGCAGATTTGAGTAATGCATGACAGCCTGCATGTGGGACAGATTATCTAATAGACACCTTCTGATTTCACACAGACTGATTTGAAGAAATAAAGAACAATAATAGCAGATTCCCAATAATAGAAATCCAAGTAATGTTATAGTGACACTATATAGTAAATCATATCATAAACTCTTTTCTGTTCAAAAGTTAATACATGTATAATGTAATATAAAGGTGTTTAACTTCAGTATTGAGAGTGATGAGTTACTGTACAGGTATTTAAAAAATATTTATAATTTTATACATTAAATGATTGAACTACAGAATTACTAGAAAATAACAGATCACTCTATCATATGTATGGTACCAGATACTTTCTAAATTCCTTCTAGGTATACTACCATATTACGATGCATTGCTTCAATCATAACTCCATAATGAACCAAATGAAAGTAGCTGTCTGAAAGTCAAGATGTGTTTTTTAAAGTCTTGAAAAACATGTAAATCATATTTCCAGCGTAGTATTTGCCAGTAAATACTGGAAACCAGGAAACTAGGCAGGAAAGAGCAAACTTTATTTATAAAGTATTTATATCCCCTTTATTATGTATTTATAAAATCTCTTTTTAAAATCCTGAATATATAATGTAACCCAAACAATGGAGACGCAGACGTTTAGTCTACATGTTAGTAATGCTGATTAAAATTGTATTTTCAATGCAGTCCCTCTCTATGCATACATAAAATAAAAATATAATAATGAATCAGGATTTAAACACCTGAATTTGTTAAATAGGCCAATTTAGAAATAAAATATTGTAAATGTGCTGATTTGAAGGTTTGTTTTTAAGATGATATGCTGACCCAGTGTGTCCTGGATTTTATTGAATATTGATTTATCTAACACAAGGTTCAAAGTAGAGGCCACACTGTGATACAGACAGAAAAAGTGTGAATATAAAACACTGAATTTTAACTTCACACAAAAAAACAACTAATGGCTAACTAATCCTCTGCTAACCATAAGACCCACATTAGGAGAGCATCGAGTTCAGTTAACTATGTAATTCATCTTGGTGACATTTGGTTAATACACACACAATGTGCAGCAAACAAGGTTAAATACTTCCCAGGGCAAACATACAGTAACTTGTTATAACACACCCAACAGATTTACAGAGTATTAAAAGAGATGACAAGATACATTATCTAATGCATACATCTGTAAGGTGTGACTGTAATGCAATAGTGCTGAAACATTAAATATAGAGTTACAGTGGCACACAAAGCACTTAGAGTGAAGCGTTTCCTTATGTAAACTGTATTTTTACCTGAACCACAGTTTAATTGAGGTCTTTGGCAAAGTTTGCTTTAAACGTTTTAAGGATGGAGGTGGAGATTATTATTTTAAATGCACAACTCTCATTTTGATTTTGCAATGAAACCCTTGTATAGCCTACCTTTTGTCTAGACACTAGAGTTTTGCATATGTTTAAGTTTGATTTGACACTGTGGGTTTTTAATGGCATCAGTCCCGACTTTCAGGTTAGCCACAGAATACAGATTCCACAGTGAGTCACTCAGCATGATTTGTGGCCTTGTATATACTGTGCATGTTGCCACAGTGGAGATGTTTTCTACCTTTATTTATCCAGCAGAGGATTCTGCTGAGCAAGCAAACCATTTTTCACCACCACCCTTCAAAACTTTCATACACACTTTAACACTTGGCTGTACAACCAGAGCTTTGATGGACACTGTACAGCTTCACTGGAGTTACTGGGCTTTAGCAGTTGACAGCACCTTCCCAGCCCAGATACTCCACATCAGTCTGATGATTTTATTTTCACTCGTCATAAGCCAGTTCCTATAACCTTTACACTACCTGTGTTCACTGGCCTTCTTCACTGTCTATAACCTTGTATAACCCACCACTTTTGCTTTAAGGCAGTTGGCATGATTTGTGGCCCTTTATTCTGCATGTTGTCACAGTCAAGCTAATTACTCTTTGTCATTATTGAAAAATAATTTCAACTGTGACAGCTACAGCGAGGTTGTTAAGAGAATAAGGGCAGGTGCACAGAGTTTATGTAATTTTTCATTCTGTCTGAAGATGAACTTTCACTGTGTCCAAGATCTGAGCCTGGCCTGTGCTTTGTAGTATGTCCCTGCTCCTTATCATTTAATTGTACATACAGGAGCATATGGTATTGGTGTGTTATACCATTTCAACCAGTTAGTCTGACTGAGATTAATTATCTCCTTTTTTCGAAGCAGAATTGAACACAGTTTGTATTAAGTACTGAGACATGAAAAACAACTTCAGGAAACTAGTTTTACAGTCGTGTTAGCGAGCGAGGTCTGTGAGAGGGAGAACATATCAGCCTCACACCACAGGCTCGATATAACACACTTCAGCGCCCACAGCCACAAACAGTCCAACACATAGAGGAGCCTTCCCCCCCTCCAGCACCCAGAGAGAGCCTCTCCCAGGCAGGCTAGCGCGCTCTGACACCTCCACCTCCCTCCTGCCAGTGCGAGAGACCACCTCCAGGGAAGGAGAGCCGAGCGAGCGTGGGACAAAGCACGTGTGGACTGCGGCCATGTTTTTCCTGCGAAAAAATGAAAAAGAGGAATGGAAAGGGGGGGAAAATGATATGCATAATTTACGCTTTACTCCTTTTTAAGACACAGCTCCTTTTTTAAAAAGACTCCAATATAACACCGCTCAAGGCAATTGAAATACACGTATTGCATTTTTTAATACCATACTTACAATTTCTCAAACAGCCTAAACCGGTTTATACTTCTTTTATAGATTTTTAAATGACTTGCAATATAATTAATTGGCCGCATCAACTAACACAACATTTTCCCACTCTGTTTACCAGTGAGACTGGTTATGGGATGTGAGCGCATCTGACTAACATGGTCTGAAAGGACTTTTTATTGTTTAGGTTTTTATTAGGCTGCTCCTCTGAAGGTGAGATGAGCTGAAATCCTCTGTTCAGACAAACTGCTAACAGAAAGTGGAGATGGATCTTTATGGTTTCATGTAAGCGATGCTCCCTTTTGTCTCACAGCATGGCCTCTCTCGGTTAAGGTGGTGTTAGTTGTGGTGTCAGGCTTTTTTTCTGTCTGTCTCTCTCTCTCTCTCCCTCTCTCTGGCTCTCTCTCTCTCTCTCTCTCTAATGCGGGCCCCTTTAAGACAGATACACAAAATTCTGTCAAAAGTGCATAAACACACTCATGCACAGTAGAGGGGCCTGGCTCATTGAGTCGACGTAGATGAGGACACAAGGAGCAGATGGAGGTGTTTTTTCGGCGTAAGGGGAGATTTTTCTAAACAACTTACTCATTCTGTCCTCTTTTATTGTTGTGTGAAGGTATGAGAAGGTTAGGAAAATAATCATCATCTTACCAGCCAGACAATAAGCCTCTGATCTGATTTCAGTCCTGGACCCCAACCCAGGGGAACACACACACAACCACACCCTGCCCAGAAGAGGAAGACCATGCAAGGAGAGAGAGAGAGAGAAAAAAAAAAAAGAGGGAGGGAAGGGGACAGATGCAGTCATGTCTGGAACAGTGTGTTTATGACCCGACCGCCTCTGAAGAGGTCTTGACAGGAAAGAGACGGATATGTGACAGCCTTTAAATGTACGCTGCATTCAGTTTATTGCATGTCACTGGCATAGAGAACTCATTCTGGTCTCAAGTCATTTTATCAGGGTTAAGGTACTGTAGCTGTCTTGCCCAGGGCTTGAAGCTGCTAGACCTTGTGATACTTTGGTCACAATGAGATAACATAACATTTCTCAATATTTTACTGTACACTAAGCACAGTGTTTTGTTTTTGCAGTGTATTATTCAGTTTTTATTCACATCAAGATAAAGTAGCATATCTAAGGTCAGTACTTGTACTTAGCAAAATATATCCAAGCAATCACTAAATGTAAATCATGGCATTTTCAAGGAATTATTTCTCAGGCTCTTTTTCAGAATCAGAGCCAATTTCCTGGTATATTTTTATTTTATCTCCTATCAAGAGTTAAATATAACAATAGTAGCTGTTTGTATCAGTCTACAGAAAGGAAAGCATTACACTGCGTACTGTAAATTCAGCCCCTTCTTTAGTCCTTCATCTTGTGTATTCAGATGTGAGAGAGTGAGAATAAACAACTCCACCTTGGCGCGTGATTCTCCATGAAGTCATGAATGGAATTTAGGGAATAATGCAAACCACCTGCGCTGTGATGTAGATCCAGCGGAGAGAAACAGAGAGCAGGAAAGGCACTTAGCGGAGGGAAAACATTTAGCCAAAGATCCACAAGAGGTGTACACACACACGCGTCCCAGAGCTGGAGTCGGGCCCGCTGCCCCATACATCACTATGATGAAGCACTCAGATCAGACCAGAGCCAATCCGTCCTTCATCAATGTGACAGCGGAGGCAGTCGTAGAGAAGGGCTCCCTGTCCCCCTGCTGCCCAGGCAAGGGACGCAACACATCGCAACACTCTCTTACATGTCACACTGCCACTCCATCAATCCTGGTCTGAGTTAAGAGAGAAAGCACAGCTCATCAGAGCTGACAAGGCCACACAAACACCTCAGTTGTGCTCCTCAGTGGTCCGATTGACAGAACAAGACATTAACACTGCTGTGGCTGGGCTCCCTGTACTCCCTGTTTGAGAACAACATCAAGCACTCGGGCTCAACAGGCAGTAGATTAACCCGCAGTGAGGAGAGGATGGAGACTGGACAGTTTGACAGCTTCAGAGCCAGAAGATTGTTTTTAGAAATTGTTTAATATTTTGTCGAATGCAGACTAGTTGGGGAGCAAGTGGTTCTTTCTAAGAGTACATGTGGCAACAGCCAACAAGAGGACACATAGGAAAGAAATACATCATGAACACAGAAGAGGTGTCTCTGTTCACATTACATAATTATATTTACATTTAAACTGTGTTCTACTAAAGTGGTCAACAACAACAATTTGTAGTAATGTCACATCCAAGCAATCAGAAAACACACACATCTTACATGTTAAAGTGCTGGGTCCAAAGAAATATAGATACCTTCTGCTTCCAAACACTGCAAGCTCCTTTTAAAAGATATGTTTAGTAGAATTTAGTACATTTTGAGTGTAAAGTGGCTCTTCATCAGGTACAGAGGCATTATTTATTATTCATATTTATATTTAAGTAAAAGTACAAAAGTATTAGTCATAAAATGTACTTGAAGTATAAAAAGTAGAAGGGTCATGATTGAGAATGTCCTCTGTGAGCGTTGTTTTATTTGATTGAATTATCAGTACAAGCAGTAATTTAATGTTGTAGTAGGTCAATGTGAAATGATTATAAACAGCTCATACACTGAGGGGTCGTTACATCTGACATTGAATTAAACATTCAATCTCAAATAAATTAAGAGCTGTAAAAAAAAAAAAAAAAAAAAAACATTTACTACTGAGATGTAAATACTCAAGTAAAATAAGTACAGTACATGAGTAAATGTACTTGGGTATGTTACATCATAGCTTATATATAGCTGCAAACCAGAAACCACAGACCACAAAGGCATACATTTTGCTTTACCCAGTATGAGTTGGGTGGTGGTGCTTTAGTCTGTCCAGTTTAGTCTGAAGTGTACTTGCAATCATTTTAAGGACCGACCTAACCCTGAACACTCCTGTTCCCTGTCGAGCTCTGTGGGTAGTTACACTGCCAGGGTGAGAAGTTGCATTCCCACCAGTGTCACCTGAACTAAATTACTGTGTGAATGCATATTACTTAAAGACGCTTTGAATTAAACTGTCCATATGTTATGGTGAGCTCCGCTATGTCAGTTTCAGAAGCAAAGCTACTTGATAATGTGCTGCAAATAGTACAACAATATATTACACTGTCAAAGTGTTTTTGTCGCTTGTGATTCCTAAAAAAGGCTGGCAGATGGCTCAGAGAATTAGAAAGAGTTGGAGCTTCTCGGATGTTTTATGCCAGATGCTTGCAATAAGCAGAGGATACGATGCAGAGACTGCAGTTAGTGCTCCTTGTCACATATTAAAAGACTGTGCATAGTTAAACAAAAGCAACCCCCTGAGTGCAGCGCCCATCAGATGCTACGCCGTGTGTGTCATACGTGTCAATCAACTCTCAGCCCTATGCCATGAGGAGCAAGTGTCTTCCAGCGCCTCCAGAGAGGTGTTGCAAGTGTGTGTGTGCACTCTGGTGGCCATCAATATTACATTGTGCTCCGGTTTCCAACCCTGAGACTCATCCACTTTGATTCCTGTCTTGCCATCTTCACTGTGTTGGAAATATATGATGCTGAGAGGTTAGAGGAGTGAGTATGATATATCCACTCCTCATCCCCATGGCGACCCCAGATTGAGTGGCAGCTCAATGAGATGGTTTTAAGTTAAATGGGGTGTGCGCACACGTTTGGGGGACAGATCCCCTTGCAGTCAAGTCGACCCTGCAACAGTAAGAATAGTTTATGATGTTTCAAATGTGTAAGGATCACTTGGGATGAAGAGGGTGAAGAGAAGCTTTTTATTCAGCGTCTGCTTCGATCACACAGGCAGGAAAAACACAAGAAGTGTTAAAGTTCAGGATAATAATGGCAAACTTTGATAGAGTGTTGTCGTGTCTTCTGTACTGTTGTCTTCTTATTCCTGTTTTGAAAACAATAAGGATATTGGCAAACCTCAAACATGATAGCAGTGATGCCGGACTCTCTGTAAGTTCAAAGACATGTTGAAGTAAATAATAAAAAAACACAAAGACAGCTAACTAGTTGTAATTCCATTTCACGGAAATCATCATGCTTTGAATGAGACTTTAACCAATCAGATTGCTTCATGCAACTCTCTGTTAGCATATTTTGTTATGGTTTTGCTCAAGTGAGGCAGGAAAGTAAGCAGAGAAATCTGCATAAGTACAACATAAGCTCAGATCTGAGAGCCTGCGGTCACAAGTATGTAGTACTAAACTGAGCCACCAGGACATGTTTTAGTTTTTTGAGAGGGCGCATTTATTTCTTTTGTCAGCTGGGATTGATTTCAGGACATTGTCCTGTGGACATTGAAACCTTTTGCTTGGATACATTTTAATTATTCAGTGTATTGTTTATTCCCTTGTGGCATTTTTTCACTGTCAGACTGAATGTGAAAGTTTTTTATGCCTTCTTATAGTCATTACAGTATCCTTTAGTCAGTTACAGCTATCTATAATAATATCCTTAAGTCTTTTGTGTTGCCGTGCATTAATGATACAAGTGTTTTCAGACTATCTTTATTGATCAGGCCATTCTCCTCTGTGACCAAACTCATTGCTGAACATGACAGAGTCCCACATGCGTTAAGAGATGATGGGGAAAAATGCAATGTGATGCAATGATCAAAGAAGGCTATGTAATATCATTTCCATAATCGTTAGGCTCCTCTGTCGTCTGTCATGGATTTGGGAGTGTTTGATGCTTGGGCAGGTCTCTTAATTAGCCATCCTCACCATCAGCTGTCTGCCACCCCTTCTGTCTCACAAATTACAGTTTGTTGTCGTCGTATGGCCAGAAGAAAAAAGGGAGGGAGCAGTTTAACTTTTCCAAGTGGTCCTTATTGCTTACAAGCAGCATGTCAGCCCACATTTGAGTTTTAATCAGGTAGTGAGGGGTTTCAGGTCTTATCAACAAGTTTGTGTTTTCATTTCTAACCGTGCATTCTTGCACATATATCATGACTGTTTTTGTGTGTGTGATTTATCAGCTCTTCTATTTACTGTGTGCTAATCCCCAGTTAGGGGAGGCTGCAGCCCTTCAACCTGGAGGCCTAAACGCCCGACTCCAGTCCTCCAGTGGGGCCCTCGCCCCTGTAATTAGAGAGGTCATCCTCTGCCACAAGTGTGTGCAGCAGTGTGTTTGTGTATGGTCGTCTGAAGAAAACGATCTATTTGGCGTGAACTGCTCTGGCTCGGAATCTGGCAGGCTTAGCCCTCAGCGAGACCTTTCATTTCCATACGCTGCACACTCCATTAATAGGACGGGGGAATAAGTAAATACACGGCACTCCTCGCACAGGGATTTAGATATAGCCTCTCTGAAAAAAACAACATCCCACAAGGATTACAGCAGATATGGAGAGAGAAGTGATGTTGGAGTTCACGTGTCTGTGTCGGAGCGTATTTGCATTTGGACAAGTGTATGTATCAATGCCCTGACTTCATTCCTGTCTCCCGTTCTCTCCCTGCGGTACCAACACTTTGTCCTCATGCCCATCACCCAGAACTCCCTATCCTCATTCCCCACACGTCGCTCTCTCCTTCGCTCACGGACCTCACTTCTCCTCTCACCCCAGCCTCATTACTCAAATTAGGAGCTCCAGTAATCACCGCGCCGAGCTCACCTCAGCTCCTTAACACACCTCGCTCGCACTCCGCTCTCCTCATCCCTTTGAGCTCATGCCCTCGGTTCAGTAGCCAATCCAGCACAAGCGGCATGAATATTGCAGAGGTGGTGTAATGTCAGAGAGCCCTCTGGTTTCATTCCATCAGTCCGTGTGATGGGAGGAGGGGGAGGTTAATGACACGTGGAGCATGTTGTGACTGATGAAGATCTGAGATTGATGTGAGGATGGATGGATGTCAAAAAGGGATATTTATCCAAGACTTACTTATATGTGCTGCTGTTGAGCATGTATTGAAAATGTACTGGGTACTTTTAAAATTCTAGTGATGAGATGTACTGTAACTAAATATTTCTATAGGCCATTCATCATCATTTTTATGGAAGGAAATGATCAATGGTAGTCTATTTCTGTTTGGAAAAACACAACTTACAAGCTGGAAAATATTACATGCTCACATTTAAGAAAGCATGAAACCTTCATTTCTGTCTGTAAAATTTTGATTGGCAGTTCTGTTATTAAGCTCCTTCTCTTGCCTCTCTTCCTCTCTTCTCTCTTTACAGGTTCTGGAACGTCTTTTTCAGAAAGGTTTCAGCGTGGCAGCGTCTTGCGGAGGCGGCGTGGACTCCTCCCAGTTCAGCGAGTATGTGTTGTGTCGCGAGGACCGGAGGAGTCTCTCCATCAACACACCCATCAGGATAAAACAGGAACCCCTGGACTAGAGCGTTCTGGGAGAGGGACTGCCAAATCCACCCATACTCCTTCCATCTTCTCACAGCACCCCACCATGCCCCCCCTGACCCATCTCTGCTCCAACAGGACCACCACCACCACCACCACTGCTCCTCGTCCCCACCTCCCCAAAATGCCCCCTGCAATTCCAGCGAGAAACATACCTAAGTATTAGCAGAGGCTTGTTAACCTCGCCAGCTCTGCAGAACTCTGAGGGGAATGTAGTACCAAACAAAGGAAAAAAGTGCATCAGCAACAAAAGTTTTTGACTTTTTGTTCAATAACACCCAAATAATCTGGGACTGTGTTGAAAAATGATGACAAATGGACTCAACAGCAGCTCACTTGAACCACTTTAGCCCCATGACCGCTTGATTTTTTCCTTCATCTTCTTGTGAAAAAGGTGTCCTGACCCTTTTGGAAGGACACAACCGCTCCCTCCTTGAATCCAAGTCAATCCAATCCCAGCACTCAGCGGTGTTCCGTCCAGTTCTGTGTCTTTATGAAGCCTGGGTCTTGTCTGATTGGGGACAAGTCTGGACTGCTGTGGGTCAAGGAAGCTTTGGTAGACGGGACTCTTTTAAGGATGACAGGAAGAGGACATAATCCAATCTCGCAGTCCCCCTAACAGCCCTAATCCCCATGACCCTGTGACCCTCCAACCCCATCCAATCTCCCCCTACAGGCCTCGTTACAGACGTCGGGGCCTCACCGAAAAACAGCATCATCGCCAAACTGATTGTTTATTACGGTTTTTCATTGTTGTTTCTAAAGTATGTTCTTCTTGCTCCTTTTGCTGTTCTTATCATGACATGGTGTAAACAATTATTATTAATAGGATTATTTTTAATGTCTCTTTTTTCCTTTCTCCAATATGAAGGATGTACGAACGTTGTATTCATTAGACTTTGAGAGCTTGTGAGGGAGAGTTTCTTGGCAGTAGCTGCAGAAACTCAGATGTCTGCAGGCTATGTGGCTAAAGCGATCTGGCTGGCAATGCATTCAGAGCCAGAAAAAGTCCCATTGTTCAAATGGGGATGGAAGCTGGATGTTTCGACATTGTTTATAGTCAAATGTGTAGCACACATAAAAAGTGCTCTGGAATTTCTGCTTATTAGCTAACATATCTTGGGTCTCTGATCAGATTCTCTCACACAAGCAAAAAAACTCTTTTTCCCCCTATTTTGCAGAAGTTTAAGAAAGTTCTTAAATTTGGAATTCAGGTTAAAGTTGCACGAACTCTAAGTGTATTGCAGTTTTCTTGAGTTAGAATGTTAAAGGCTTGAGGACCAACATGGAGAGCTGACGTTTACTAGTATGTCTCGTGATCAGCAGGAGATGTACTCTAAATGCTTAATGTTTCTTTGCACTTAAACATTTCCTACAAAGGTGCCCTGCCCTGTTCTCTCAACACACTCAAAAGGAAGCTAGAATATTAGAGCATTTAAAAATCAGTCAAGGGGTAAAACTCCCAAGACAACAAATATTTTACTGTAGGTAACAAAGGGGACAAGGTGCCTATTTTATTGATTGTACAAACATAATGATGGTGTCTCTTTTCACAGTTTACAGCTGAAGAAGACACAATGTATTATTCAAAACTGTATGAAGGGTACCAACCTTTGTTCCTCCAGGCCCTCGGTCTTGACAGTTTTGTTGAGAATAGCTCCCAGTACCTTCAGACCAACATTGTCACTTCTAAGTCAAGATTATTTCAGTGCTTCTTCACATGTATGTATGGCAGAACCAAAAGTGAACTGTACTCCCAGCATCAGCGTGTTATTCACAAAGAGGCGAGTGGGCGGCATTTACTCTATCCTGCTCTCATTCTTTTGGTCTTATTCTCAACATTTCTGGATCAAAGACAGAAACAAGAAAGGCCATTTTTTCATGCTTTATATTTGTGTGTAACTTACAGATGCTGTTTCTTCCATCCAAAAGACTGATAAAAAAAAAGAAGCCCATTCTGATCTTTGTGGTCGCTGGCAGTTGTTTGAGTAAAACTGGGGTTGTTTTTATAAACTAGTTGAAATATGTTCATTAAAAAATGGGCAGTTGTTCTTCTGACCATGTTCTCTAATATCTGCTTTCTCCGGATGGCCGTTGATTAAGTAAGGCCAGCAAGTGGATAAAGATGAGCTTGGTGTAAGTGTAGCTCCCAGTCCAATGCAATCCTCCCTGGGGGTCCCTCTCACAATCAAGCCCATCTTTGTTCTGACCTGCCAGTGGCCTGCGCCTTTGCATCCAGTCGCCTCAAAGGGAATGGTCAACCAGGCCTTTCATGTGCCGAGGCATGTTGGGCTCTTCACAGCGCTTCTCACCCCCCTCTGCCTCCCTGAAGGCTCCCAGCTCAGTGGTGCCAGTAGAAACTCGGGTTGTACCCCCTGCTGCTGTGTCATCCCCATGCCCTGGTTTTCAAAATGCCCTCCTATGCTGTGGCTCACTGGACCACACCGCAACAAACCAAACAAACTGATGAGTCAAATCTGAGCAGCCAGCAGCTTGTCCCCAAACATACTGTACAGCCAGGCGTCTTAACTCCACTGCTGATCCCAAGGCCTTTGATCTGATGATATGAGGTGTAGAAACTCATCTGGGTTAGTTCATGAGGAAACAGGGGTAAAAAGTGATCAATGTGGTACTAAAACCACACATCTGCAAGAATTCCTTTTTTTCTGGGAGGAAGGGAAGAAGGCATATTTTCTCACTGATGTGGCATTTTGAAGTCAAAGAATGGGCTTTAAAGAGCTTTACAAAGCTACGGGTCATGGAATTTTAAATAAAAACAAAACATGATCATTCAAACCTACACATGAAGTGAGAAAAAGGAATAAAAAATTGCAGGTGTTTGTTTTTTCCAGCAGCAGCAATAACCAAACCTGGAATGCGCCTTTCAACTTAGCATATACATGGCAGGTTAACTACAGAGCTAGACTAACTAAACTCCACAGGACTGGAAACTTCACAGACATGTTCACACATGCCATCTTTTCAGATGAAGTACTGGTCAGTGTTCAGCCAGTTCACATGGCATTCGCACCACCTCTAAGGCGGGTCAGCTGTACAGTTATTGTATATTGAATTATCAGGACTCCGGGTTTTACGGGACCCTCGTGTTTTTAAGTCCTCTTCTCAAAAAGAATGAAAATAATTCAAAGCATTACATTGTGTACATATGGATTAAAACATTTCAAAGGGTATAATAAGGTGCAAATGTATATTATTTAAAGTGTTTAAAACAATTAGACTGTGGTATTAAAGGGCATGTGTTCATTTACAGTGTCTCCATTTGACTTTTCTTGCATATTTGCGATAATAAAAGGATGTACTGTATATCTGTGTGATGTGTCTCATTGCTCTTATGTTTTTCAAGATGGTTAGCATTCACTGCTGCAGGCACAACTGGTACTATAAAACTGTTAATTACAGATGATGCAACAACGAAAAATGTGGTGTTGCCATACAGTCAGAGGACCTCAATCTCTGTCCTGCAACTGAGCTGATGAAATCTGAAAAATCTCACTGGCCTACTCTACCCGAGCATGTCTGGGTCTGCCTGTTAAAGGTCGTCTTCAAGGCTGATTTCAAATCAACAGTCTACAGCTCCAGAGGGACTGAGGAGTCGGCCAAGATCTTGAAGAAAAAAAGAAAACACAGAATATGCTCCCAAACCCCAATATTTTGCACTGAGTTAAACGGTTTGGTCTTTTCAAAAATGCTTTTGCTTAATTAGCATCAGAAACCTAGAGGGACTTTTCATAGTTGAGCAGCAGCGCTTGACTTACTTACTTAGCATGTGCAATGTTAGAAGTGGAAATTAAGCAGGCTGAATTAGGCGTTGACTTTGGTAAAACAGTCTTGCATAAAAATAACAGCTTATTTTTCCTTTTAAAGCATAAGAAATGAGCAGAGAATAAGTATATTGCTTAGTTAAGATTTACAAGTCATTTTACAGAAAATGTAATTTTTAAAATTCCAGCTCAGACTCCTGTGTGCATATATTTTAATGTGTATGCCGTTTGAGTAAAAAACAAAACAAGAAGAAATAGATGAAGTCAGCATCTTCTCAGTTTAGTAAACAGCTTATTTATTCCTTTACAAAATAGGTACAAATACATAAGTATTGTTTTTTCACGCAAACAGGAAATTTTCAAGATATATACAAGAGTTTACCAAAAATAACGTGGTTCTAATAAACACATAGTCTTGTAAACAATATTTACAAATCATCCTTACATTGAAATGTTATTTCCCCAGTCTGTTTACATCAGTAATATTGTCCTAATATTTTGGCTAAAAAGCTGTAGTAGTAGAAATGTCATCCTGTGAAACCACCAGAAACCATAGAAATCATTATTAAAATCCTTTGAATTCACCACAATCAATATCATTGTGCTTGTTTTAAAACATGGTACTTTGGAGATAAAATTTATGAAAATGTGTTAAGCACAAAATCCAATCCAAAAAAAAAGGAAGAAAAAAAAGAAAAGAAAATATATTAAAAATAAGTGTCTTTTGACAGAAATTGGCAATACTGTTCATTACTTAAAAGAGTCATTTCTCTGCTATAATACAATGACAGCTTGAAGTTCAGGTAAAATAGATATTAAAAAAAGTGCTGTCTAAATTTACAATGCACAACAGTTGTTTCAAATGTCACCCATATTTAAATAAATTTCAATATGACAAGAAAAGCTGCATAGAGGCCAAGATATTAAGTTAAATAGAAATAACACATATAAAACAAACAAAAACATAATGGACAATATTACATAATACAATAAAGATCTGAAATAAAAAAAATTAACAAGGCGACGATGCAATTAGACATGTAAAGAGCTAAGCATTTTGCCCCAAACTTCTCTTCAGTCAGTAATACATAAAAAAGACATCAATTTTAGGCTGGAATCATACGAGTGCTTCCTTCCACAGTTAAACATTAATTTACAGCTGTAATATTTCATTTCAGATCAAAATACAGACAAGTATAATTGCTGTGCACTAAAATGCTTCATTGACTACCGTTGCCGTTCAATCATTTCCAAAGTAGGGGGGACTATATGGGGCTCCAGGGGCCCACCAGTAAAATGGAAAATAGTTCACCTTTAATTTTTAAAAATATCATTAATGTGCAAATAGGACAGTGAGGAGGAAAGATGAAGGAATGTCTGTTTTATCAGAGGTTTCACTCTTCCCCACTCACAATCTCATCTCCACCTAATGTGAACCACTCTGAACCCAAACTCACCTTCTTAAACAGATATGTTGAAGAAGTGGACGCGATAAGACACAAATAACAAACATCTAGTTATAAAATCAATGTTCACATTATGTGAGGGTAAAAAAATACTGACTCGCTCAAACAATGGTGACCAATCAGAAACCGGTGTCTTGGTGCGGACTGTGATTTTGTTCAGTGACCTTTGCAGAGGGGTCAGAGGGCGTCTGACTTATAACAAATACTCTACAGGTGAACAGCATAAACTGTCTAATTTCAACTCATTCAAAACACATGGTTTTACAAAATATTAGGCTTCATTATACTGACACATGGGTTATTCTTTTTCTTACAAAGCTCACGTGATAAAAATATACATGCTGTAAAATAATTCAAAAAGAACTATTTACACATACAAGCAAATTGAACATGATGCTGTTATTTGGAATCTCAGTGTTTCAAAATGATGTCTAAGTATAGAAATCTGTTGAGTCTCATTTATTGAGTTCAGCTCGACTACATTCATTGAACTGTGTTCAATAAATAGCTTGTGGAGAATATCATAGGCTGTATTGAGGTGTGAACATAATTCTCTTCGCCAGAATGACCCTTACTTTGAGGTGGTTCATTGAAGCTACTGCCAAGAACGTCAAATAAACAGCTACCTGACATACCTGGAACGAGCTCTGGGTCAAGTCCTGCCACACACAAAAATCACTTTGTTCCTTTGTTTAACAAATCCAACTTCAACAAAAAGTTCTTGATATGGCCTTTAAAACTGAATGATCTAACTACACACCGTGAGGCTAAACAGAGAAGACACGGAACAACAGTTTTATTTTTGAGTTTTTCTCTCTTTCTCTCTCTCTCTTTCTTCTTATTAAAAGCTACATTAAATGTCACTACAGTACATATGGAGACACAGAGCTGAAACATTAGACCTGATCTGAAGGCACGTGGCTGGGAAGGAGGAGGAGGAGGTTGAGGTGGGTGCTGAGCGGAGCAGAGGCTACTTGAGCAGGGCGCGGTAAAGGAGGAGGGAGTGGGCGGTCTCTCTCTCCTGCTCCATGTAGAAAATTAAGTCCCTGAGGTTGACGCGGGTGATGCGTTGCCTTGTGTACTGGCGCGATGAGGTGGACGGGGCGGATGAGCTGGCCGGGGAGCCCGCCGTGCTGCCTGATACCTGAGGACAAGGGAGGGGTCAAAAGGTTAGATGAATTCACAGAGGATTCTTCACAATTTTATTTCTAAAGCTTTCTCGTAGCTCATAGCTTCTCATTTTTATTTCTCATAGCTTTCAAGACTTAGTAAATGAGTAAAGAAAACAAGACTTTGGATGTTGCCTTCTAATATACCATAGCAATGATTCAACCTGCAGCAGTGCCAGTGTTTCCAACAGCAACACAGTGTTTGGTATAAACAGAAGAACTACAGTAGGTAGCTATTTGTGAACAGTGATATCTGCAATGGCTTAGCATACAAAGGTAATAGTACCACATATCAAAACGAGGTAAAATGCAATACTTTGGTGACCCTTTCACATTTCATCTAGCACCATCATCAGGTTTAAATGTCAGTTTATCCAGGAGTGACCAACTGCCTAAAAAACTAATCCCATCAGACTTTGTGTTAAGAGCTAATTGGCCAATCTTAACATGCTAACAAGCTAAACAAAGATGGAGAACATGGTGAACAAAATCAGTCTATTAACTATATAATGCCCTACATTAACCCTATGCCATTATATTGGTGTCCTAATGCTGAGTGTGTAAATGTGCCCATTATACTGAAGAGTGTCCACAAAAACTTCACAATGGAACAAAAAAGAAGCGTGCTAACAATCCCACAATGCAATGCTCTATATTTTATAGCTTACTGATTACTGTTGTGCAGTGATGACGCACAATTTGTGTTTGTCCAAAGTCTTACGTTTAAGGAAGTAGATAATGAGTGAATAAAGAAGTGATTTTGGACATAGTCACTGTGAACATGTTAGCATTTAGCTCAAAGCATCACTGTGGCCATAGCCTCGCAGAGCCGCTGCTATGGCTCTAAACTCCTAGTCTCATTTCTGTCCAATTCCAAAATTCTTGTGGACATAGAGATGATGAAATCAATTTTCCATACTCTTCCACACAGCTGTATAAAATCCTGAAACTAAGCCGCTGACAGGTGGAAATATTCCAGCCTTAAGCATTAAACTGTTTGACGCGAGTTGCTAACAGCACTGCTAAAGTTACCTACAGCAATGCTAAGGCCTAACTTGAACCTTACCACTGTCCTATGGCTTCTGCTGGAGAGTGCTAGATTTGTTCACTTTAGTTATGTATTTAAATGTATTTTTGCCTATGTGTTTTATATGAAATGAAAAATAAAATAAGTTTGCTCTTTATCAGAAACTTAAATGACTACTTATTTGATTGGGTTTTTATCAGCTTTATTCTCTTCTTTAGAGAGGTCTGGTTTGTGATGTATGTTTTAGGGAATTTGTCTTCACTTTGTCCTTTATGAAGGAGAAGATCTTTGTGTTGTAATCTAAGGGATAGTGTCCATGGTAAGACACAATAGCGTTTAAAATTAAGAAATACTATGTTCCCCATTCACTAAAATGAAGTAATCTTTGGTGAATGGCAAACACATTGACAGTATCAGTAGTAAGGAATGTTATGGCCTCTACACAAGTATACAACTCCTATTAAAAAAATAATCCCTCTTGCAGAGCATGAATGAGATCAAAAAGATGCACTAATAATGTCCAGATCTTCAGGTGCAGTTGAGTGTTCTTAAATTTTTTTTGTTAAACTAGCTGAACATGAGGCTGTGAAAAACACTGGCAACTTGTTGACGACAAAGGAAACCAACTTTTGTATTTAAGTGTGTTTTATGGCTCTTTACATCGCCTAGGATATGAACAGATTTTCCCTCTAAATAAACAATGCTGCTGACATACAGTAGATCTGAGCTGACATCCCACTCTGAAATGGAGCCCTTGTTGTTTGTATTTGATCCAGGAAAAATGAGAATGGTTAAAAAAAGGGAGTGTATACAGAGGCTGATACAAATCAAGAGATGCATTTACATTTGGAAATGAGAAACACTGGGAAACAAATCCTGCAAGTGCCCACTTGAACCCAGGCGGAGAGAAATAAGACAGACATTTCAGCCAGGAACACCCTCTCACAATTACATTGATTGCACCACTCTGTAAACACACAGTACAGACAGGCCTTAATTGCAAACATATGATGGGTATGAATTTACAAGAAACAAACCAAAGTCCCTCTAGCACCCGCCCCCTCATATGCCTGTCTTTGTGTACACTGTATGACGGTGCCTTGTCTCAAGTTTCCCACAGTACACTCTCTGACCCCTGGACACTGGATAATGAGTGAGGGTAGCCGGGCCACTGTTCCCGCCAACTTACCTCCGCTACATCTATCGTCTCTGGCCTGTAACGGTGACATGCTGGGACTGCCTTGAGTTTAGGCACAAGTGGGTACAGCCAGATTTTCAGCACCTTAGGGCACACCAGACCCTCACTTTGGGGAGCAACCCCAGCCTTATCAGGTCAATCATGGCTGACCATATGTGAAAGATGGGCCTGCCTACTGCCATGCCAATTACTGCCACTCACAAGTAAGCCCGGCGACAGGCCCACAGATTTTACCAATCAAAGCCATCCATCCACCTGGACGGATGGGCAGTAGTAGCCACAGGCAGGCGGTGCTGCTGTGGTGCCACGGCCCAAGTGGTGATGTTGAGGAGGAGGGAAACAGTGACTCCAGCCAGACATTGCTGCACTGGTAGTGTGCCACAGCTCCCAGAATGCTTTCTTCCCTTCAGGGACAGGGGCAGCCTTAAGTGATTCAAATACAGGCAGAAAGGTCAGCGCTCATCTAGGAATTTACTCAACGCAGCCTCTCCTCTTCCCTCTGTCTATATATGCCCTCCACATAAAGAATGCCAACAACCCAAACACCAGTATGTTGTTGTCGGTATCTATGGAGACCGATCCCTCTCGTTGGTACACGCAGGAAATCATGTCGCGGAGGAGCGAGTGGGGCAGGGAGGGGTAAACACCAACGCTAAACAAAGCAGATGGCTGAGTGTCAGTTAAAAAGGAAAGCAAGACATCAACGACCACGCTTTCCCTGTCGCCAGCAATTACACAGTAATTGTGTCTGAAATTCAATGAAAAACAAAATGGCAGGCTTTGTAAGGTCACATTGGATGAAAAGAAAAAGTGAGAAGAGGAGAAAATGCAGGAGAGCGGAGGCACACAGAGAGAGAGAGAGAGTGAGAAAGAGAGCGGGGGGCAAAACTGAAAGTCTCAAAATCAGCTTGGCCAAGAAAGATCCATGAGGCAAAAAACAGCATCTGTCATTTTATCTGTGATGGGCGCTTGGAGGCATTATGTCATATGACATATCCATCGTACAGAACGTGCAGGGATACTTCGATACATCTCTTCAGACATTTGACTTGTTTGGAGCAGGGGACAGAGAGAAAAACAGAGAGAGAGAGAGAGAGAGAGAGAGAGAGAGAGAGAGAGAGAGAGAGAGAGAGAGAGAAGTGGATAAAACCTGAGGAGAGGAGAAGAGAGGAGAAGAGAGGGGAGTCTGTAATAAGGCCTCTTTGCTGGCTCTGTTCTTCAAAAACATTCTGTTGACATACATGACAACGTGCCAATGGGCCAGACACATTATTTTACACTATTTCACCCACCCACCCCCCCCTCCTGTGGTTTTCCCCTCACACACATGTGTATGTACACGAGCAGAAAGAACGAGCCTAAGTGTTCTGTGTACAGCTGACAATCAGTACAATACGGTACGTGGCGAACAATAAAAGAAAATAAAAGACAGATTGAGGGAAGAGAAGAAATATGATCTCCATGATTTTGATACAGGAATCTGGCAATTACACTACAAGAATTTCTTGTTTGCACAAACCTTCACTTCAGATTGTTCCAGCATAATAAGTGTTGGTTCAACATTATTTCTTTTTGACATCTCTGTGAACTTTGTAGTGTATTGCATTCATGATATAAGCTGCACTTTAAAAAGGTTACGTGTACTGTACATGATAGAATTACAGATTTCTGGCAACTGTACTGACATAAAATATTATTTAAATGAGAGAAACTGTGGATCTAAAATGGCACCCTGCAGAACTCCATAAGAACAGCAGTACAGCTCAAATGGAAATAGTAGTATCCATAGTAGTATAACAAGCAGCATGTTTTTTATGCTGGCTAAATGGATGAAAATCTATACATTTATTATTTATTCATCACAATTCTTGGTATTAGAGATGAAAACAACAGCATGATGTCCACTCAGACCAAACCAACATCCAAACATTCAATAATTCAACTTTTACAACCTTTTATAATTTTAAAATCTATCTACATAATATATTCTAATCTCATCAGTTCATGATTCTCAGCAGGGAGCTGTGCAAAACAACTTTGGCAAAGTAGCCATAGTCAGAACCGCAGCTCACATGGTGCCCTAAGACTTGTTCAAATACACATTGACTACAAAAGAAATCCCTCTACAATTATAAGGAAAAGTTGAACCTTTTCAACATGTATTTAAAAGTAACCAAAAGCCGAAGAGAAAGGATGTGGTGGGTGAGCAGCTTTCATTGTGTGGAGTACACGGCCATGCTTGGAAACTTCACTGTATAACTATGTCAATAATAAAAACCATTATTCTTTTACAGAAGGACAAGTTCAGCAGGGCCTAGGCCTTCCGATCACCAACAATACGCGCTCAACCTTGAGAGGACTAAAATTAATTTCCATCTTGTTAAATTTACTGTTGAGTAATAATGTATGTTTTCAACCTCTCTCCCACTCTCTCTGGTTTTGATTCTCTGTCTTTCCTTGTGCAGAGGCAGCGATGTTGTAGGTGTCTTGAGGAATTTGCATTCAGTCCTTTATTGTTTGGGGGTCGGGGGGCTTTCTGATCTGTGGCTTTGAACCCTGAGTGGCACCTGTGCCTTGATGCCGGAGCCAATATTGGATTTGGCCCAGGTCACACCTTAGGGCGGTGGGTTAATGGCCCACTTTGCCAGGCACACAGAGCTGCTCGGCCGTGTACAGGCTAACCTGCTGTCTCAGCACTCTGCTCCTCACAGCAGAAGTTGCAGACAGGGGCTGTATGGTAAGTGAACACACACACACACATGTATTGTGTGTACAGGTATGTGACGACACAGCAGCTAACGCACTGTGTTAACTAAGACTGCGACATAAGGTGAAAACATCGATCAGCATTCACATTAAAGGATAAAGACTTTAACCCCAATGTTGGGTAAAAACAGATAAGCTGTTCATGATGCAACATTACTCTAGTGTTGTCATTACTTTGATGCTGAAAAATCCGTTTAAACTCTGATGTCTGTGCTTCAGGCAAGGAGGACATATATAGCACAACAGAGACAGACTGTTGACAAGCTAAACAAAGGACTGAAGCAAAAGATAAACCAGGTGGTGTTCTTTAAAGTTAAAGCCAGGATGGAAATTAACAGCAGTCAAATTGATATTTTTTGTCTATATGCAGGCCACGTTGACAGATAGTCAGCCATGATTTGGTGGTCCTGTTGCATTGGTGCTGTGCAGATTGTTGGTATAACAATTAAAGAGACTTGGATGTCCTACCATTAGGAGTACCTGAGTGACTGGCGAACTGGCATACGAGCTGGCTGACTGAAGGACTCACTGATTTGCTGACTGATGGACAAAGTGAAGAGCTGACTGTTTGGCTGACTGGCTGAGGGCCTGACTGACTGACTCACTGACTGGCTGACTAATTTACTGACTGCAGGACTGACTGACTGGTTGACTGACTATGTGCCAGGAAGCAAAGCTTTCCCACATGTTCTCCTCCACGCCGCATTTCAGTCGGGGAACGCTGCCTCGTCCCTTCACAGTGTTTACAGTGTGGAGCCCAGCCGTGGGAGTGCAGCCCCGCTTCATCTCTGCACTCGGCCTGAAACGCCTCTCCTACGGCCACCATTAATCAGCAACAGAGACTTTCTCTCTTCCTCTCTCGCCTCTCCTTTTTCTCGCTCCTCTACGCCCACAGACATGCTGGATGAGGCCATTTTGAAAGAGTTAACAGATGTCGGCTGATTTGCCCCAGGCTTTCTGACATTGCCCGAGTGATGTATTTGATGTGGAGTTTATTCAGCTCTAATAAATGTATAAAGAATTAGAATAATAATTCACAGATGTACATACCCAGATTATATGCCGGAGCCTCTCTTTGAAGCAAACAAGGCAGCCAAGATTAACAGAACCAGGGGAAAGGATGAAAAGGGTTTTCGTTCAGTCCACCGATAATCAGAGAGGTCAGGATGGACTAATACCACAGCTTTATGTTCATGCACCGACACAGACGGCCTTTGTTCCCATCACAGGTTCCTTTTCTGTGGAAAAGCCTCAACAAGAGGCTTCCATTGTCATTGTGCCTTTTTAGAGTGAAACATATTTGCTTTATCTGTTTATTATCGTTTCATATATGCCATTTTTTTTACTTGTAATTTTGTGAACAGCTGAGAGAATAAACTAAAGAATAAGGGGAAAATACAAGCTGGATGAGGGTGAGGTCTAGCATTCTGATCATGGCAAAAAAAGAAAAAAGAAAAAATGAGGGAATTACTTTCAAAACAAACAACTTCCATTTGCTTCACAACTAAAGAACAACAAATCTCAAAAATGGCCAGTTGCAGAGCATCTTAATACACACATAAACCATAAAAACAGCTACACAGCTCCATGGCAATGCATAGCAACCGTGCAGAATTTCAGTCAAGGAGAAAGAAGGCAAAAAAACACCTTATTACTTCTAACTCCTGCAAGCCATTTTGGTCTCCAAAGGTTTTAGAGCGCCGCAGGCCATGTGTCTGCAGTGTTTCGGGAAATGACTTGCCTTCGCACGAACACTGCTATGTTCTGCAGCACTGCTGCCCCCAGCATCCCCGCTCAATTTCTGTTTAACCCCTTCCTGCCTTCCCTCACACTGACTCACTGCAACAGAGAGCTCACACCCAGCACAATGCTGTCACATTGTTCAGCCTCCCACAAACCAAGGCAAATCAGACCAGCTTTTTCACGAGCTAACACATTAACTCCACGTCTAATTTGGCTACTTAAGCATGTGATGGCTCTTAACAAACATGGTGCACAAAAGGCGTAAGGTTATGTGGGGCAGAGAAAGATGGAGCAAAAGCCCCTTCACCATTCCACTTGATCTACTACAATGTGCGACACAGTTTGCACACTTGAGTGTGTATCAACGGTGGATTAAATCTGCAAACTCGTTGACACAACACATAATTAAAACATCTTGCTCGAGGTCAGGAATTTTCTAATTAGTAGTGTACTGACAAAGCTGCAATTCCATCGCCCTGAGTTTCAAAGTCCACAGGTTACTGCTAAGATGAAAGCTGACCCTGGAGCACTATTCTGCAGGGCTGCTCATACAATTCCTCAGAAGACAGTCACAGGGTCACCAAGCTAAACAGTGTGCTGCACCCGGAACCACGCTCCCAAACAAAGAACTTCAAACTTTCCTGCCTGGAAACACAATCTTAGCTTTTTTTTTTCTTCCCCCACTCTCTTTTTCTTTTCAACCTGAGAGAAACAAAAGATTGTGTGAAGGCAACCAGAGGAAGAAACCATAACATTGTTTTTAATCAGTTTAATTAAAATGCTCTAATCCTGGCTAGCTCAACAACTTGTTAAATAGTACAAAGGCTTTATTAGCTATGTCTTTGTAGCTTAAGTTGGCAACATTATTTAGGATTGTGAGGTAATAACATTTTATTCACATGTTGGTTACTTATTGGCTGTTAAATGAACAGAAATCTCTTTGTCTACAATCAGAATAGTGCAACGGCAATAAAGCAGCTGGTATCAGAAATGAAACGATACAGATGATGATTTTGTTGTTGTGATTTACTGTATAAATTGGCTCTATTTGCCTGAAGATCATAATCCAATCAATAATCCACCAAGAAATGTGTTCAATGTTTTTTCTCCCTGCCGTTTCCTATAGAGAAAGAGAAAGAGAGAGACAGAGAGATAGAGAGAGAGCGCAAGACAGAGAAAGAGAAAGAAAGAGAGAGAGAAGCCACTAATAGCCTACATAAACCTGGACAATTAACACAGGCCAAGTATCTTTGGCTACATAAAGTATCAGAAGTAGAACTTTTTCAACATTAAATATTCAAAGCGTTTCATATATAAAATGAACCCAATTAGAGTTAAAATAGGAGAAGTGTAATGAGTCTCAAGTCAGAATGCTTGTCTTCAGAACTACTCGCTAATGAGCCCTTGTTGGTTTTGCACACTTTACTTTCAATGGTGTGGCACTGTCATTTCTGCCGGTTTTTAATTTTTAATTCAAGTTGAATGAGAGGGTGGTGACTGAGTTAATAATCAAGGCACCGGGGTGTTTTGCAGCCGATGGATAGCTGGAAGAAGTTGCCAAATGAGGCTTGTGGTCCGCCCTTTGATGTCTTTGCGAAACGTTCCAAATAGGAACAACCAGTTAACAAAAGCCTATCAGTTCAGAGTGGTATCGAACATAAATGACCACACTAAGGGGAACGCATCCTGCAAATGGCCTAATTAGGGAATAGAGTAGGCTAGCAAAATAGCATGGAACTGAATAACACATAATTTGAGCACTAACAGACACTGACTTGAGAATGAGATAAGAGACCAAAAGGCGGCACGACGGATCCTGCCGCTCTGCAGACATGTGCTGTGTGCTGAACTGTCAGTCTTCACATAAATCCTCATATGAGCAGTGACACATTTCACTTACAAGAAAAAGAACGCACCAAGGGGCCACAGTGGATATGTAGATAGAGGAGATTAGAAAGCACATTTATTGCGGAGGTTCACGCTATGAATTGCTTCTTGATCTCAAATTGACATAAATGGGACCATTTTTGACATCATTTAGCCATCACAGGCTCAGTTCCAGTGCCGCTGTCACTGGTCCCCATGCACCTGATGTGACGCCTGCTAAGTATGAGGCAGGAAAACGACTGTCTGAAGAGCAGGTCTGATTAAAATCCCGGCTCTTCTGGGGAAAGAGTAGAGTTTCGTGTTTTATATAGATGCCCCAGAAAGACAAATCGAAACTTTACTGGGATTCCTTTTTTTTTTTTTTTTTTACAGAGTGCCTTTGTGAACATTTGTGACCCCCAGTGTCATGGTTTTTCATCCAACAAACTGAAAAACCAAAAGAAGCCGAAAGAAGCTGCTAGAGTTTTAACATACTGTCAGAAATAAATGTTTCCTTTACAATTCTAAGCATTTGAATAAAAAGTTAAACCACTGCTGCTACGACTTCAGCTAATAAGCCTGGTATTGACACACAACATAACCATACTGAATCCAGTGCACTTGGTAACACAGTGTCAAAAGTGAGATCATATAATACCTTTCTCAATTAGAAACCTAGGGCTGGTTGGAGGTACAGAAAATGGCAGGTAGCATTGCAAAATTTGGCCTCCGTTAAGGTGTTTCTCATTACAGTTTTGCTGGTGCTTTCCTGGAGGCCTCGTTCCTCCCATCAGGCTCCTCTTCCACAGGCCCAGAAGGCTTCCTTCTTACCTGCACAGCATTTTGGAAACCTGCTTTATTATACCACACACAACAGCATCATTTTCCAGGCAGCTGTGTGTGTATGCGTGTATGTGTGTATAACGCTTATCTACATATTGACTTGGTTTAAATCCACACCCTTGTCTGCCATAATAATTACACATCTTGTAAAAGGAAGTACTCAATTCTTCCTGCACCTGAGGCGGGCAGCTTCAGGAAGTGCCCACCGGCGCCCAGCAAACACACCTCCGGCGCTGCCTCGTATCCAAACAGCTTCAGCACATACCCACAGCCATTGCCTTCTACGGTGTAATGGCGGCTTTCTATTAGACTCCCAGTGAAGAGAAAGTGCCACCACAAGCACAGTTCAATGTGCCTCTATGCACCACGGGAACAAAGCAGTCGGGATAGGTCGGACAGGTAATAAAGACAGCAGGGGCCTGCTTTAAAGTTGTCAACAAGTCAGACCACACACTTTGGCAGGCACATCACACACCTCAATTCACTCACATACACACACACACACACATACACACAAACCCTCAACAAAGCAGTGGTGTGTAGTGACATAGGCCAGCCCAGGAGGTATGTTTACATTTTGTGGCACTCCGGACTCTTGTTGTATGTGTACATAAAAATGGCTCCAAAAGGACAGGCTGGTCTTTTTCAGCCAAACCACATCTATCACTCAGTGCTGCCGTGACATGTAATCAGAACAGTGATGTGGGTGATAGAGGCCATATCCAGCTATTCACAACTCTCCCAAAGTTCTATCAGTGGAGGGCGTTCATTAGTCCAACAAATACATAATTTATGCAATCTAAAAAATACATGTGATCATGAATCAAAATGGGAATGAGAGACACAGAAACATTGAGGTTCTCTGGTGATGCCAATTCTTTGTTTCGGGAAAAGCGAACAGAGGTCAACTGCGGGGCAGCTGCTGTGCCACACACGGCCAATGTTGTTGTTCTGCTGCTTAAAGGCCAAACTAGTGTCAGACCTGGTGACACTCTGCTCCAAAATATCACCAATCTGTGTTTATTACAATTATTTTTCCTCTTAGAGTACACCAATGTATTTCAATTGTTTCCTCTACTATGTATGTGATGGTTAAGTACATGCATTCACTGTCGCATCAATTCTAACCTATTGTGTAACTAATGCTAAATACACAGTTGGGTATCATATATATGGATTTTAATGGGCATGGACATAAAGAGTGGGTCTATTCAGGCAACTTGGGAAACAATAGGTCAGCGTGCATGCTAACTGACATGTACAACACCCCTGGGTGCTCAAATCATCTTCAGCGGCACAACCAGGAATCTGAAACAGCACTGGAGCCAGTAGCCTTTATCCTCTCTCCATTCAGGACAGATAACATTCATGGGCATGATGATGTCTGAATTCTGCTGAGATTATTTGTCAAAAACGCCTGAATTTCACAGTTAATTGGCCTCCCTAATTAGCACAGGATGTCTAATTCCCATTGCAGTCAGTGTGCTAAATGGTAAAGCTTTAGCAAGCGGATGCCATTCCTTTTCGTTGAGAAGCGAGACTCCCTGTGCAAGTCGAGCTACACTGTACATTACACACTCAATGATCGATTCTAAATCTTAATTAGGGAAACGACAAACAAGCAAGGGGACTTAATGAACTGTGTACCTTGTCAAACAGCTGGCTGATTATATTTATTGAGATATATGTTAAATTTAATGATTTGGGCAATTAACTGTAGACCCTTCTGTAATCTCTGAGGGACGTAAAGAGGCCAGGGAGGCGAGCACCAGGGCCACAGACCTAATGGAGAGCAGCTGACAAATATTTGTCATCCCCAGAGTGCTGAAACCGGCGTCAGCGGCTAAGAAGACCTTGTGCTCCGAAATAAAGATGTCATAACAATTTCACTCCCTCGTGTGCTTCAATTCTGCTCGCTTGTGCTCCTGGTTAACACAACTCTGATGCTGTAATAAGACATGTTTCAGGCACTCTCAGCTTTGCCGAGACCCTTATCCTATTTAATGATCTGAGATGTTCTGCAAAAACAATACAGAAACATAACAAAAGATGTCTAAAAGTGAGCACAGTCTTTATTATCAGTGCCTTTTTTTTCTTGGCCATCCATTTCTAACTTTTTTTTCTAAATTGGTCAAATGGAAAGCAGTGAAAAGCGAGAAAAAAAAAATTAAGCTGAGCCGAAAAGTGCGACTTGGATTTAATATTTTATAATTGCCAAGGGACATTCTAAGATCAATGAATTTTTGCCCGGGACGCACATCAGAAAGAGATGTACTTCAGTCTTTTTAGGGAACATTGGTCTATTTAATTCCAGTGTCTGATGCATGTGAAATATGCCTTCCATGGCCTCCTTCTTCTTCCCCAGGCACTGCTGCAGGCAGACATTACCACTTTTAATGGGCTGCCATGAGAAGAGGCAAGTCAGCCAATAACCCATCCTCACTAATGGATCGCCTTGTTTGTTCTCTTTCACCATTTTCTGAAGCTAATTTTAGATGTTCTGTTTTTGCGTTAAAAGACAAAATAGAGGACACTGTATTACAACAATATTTTAACAGAAAACAATGCAATAAATGGTCCTTAGAGTGAAGGACAGAATAAGCACTGTGTTACGCAAGTTGTTCATTTACAGCACATGGATCATCTCTGTTGAGTTCAGTAGCTGGTGGTTGGTCTGGGTTATGAGGGGTAGCTGAAATGTAACTGGAAGCCAAAACAGGGTCTCTCACAGTGGGATACGGAGAGAAAAAGCACTACTTGGGTCTGTAGTGAAAAGCTTGGAAGAATGGGGTTAGTTAATGACTGATCATCTCACTGATTGATCAAAAACATATTCACTAGTCAGTTCATCAAAATTTAACCTCAAAGTGTCGCCAGAAAGCACAAAGTTGCAGAGAGCTGCTTCTTACAGGATGCATAATGTAGACATCCAAAATGAAAAGTCCTGAATCAGATTCTGGAAAACTCAAACTACTCTGGCATTTCTGCCATGCAGCTGTAGTATTTTGCCTACTCCATACATATTACCACCTCTCCTCCGCCCTGCTTGGCATTCTTCTGCCCCCCTGCCAACAGCTAATGAAAGATCTTTTCCAGCCTTTTCTCCTTTTTCTTTCCCCAGGCTCAACCCCTGACAGCTGACAACGGAGCTGACATAAAACTTATAGTCAAAGAAAAACAAACTTAAATACATAGCGACAAGAAAATGTACTCCTCCCCAGTAATGCCACAGTGCTGTGCTGCACAAAGCAATCAGGGTTAAATCTAACAGCATCGCAGGAGGTTCTATAAATAACGACAGTAAGTCACACAAAGACACAGGAGTTTCTTAAGTGAGCCATAACAGAAAGAACTCTGTGGGCTCTCCGGGGCTCCACCATGTAAGTTTCAGAGGCTTCTTGTTGACAACTTCATTAGCAGCAACCGCGCTCTAAAACTCTCCAGTCGTTCGACAATATTATCACAAGTTATAAGAATAAGAATTTGGAGGCCTGGAGTTTCCATTTCCTTCAGGATGGAGTAACACAAGCAGGCGCAGCATGGCAAAGCAGTGATTGAGGCATTTTCTCTGCCTATCCCTATGAGTGGTGAAGGCGTAGGATGAGGAGAGTGGGTTTGCACAGTGCGGTATAGCACAGCATGGGGCTCAGGATGTTAGGCTGTCCCCAGGTCCCTGACCAGCAGGCTAGCTAGAGAGCCAGCCATTATCGGCCCGCCTCCATAGCAGCTAGGCGGAGGGGAGGAAAAAAGGCAGCAAATTTCATTCTTCAGAAATTTAATTATATCAAGATTAACAAGGGAGGTAATTAATTTCTTTAAGATGGGTATCTTTTAAATGCCTGGGGCTCAACTTTGTTGTCAAAACTGTATATTTAACCATTATTTCAGGGCAAAGTTTTAAAGGCAGAAATGAGGGGGATCACTACTTTGCCATGAATATGGATATATAGGAGCTTCTTATCTAAATAGGAGGATTACAGTGTTAACACTATTGTGTTCATTTATGTACATATATGAATGTAAGGTCTATGAAGGAATTTTCACTACTAGAGCATCAAAATTAGCTGCATCGACTAAAATCCTTTCCTAAATGTATAATCATGATGGGGATTTTTTCAGCTTAGAATGAGCCCTGTGCTCTATAAACATAGACCACTTGGTGGACCACAAGGCCATCCAGAACTTTAAACTGTCCAAGGCATTAAAGCAGCTCCTCAATAACACAAACACAGATGTGACCATGTTCAGGATGGAGTCCTGAGAAAGAAGAAGGTAGCGTGATGCTCTCACATATGAGTCAAACATAATTTACATCAAATTCTCTTTAAGGTCAAAGTGCTTTTAAAATATAGTCCCGAACCTGTTCCCGGAAGTGTATAACTCTGGGTTCAAAGATAACTCACTGCACTTCCCATTTAGCTATTTATATGAAAAGTCTTACAAACACTGTCAAAAGCATAACAATCTTTCATAAACATTTTGATACATCATTTCTCCTCTAGTTGTGTTTTGAACTTTAGTGTAAGTGTGTAATGTTTTCTCTCTTGAGGGTGATTTCAGGAGGTTTATTGTAATGATGAAGATTGATTGTATAGTTTAGATGGAGCAAGATAAGCTAAATGCAATTCATCAAAACCCACTGATATATCACACAGACTATCTAATCTAACTTTATAAACTCAGTGAATAATATATGTTCTTTCATGAGCTCATGGTATGAGGTAAAGCAACCTGGAAGATGGAGGAATCCTCTCTTCGCCACTGAGAATGATTAATTGCTGTCTTATTTCTTTAAGAGTGATTCACCAGAAACACATATGCACGTTAGTGGTCTTTCAGCCTCTTTCCATGAACGAAGGGATTAAAGCTAGTGACACTGAGTCAAGTTGACAGTTGCCATATATTCAAGACCTAGCAGACTATATTGGCTTCTACAGTATTTCTTCTGCTCCCTGATTCTGTACCTACTTCAATTTGTCTGTAAAGAGTAAGATACAAACACGTCAGAAAGTAAATAATTCTTTTCATGCCTCACGCCTTCTTAACTGGAGAAAAAACATCAGCTGAAGTCATATATGTACAAACTGGTTAAATGAATAGAGACAGCTGGAAGAACAAGCTATTCAAAGAAACTCTTGAATGTATGTCCTTGAAGATTTTTATACAAATGTTAAACAAACAGAATGGAATTCTTCTTTGAAACTCACGAAAAGTCACATTATGTTTTAGTACTTACTGTAGCATACACATAACACAACAGCTGAGTTATCTGAATGGTTCAAACAAACTACAGAGCTCCAACAATTACATGCAAATAGCACTAACCGTCATCAATGATATTTCAATTACATAACAAGCTTGTGTTTTGTTTTGTTTTTTCAAAATTGGCCAGTATTTTATTAGAAAAGGGTGTTTTCTACTGGTACTTACGTTGACAAGTTGGCTGCTGTTTGAGTTTTGATTTACCTCTTCAATAAACTGTTGGCGTTATCTCATTATGGGAGTTTTATGTGATTCAGATTGAAAAAAGTAATTGATGACCATCAGTAATTCTTTGTTTTGTTTTACGTTAACAATATAAAAACTTGTGTTTGTTCCAAAATTTAAAACAAAATGAGCAGATGAGGTACAGTTACAGGCAGGATTTTAAAAAGTATGTAAACCTAAACAGACAACAAAAATGAATTGACATTCTGTGATTTTCTTCCAGTATTTTCATTGTAATGGAATGTATGTTTCATCATGTTTCATATTCTGAACATGGTTTTTCAATACACAACTAAACTGGAGTGGAAAGAGACATTTGAAGGGAAAAAAACATGTTTTTTTCCCTTCAAATGTCTCTTTCCTTTCATGCTAATGCTATAGCTGCATTCTAAATGCTTTAACCCATAGTCCATAGTGCACTAACCACTGATGGGTACCATTGTGCTCTGCATTGTGCTTGGGAAAGGAAAGTTGGCAAAGTGCACTGTGTTAAAGCTCTAAGAACGCATGGCATCTGGCCAGTAAGCCCCTGTAACCATTCTGAAGTCTCAACTCTGTCTCCTCTGTGTCCTCATTGGAAATACAGAAATGCCCTGAGATGTAAAGTCTTACTAATATTACAATCTCCTTGACATTATGAAACCAATAGCAGCCTCTCTGTGCCCTCTTTAATCATATTTATGTAGTGTGTAGAGAAGGGGAACCCACACAGGAATCCTTATGCTTCATTACAGCCTAATACAATTCATGCCAAAGTCACTGTATTCAAAGTCAGCTCCCTCCCTGCATTGCTTTAGCGGTGAAATAAGTAAATAAATGCAACGGCTAATCAGAGGTTAATGTCAATGCACCCAGTGGATTTAACAGCAGCCTCCATATGCTTAAGAGCAAAAGTGGAGCTCCACATGTTAAAGGCGAAAAAAAAAGCAAGGTTAAGTTTGCTGAAAACTCCCACTGTGTGTTGCATGGACATACAGAGGAGGAGGGTATAGGAGGAGGTGGAGGAGTAGGAGGAGGGATATTCTGTACCAGTACGCAGGCATGACTTTTTAACCAAATACTACCCCCAACAGACTCAGGGCAGAGAAGGGAAAACGATGGAAAGGCAGAGGAGGCAGGGTGAAGAGAAGCGAATGGTTTCTACCACGCTGTCCTTTCTACTAGCTTTCAGTTGGCCTGTCTCCTTAACCAAACAGCCTGGTTGGTCCTAGTCCTCTGAGTCCTTACACCCTCCCTCCAGCACCGGAACCCTCGTGCTCTGTGAGTTTCCTGTTTGTCTGGTTGAAGACCTGGCCGTTTTACTCCCAGGCGGCACATTGGGAGGGACGCAGGAGGAGGAGGAGGAGAAGGAGAAAAGCACAAGAGAGAAGGACAGAGGGGAGGTTGGCGGGGAGAAGGCAAAGGGAGAGACACTGAACACTCCCGAGTTGGGATTGATTTACTTCATTAACCGAGATTACAAGTTTAACTTACAAACCAGAGGTCAAAATTTCTCATTAACAAGGGGACCGTGGAGAACCTCGGGGCTTGGAGACCACTCTTATTACTGACTACACATTTCAATCTGTCTTTGATGTTCCATGTCTGCCTTTCTACCCCCTCTTTCCCCCTCCTATTTTTTGGCAGCGAGGTTGATTTTAATTGTAGCTATAGAACAGAGCATAGTTTGCCTGTAAGCCAGCCTCCACATCTGTAGTGAGTGCAGCTTTAGTGATATTGGGTGCAGTCCATAGCTCGAGGCTAATTTTAATGGTCCCCCCCTCCCTTCCTTCATTGGAGACTCAGATTGTTTTCCACGTGATTCCTGTTAATTTAGCTGGAGGAAAGGGCATCAGTTTTCCTTGTGCTTTTCCCCCTCTCTCCCCATGCCTCTCACTCTATTGCCTCACTCCTTCTTTCTGATCTACAGCCTCAAAGAAAGAAGGTGAAATGAATTCAAATGGAAAAATAGACTGCTCACTATTAAATTGCTCGCCTACCTTTGTCCCTCGCATTGCGCCTGGTCGAGACAGATAGGAGAAAGGCAGTGTGGCTGTACAAACCGGGGCAATTTAGCAGCTATTGTCGCTTTTTGACGTCAACAAACAAAGCTCTTCCTTTGATGTGATAAATGGCCCAAGCGCCTGGATGATAACTCTGAGCTCGTAAATGTGTCAAGGATGTTTCAAAGCTCGGAGCATGTTTAACACTGCAGGACATGGTGCGTCGGGGCGCATCTTACATCACAGAACCTTTAATGCTAACCTTAGATGTACTGTAGGAGTCTCTATTTGTCTCTCATAATAATAATAAGCTGGCAACGCAGAGGCCATGCAATTTAGAAAAGATGCACAAAATGGCAAGAGAAGAGATAACAGGAAAATCAATGGGGGAAAATGAAACAGTGAAGTGTTCAAGTAATGTTTAATGGGTGAAAAGACGAATATAGAGGGTGCGATGGAGTAATCATTGAGTAAAGCTCTCTCTGACAGACTGTTTCCCATCCGCCATTCATCAAGCATCTCTTCTACAAACAACGTATTATTGATTATTGATGATAGTGTATATATGTCTAAGATGTATTGTTCAAAGGGGAAATAGCACCACTATATAGATGCTACTGTAATAGTTAAGCTGCACAATACATCCAAAGAATAATGTCTAATGTCTAATTTTGTTGTATTTGTTTTCCAGGTGTAGGTATTTTTGATGCCTAAAACAAAGACACATACTAAAAACTGAGATATTCAACACTTTTCAATCAGGCATCATAGTAGTGACCACATCGTCACGGTAATATCTTGAGGGCAAGGGTCATTTGAGGCTCGGTCACATTTTCCACCCACCTACAGCTGCCCCTTGTCACTGCACTTCATCCCTCCACCATCCTCAAGGTAGCTCACCCTTGACTTTTGCGCTGAACTTCAAAAAGCCTATGTGTGCTGATTGGAGGGGCAGGGCAGTACGATGGGGAGAACTGAGCTGGAGGGAGATTTGTGCGGTGCGCCTGTGTGGCCCCTGCCTGTGCTGTGACCCACCGCTGGGGCCACAGTCGGCCGTCTTCCAGCGAGCCAGCCAGCAGACCAAGCCATTGGCTCCTTGGAACTAATCCACCCTGAGGAGCCCTGTAAGGCCCCCTTTGTTCCTTCCTGCAGACTAGATCAGGCTGGAGACAGACACTCCAGTCTTGACTGGCTATCAGTTTCAGAGCCCGTGGCGATCCACATCCAGGCACAAGCCCAAGCCTGGCCAAGCCACCATCAAATTAAAGGTGGGTGAATGTGGGGGGTTGGTTGGGGTGTGGGGGGCAGAGGAGTGAAATTGTGTCACCTGAATTCCGTCACAGTGCGAACACGCTGGAAAGGTGGTCTGATGAGGAAAAGAACAAGCAGGGGGTAAGCAATATTGAAGAGAAAGATTTCAACAGGAGCTCTGCCTCTCGTTGAACAGAGCAGGATCTCAACAAGGCCATTCTCTGGCTCCTAATTTGAGCTCTGGCACAGCACTGAAGGGCTGCCTTTGTCTGGGATTAATGCGGAAAGCTCAGGATGCGATGTCAGAGGGAAATAATCAGCGTGGGCCCTTCATAACGTTGGCTGCCTGTGCTCCTGGCCAGGGCCCCCCGGCTCATTTCTGTGGAGATGAAATCTATGACAAGCCCCTCAGTGAAGCTAAGAGCAGGCAACAGTCCAGTAACACCCACAGGCCTCCAGGCATCCTGTGACCCCCTTAGAAAAGTCACATTCACTTTGCTCTGGAGAAGGGAAAGAGAACGCCGCGGGCGCTTCCAGCCCATGTGAAATGAAGAAATGTGAGGAGGTGAAAACGAAGTGAAAATAAGTTAAGATTCCTCCTCCGCCCCCTCCGCAATCACTCTAGAGGAGGGGCACAGTGTGACTTCACTTCATTATGCCCCTCTAATTAAACATGAACAGGACATTAAAAAAAGGGAAAAAAAGAGAGAAAAAACACACAACCCCAGAATAATGTATATTCATGTTTATGTTGTGTAACTGCATTTGGGAAAGTGGTTTAGAAAAGCAGTTTTTTTTAATGCAGCAGAAGGTCGCGGGCTAATACCCATCAGGGTAAAACATTCTGAAAGAGGTTGGCACTGCACTCAAGGACCAGAAGTAATGCTTTTATTTTGTTATTTATGCTTTTTTACCGTGTGCATTACTATGCTCCTCTGCAGCATACTGCTGCTAAGCCAAGGATGTGAAGATGCAACTCAATAAGCAGGTTATTAAAATGACCAATTGACATTCAAAATTCAGGCTTATTTTACATTCATCATATTTACAGACGAATATGTGGAATATAAATGTTTACCATGCTGCCTAGAGGGAAATAGGACTTGTACAGCAACTGTGTATGACTTCATGTGTGACCCTGTGCTGGAGAAATACGATACTCAAGTCATTGCTTTTGGAACCTCAAACAGGAGACGGTTCCTTTATAATAACACAGTTCAGCTTAATTAAGAACAGGCTAGGCCAGTCACATGGGAGTATGTCACCATGCTCCATACTCCCTCTAACATACACAGATATTTTCTTCCATCTTTGCCACATTTGCTAACTTTGATTGATTGTGGAAAGTGGATTATTCGACAGACTCCTAAACTTGGCTAATGGTTAACAGGTTAAGCATAAAGAGGATGTGTGGTATTAAGAATACAAAGGCTTTCAAAAGTAAAGCTGTAGGGGGACCACAAAAGAACCCTGTCCACAAAACAAACTCGCTCTCTGGTGCCTCCAGAAAGGTATTGGCTCGTGACTCTAATCACGGATTTCAGATTTGTTCATCTTTATGTACTTTGTAGATGAATAAACATGAGAATAAAGGTTCAGAGGGCTGAACACTGTGTCGCCAATCCACCACTGCACTTCACAGCATTCTCACTTAACAACCTCAGCAGTGAATACACACAATCAGCCAGATTCTGTGGGAATAAGGATCCCATTCTGACACTGTATCCTAACTCAATCAGTGATCTGTGACCACTGCCTAAACTATTCAAGGTGCTCTTTATATTTTAATGCCCAAAGCAGCTTATGTACTTTTCACACGATTTTCTCTTCTTTTTTTTTTACACCAACTTATGTTGATCTCTGCTGTTGTTATTATACATTCTGCAGTCTATATCTTTATTAGTCTGTTCAGCCTGTTGAATCCATTACACTAAACTCATGTCTATTCTTAGCTTCTGATTTTAATGACTTGCTATTATCCTTATTTGTGGCTTATGGCTTTGTGTTTGTACTGTGTTGTGCACGGCATCTCACTGAGAAAATGTTCTCAAATGAGCTAACAAGCAAACTAAACTTGAACTTGAATCCTATTAGATTCCCAATGATCTAATGGAACAGTTTATACTTAAATGCAAAATATGAGACAACTGTCTGATACAGTCAATAATGTCAATTATAGTATCCCAGTGTGTGGTGGTGTACTTTTTTTGATGATTGTAATTTGCCCTGCAGCATCTGGAGACACTGCTATGCATGGGGTATCTTCACTTTTCCCCCAATTATTTATCTATTTAACACCTCACACAAGGAAAATATATCATTGCATGGTTAAAGTCTTATCAGTTTTATGCTCACAACTACAGATGTGGTCGACATTATTGGTGCCCTTGCATCTTAATCATAATAATGCACCATTCACCCTGAGCAGTGATACTTCATTATCAACGCATGTCTATGTTTGGTTTGCAGTGGAACAAAATGAAAATGTTGTGAAATAACTATTTTACAGCGATTTTCTAACATAGCTTGGATCAAACTATTGATACCATTGTTGTAAGTTGTAAGAAAGTAAAAGTAAGTTTTGTGCCACTGTGTGCATCACATTGAATATGGAGATCAGAAGGAACACTAGAGAGTGGTCTGAAGACATTAGAGAAAAGGTAATAGCGAAGTATGGGTAATGTAAAGGTTACAAGACCATATCCAAAGAGCTTGATGTTCCTGTGACCACTGTTGCCAATATCACTAAGACGTTTATGGCCAATGGAACTGTAGCCAACATCTCTGGATGTGGTCACAAGAGGAAAATTGGCCTGAGATTGAACAAAAGGATTGCTTGAATAGTCAAGAAAGAACAAAGGAAAACTTCAATACAGATCTAAACTGATCTTCAAGTTCAAGGTACAGTAGTTTCACGTCACAGCATTCGTCGCTATCTGAAAGAATATGGGCTTCATGGTAGAAGACCCAGAAAGACCCCACTTAGAGAGGGAGACAAAAAACCCAGACTGGACTTTGCCAGTCTGTTGAAGGTCATGGGTGTTCCAGCAGGATATTGACCCCAAACATGATCTGAAGCCCATTGAACATCTGTGGAAAGAGTTCAAACCTGTAGTCAGGAGCCGACAGTTTCAACTTAATACAGAGAAAATGTTTTTTTTAATAAAAAGGTAGCAGGGTACCAGCATTTTCAGCTATGCCTGTATAATGTGTCAAAATGTCAGTGTTTTACAAATGGCAAAAATAGCCACCAAAAGAAAAAAAAAACAGGTTAGGGTCATACTCTCTCAGGGAGTTTTATTACCAGTTATCTTTGTTATGTTTTTATGAATTCTGTCATTTTAAATTAATTTTAAATATATAGCTTAAAACAATTAAGCATTTAAATTGTGTGTTCAGCCTTAGTATAAAACCTTTAACCTCAAGGCTAAAAAAAAACTAATTTTGGGTTGTCCAAACTAAATTTTTAAAGGTTAATTTAACTGAACTTGGAATATGAATTAAAATAGAAGTCTATTTGTAATCGAGTCGACTGTGATGTGATCACGTCTTTCATGAGGAGAGCAGTCACAAATGAGGACACCATACAGTATGGTTCCTTAAGTGGGTTCAGGGCACACCGAGATGTCCTTTAATGGTTTCCGGGGGTCCCCAGCAGAAAGGGGAATAATTTATTTTCACTATAATTATTAAGTAATAAGTAACACAATGATAGAATGTATGACTATTTTGGGCATGGGTTTCATATACTTCCTGTAATACAACATCTAAAAGCAAAAATCTTATCAGATTGGGGTCTGTGGTCTACTTTGTGTCAGTTTAGGGGTCCTTGATGTTCTTGAAGTTTGAGAACCACTGATAGCAAGGACATATCTAAATAATAATGCAAAGTTAATAATGTATCAGTTCTTTGAAGATTATTAATGGCATAACATGCAACAATGACAACAACCCAGTGTCTCTGGATCAGTCAGGTGTTAACTTTAGACAGCTGATCTGTATTTCAGCTTGTGAAAATTGGCCTGCCATGATATGAGTTTCTCTGGACCAATCGCCTCAGAGCTTGAGATGTGGTATGATGTTGTGCTCCTGGAAGAGAGAGTGGTTTAAATAAAAAGAAAAATGTTGGTCTTTCCTTCATGCAAATTAGAGTTTAGAATTTAAACTATGCAAACTACAGTGTCTGTGAAGGTGCAACATGGGAATGAAGCCAGTTTGGATGTTACAGTAAATCGGCCATGATGACAAAGCCAGGATGGCTGCACAGAGGCACCAAACCTGTCAATGAATCAGGAAAAACCTGAGAAATGAGATGTGCTGCTGAACACTGACATATAAGTTCATGCATGACAATAGATATTAGGCAGATAAATAAAACAGGAAAAAACTAGAATAGCTCTGCCTGTCTTCATAAAGGGAAGCAAATTTAACTGTGATTTTGCCCAATCCAAAAATACAACACCACAGCTGACTGTGAATTATTGATTAATTGTCCCAGAGGCAATGTCAGTCACTGCACATTACTTAACAACAATATCAAATTGTCAAGTTACTGACTATCACAAACCTGAACTTAAAACACATGAAACATTTGGAATAAAGTGTTGGATGAACAACTTCATTAAAATGACATCTCTTAAAGAGGCTCACTTAGGAGGAGTTACAACTACCATATAATTAGGGATGGCTATTGTTAGGATTTTAGTGATACTGATACCAATGCTGATACTGCTTATCAATACTCTTATTAATACAACTCTCCATAGAGTTGTATTAACTCTCCTGAGTTAATAACTATACTTATTTTTAGAATGATCAGGTCTGCAGTCAACCAAAAAATGTACCTACTCTTCAACCAATAGATGGTCAATGGGGGTAAAAAGCAACATTCAAGTAATACAGTAAACAAGCCATGTTAGCCCTCTGGGCTAATTCGTGCTAACTACATAGCGGGTGATATGGTGATATCTATATCTATCAAACAAAAACCAGAGACTGTATCATATTAAGTTGCTGTGACCCGTAAAATCCCTACTTCTAACCAGAAGGCAGAAGATAACGTTATCTTGGAGTCTGAAAAGCTCGGGTAAGGCCTCTCTTCCTCCGGACAGCTCTCCTGTTCCTGCCGCTGTCTTAGACTTACCCTGGTCAGCAGCTGTCTCCTGCCTAATTCTTTTTCCATTTTAAGGTGGTTACCATTCAGGTGGCAACCAGTGTTAAGGAGCATTTCAATACTGACCAGCCAAGAGCTGTTACCAATTTAGTTCCAGTTCTGGAAACCCACCCCTACACACAAAGCATTTCTTTTTCTTCGTCTTGCAGATAAACAATTGGTGACTTTTTTTGTATACTGTCTAGCCCTTCATGTTTGAACATAAGAGACAAAATGAGCAAGAGGACAGATTCAGTTTTGCTATAAACCATCAAGAATGCAGCTGTTGGTGGGTTGTCATTACATATGTTGTTATATCATCAGTATGAATTTAAAAGAGCTGAGTTCATAGTTGCTTGTCTTTGGAACTATTCGAAATGGTACCAAATATTCTCTCTATAGTATTGTGTTTGTCAGACACACACAGTAAAACTGCAATGAATAAAAACTTCCCCTGCAGTTCCCTGTTTTTTCAAACAAAGGGTGCAACTTATAATACTGTGTAATATCTTTCTGTGAGTCTAGGCCTTACCTCAGTCCCTGATGGGGTGGCCCCCGGTGAATCTACTTTGCGTTTTTTGCGGGGTCCAATGGCCGCTAGTGCTGTAAGGTTGGCATCTCGCTGCCTCATCTGGGCCAGTTCCTGCTGTTGCATCTGGTGAAGACAGAACACAAAGATTAGAAAATAAACTAAACCTCTGCATCATATGTGACATCACCTTGCCCCGGTATAACATCTAACAATCTAACAAATACCAATATTAACAACCTCTGTTCAATGTACAGATGTGTATATGGCAACTGCGTGTCGATGCACCATGAAGAGACCCCAAATTTTGAATGTCACATATTAGGAGCCGTTGCAGTTGTTTGCAAGACACAGTGAGAATGAGTGAGCAATGAGGCAAGAGTAAAAGAGAAAGATATGCCTCTTCATTATTGTATCTGTCCATCGTTGTATTGTATAAGCTCTCCTGAACAGAACAAAATGGAAGCCTTTTGTCAGCCATTAACGGAGCGTCTGTCAGAGATTGTGAGTATGTGTACATGTCTGTGTGTAAAGAGGTGGGTCTAGTCACAGGGTCCTGATGTGATTTTTGCAGTTTGTGATGTACAAGGGGGAGGTTGTGGGGAGGCACTGCCCAAGGTAATGTCATGTCTAGCCGCAGGGCTGAGGGGGAACCCAGCGTCGCTGAGAGCTGCCCTTTCTATTGGGTGGACGTGTTAGGAGCCTGGGGCCATGGCACAGGGGGTGTCAGCATTCCCTCCAACACGCAAACACAATGCACTCACACACACACACACACACACACACACACACACACGTGCCTATCAATCTTGGCCACAGCACTGGGAATGCCTACCCACCAGCTTGCCTGTGTGCCTGCCTGCTGGGGGAGAGAGGCCTGGGTTAAAGCGAACAGGGACAATCAATGTGTGCTTTCATGTCTTTCATGTTCTTTTATGTTATCTCTCAGCATGTGTTCACTGGGCGGTGGTGTTTGTGTGAGGCATGTATGTTGTCTGATCAGGGGAAAATTTCATGTTACTTTCAGATGGCGCTCCGTAAAAGGTTGGTGTACAAAGTCTTATCTAAAATGTGCATGCAGTTGCCTCTGATTTTTTGCTAAAACCCTGCTGGCAAGGCATGCCCTTGGGTGTTGCCACTTCACATTTAGCACGGCGGAACTGTTGAAAGATTTAAACACGCTGACAACACAAAGCAGGGGAAATAATAGTAGTGGTGCCAACCAGCTGAATATCTAAACCATATTTACTTATCCTTTTTTAAAACGGATGGTGGTGGAAACGGAGATACAGTAGTTGAACAAATACTAACTGATAGCAATGACATGAATGAGTCCATGATGTGATTTCAGGGATTGTTGAGTCAGGAGTCAAGCTCAACCCTATGCAAATGGAGACAAAGTGAATAACGGAGTCAGAAACTGGGGATCGTGGCTTGATGTCACTAACAGGGTGGAGATGATCATTGCCGCTGTCCACATGGCAAATGTAGCATTAATGTTATCAATGCTAACCTTATTACGCTTTTGCCACAAACAACACACAAATCTCTCCAGGCCTGACCTTAAAGAATCCCACTAAAAAGTGAGCTGGGAGAGCGATCGAGCAGAAAAGAGAAAGAGGGAGAGGTCCGCTATCTCACTGATGGCACCAGGATGCCGGCATCTCTGCCTGGCAGTTGGCACCAGGCATGGGCTCCCAGCGCCCACAGCAACTGCCTGCATTTTCAGATTTATGACTGTATGATAAATGAAGACTTCAATTTACCATCTGCAACCCTCCAGTCTGCGTTTCCCGTCAGTGATGAGGCCGCCATGACACAGGGAGACTGATTTCTGATTTCAATCTGGTGCCACTACGCCGAGTCTACCTTCCTTTGATGACTGCCGAATGATACAAGCCAGAGTTGGGCAAGGCTTTGATAGATTTTTTTTTTCTCCCATTTAAACCATCATTTACATACAAGCACACGTGCAAGTAGTACTGGCAGCAACTAGTAAGGAATGTGGTCACATTTCAGTCAGTTTTATTTCTTATTTTATTTATGGTGTTTAAAATCTACTCTGTTAAGAATGTCATAAATCTGTGTGACTGAGTTTCTACATGCCACTGCTCTTCGTCGACTAATGTTGTTTGTCTGTTATAGTGCTTGTCATGATTTTCCAGACCTTTCCTACATTAAATTATTCTAAATTGCCTTTTAGCAGTGCAGCTATTTGACATCTTTGAATCTCTTTGTGGAGACACATAAGGAAATCAAAATTCTGACTCTCTCTTTACCTTCTGGAATAGCCTGCCAGCATTGTTTAGCCACAGGTACAATCCTCACCAAAAACTTCAAAGGTCACCGCAGAGATTCATCCCAGACTGGAAAAATAACCAGCTGGTATATGCATACATTTGCCAGGTTCGATCAATGGTACGGCATAAATATCTGCTGTTACATAAATACCAGTGCTTCCAGTCTGCCTGTATGCCCTTTTGAAGCAGGGAACTCGGACTTGTAATTTAAAATTATTAGCAAAGGTCAGCAGATGTAGAGCATTTTCAAGATACCCAACAGAATCAATCTGCAGCTTTGCTAGAGAGAGGTTTTAGTCTGGATGCAAACAGAACAATGTCAGGTGACTATTGACAATGTATGAAAAAGGGAGCTGATGGCAACTATGAATATGTACATTTCAGGGTTAATGTGATTGAGAAACACAGTTGCACAAAGCTCTCACTGCCCTGCTATGTGTGCATTAGTGAAGGTCCCTGGAATTAATCAGATCCTGGCGTGTACTTATCAAGGATCACTTCAAATCTGCTGCTACACTTTATGCAAATCTATCCTATGAGAATAAATGACATCAACCCAAAACATAATGACATGAAAGTACCCACCATTAACTCCCAAAATACATTGTGTCTAAATCATATCCCTCAATATTAAATTACATGTATTCATCAAGAACAGATGATTTGTGTCATAGAGTTGTTTCCTGGATGATTCCTCCTCAATCACATTTAAGTAAGATCTCTTCAAGCTCTAGCAATGAATATTTATCAGCAGCATAGTTTCACACCTGAATCAGTTTACTGTTGTTAATAAACTAATAGACATTTAGCTGTGGTGAGTTGCCAGGTTACTAACACCATGAATCCTTGGCGGCAACACATAAATAATGTTTTCCACATTAGTCGTGTTTTCATTACTGATGTTTGGCATTGCCTTGTGAACTGAACAGATTTTGGCCCTTTTTAGCTCTGCAGTTGTGAATTGTTGTTTCTAAATCTAAATCTAAAATATTTCGATATAAATCCCTCAAAATTGTGTTTCCCTT
Organism: Scomber japonicus; assembly: GCF_027409825.1. Taxonomy (NCBI): domain Eukaryota; kingdom Metazoa; phylum Chordata; class Actinopteri; order Scombriformes; family Scombridae; genus Scomber; species Scomber japonicus. The sequence continues at coordinate 11,413,252 of NC_070578.1, forward strand.
ATAATCATTTAGTTTGTATGTGTGGTTTAAGTAGTTTGGATAAAATCTGACGACAGCTAGTAAATTATGTTAACGAGTTTTTGTATTTTCCTATGTGAGAACAAATCAGTGGCCTCTGCATGTTCTAGCTTTGTTATGATTTATTCTCATTATTATTCTCACAACATTATTACAGACAAATTTTGAATTAGAGAGAAGAAAAGGAGACATGCATGAATTGTACTCAATACGTGCAACTGAAAATAATCGGATCCATTTGACAGTCTTACTATTGTTTTTTAGTCACCTGTTTCCCACATTTTGAATTATTTATGAGTCTAACTTCAAGCTCTGTACCCATAATAGGTCAGTAAAAATGTCTGTCAAAACCTAAATAAGAAATAACAGGGCAGTATGCTCCCTTATGATGCAAAAATGTCAAAAATATGGCAAGAACCTTCGAGCGGTCTGATATGCTTGGAGTCAAGACGAGGATGAGCTGCAGGAGCCATCATGGCCAACCTGCCGTTCTTCATCTCTGCTGTTTTTAACAAAGGCTTTTCATTCTACCCTCCCTCCCTTCTTTCCTCCTTCTGGCCTGAGGGGCTGCTCGCGGCCCCCCAGACGCTTACAGACAGATGTCCTTGGTAGAGCAGAACACGCTCTGCTTGACGTCACAAGCAGTTACAGGGATATGAAGGAAGCTAAAGGGCTCTCTGCCCTGCAAAGACCACAGTATAAAAGCCAGACCGTGGGTTTTGAGTTGGTCTGTCTCTTACCCTCCCCCTAGCCAGCTCTGGTCCAACAAGACACAGCAGGAAGCTTCTCAGTATATAGATATAACATATGCCACTTTTGGTGAATGCTTTTCCCCCCCAAGGAGCCTTGATAGAGTGCATACATTTTAAACAATGGTGGGTGGCTCCAGTGGGAATCAAATCCCTTATCATGGCTCTGCCCTCTAACCTTCGCACTACAAGCCTATAGGCTACAGAGTATAATGGAAAATATTTATTTGAGTTTGTATTTTGGCAAGAATGCTGCATCAAAATTAACAACTAAAAACATTTCCAATCATTTTTAGTACATGGTAGAAAACCTGGGTATTGTCAAACGCTGAAGGGAGGATCCTCAGGAGACACACTGTACACAAAGTACTACAAAGTGCAGCAAATGCAGTGAAGGCAGTCTCCTGACTGCTGACATCTGCAGCACTGAATGTTGCACTTTCTGCATTTTATACTATCTATCTATATATTTTCTAATTGTGTGTCAGCAGAGATGAATTAAAATGCATAATGCGTTCATACAAAATACTGCAATGTAAATATATGAAATAATGCCATCAAAAACTCTTTTTGGTATCTTTTGTTCTTGGTAACAACGCATTCTCATTAACATATGACTCCACATGACTTCATATGAAATTACTGTGCTGTGGACTATATAAACACTAGCAAAGTGTTGAAGTAACACCATAATAATGACATTCAGTGTCAGCAGTGTAAGAAAAAGGTTGGGAGGAGATCAGTGGAAAGATAAAAATCGGCAGCTTGATTTACAACCAGAAACAAGTGTCTGCTATCAGATATATTAGGACAGAACAAAGTTTCAGCACCACTGGCTCTCGGTATCCCACCAGCAACACATAAGCCAGCATCAATGTCAGCTGGAAAACAAAATGATCTTTTTAAATAATTTCTGTTAGACGCTGTTAATTAATGGGGGTTCCTGGTACCCCTGGGATATAATACACCGACCACGTTGTCACATCAACGGCAGTTTTAGGCCAACCTCAGACCTTTGTTTCATATCATCTCCCATCCTTTATTGTCATCTCTTCATCTCTCTGCCATACACCTTTTAATAAATAAGAACATCTTTTGTTTTTCGATTGAGCCAAACATCAAACCAAAAACTGCAAAATAATAAAGGTACTAATGACTGATAATTAAGATTTTTATCAGACTTTTTTCTTATTAATTGTACTTTATTTACTATAAGGTATACCCTGAAAATGAGCACAAAAAAGCCAAAAAGATTTATGTGAATTGATTATTATTGGTCTTAAAACTGGTTATAACATAAAAGAAAAAATATTGAAGGATCTTATAAAGATCCAATTTGTGCATATAAAAGTTACATGAATGACTCAAAGCATTGTAGTAATTTCTCAGATGAGAGGCAAAGATGAGTTTTTCATCAAACATGAATTACAAAAACTGTCAAAAATAGGTATTCGAAACACTGCACAGTGTTCCTGCTACTTGTGTTGACATTTTATGTATGTGTTTCATGCAGCTCTGTAATCCATGGATCTCATTCACCTGACACCCACATGGCCGACATAACGTGAACATCTGCGAGCTGCATCTTGAGGCCTTTCTTCATCTGAAGTGCCTGGCAGTTAGTTTGCTGCAGGGCAAGGGCCATTTGCGGTAACCAATCAGGTTTTACTCCTCCATCTGCACTCCGATACTACAAAGAGGCGAGTTCAGATTTGACCTGCTAATGTAGGCAAGCCTTTGTGTTAAAACTTGACAGAAACATGTATGACTTAAAATAAAATATTGATTTCACTGTATGTATACATGCATAATGTGTGTATGAAATTTCATGCCGTGGTATAAGCAGACTTAATTACCCTTATCGGAGTAAAGTTGCATAGACTCAGTACAGTATGTTGTTTTCATGCTACATTTATCAGTACATATTGACGCTTGGCAGAATAACATATCTATCTGCAAAGATGTCGCCATCAACACAATCCCTTTATACTATATTCAGCAGACAGTGCTATTCACAAATGAACGTATGTTTTTTTTAATGCAAGTACTTCTATTTACAAGATACCAACAATACTAATCTCCTTAAATGACAGATAATAACTCAGTCAATGCTGAAAAATGTATGTATTAAAGATGCAAGGCAAACTACTTTTAAAATAAAATGTTTCATCATCCTTTTTGACATTCATAAATATCTTTAGATATTCCAGAGAGTCTGTTTGTGATTATATTATTTTACCTATATGGAGATTAATTCAAAATACATGCATAAGCTAACCGTCTTGGCCCCAGCGTTCCATTTCCTCTGAAGCTGAGTATGTCAGAAGTGTTTCCAGGGCCAAGGACCAATTATTCAGAGCCATCAGCCGTCCCTGGAGCTAAGGTCATTATGTGAGTGTCACTATCATGACCCTACGGTTACTCTTCATCTGCAACTTATTTGTAGGAATTAAACTGTGCAGAGGGAGACTGTGTGAAATATGTGGATAAATTGAATGTGTCGAAAAGACTCAATGCCGTTTCCTTCAGAGTAAGTATTATGTTTAAAAATAATAACATTTGCGCTACAGATTTTGCCAAGGAACAGTGTTTAATGAAGGAGGCAGAAATCAGTGTTAAGCAGATTCTGACGGTGTTACACCGGAGCGACGGGGGGAGAGTGGTGATCATTAAAAATACTGCTTATCTAAGGGAAAATTTCCTACTTTAAATGTTCTCTCGCTTTGTCTCATTCTATGCTTCGTCTAGCAGTCTTCTCTCTCCCTGTCTCTCTTTTTTAACATTTAGATTCGCCGCTCGTCACCTTCTATTGATCACGCCTAATTTGCATCCAGGAAAGATGAGAACTCAGATATTCACACTCCGAGAGAGGACGATCTCAATGATTTATTCATTTCCAAATCAAAAAAAAAGAGTGAAAGGAAGGTAGATGAGAAGGGGAATCTTCATAGGCAGCAGGCGACTAGCAGGCTCTGAGGCTGGGCTCCTCTTCCCCACACCGCCCCCAGGCACATGGTGTGCAAGTCCTCCTAATTAACAAGGTGAATCATGCTGCCGCTCTCTAATTAGCCAACATGACAATCTAATGGAAACATGCAGGCTGAGCTGGCACACTTAGCATCACCTCACAAAGACCCCCGCTACTGTCCTTCCCATATGAATAGCTCAAAAATGACACCTTGAATGAAAAAGAGAAAAGGTGGGGCAGAGTGGTTCAGAGAAGTGTGTTTTTGGGAGAGGTCAGAAGGGAGAAGTTAGCTGGTGAAGGTGAGGTGGTAACGTTTCTTTTTTTTTCTCTTCCTTCTTTCTCTTCTCCCATCTTCCGTGTGTGGTGTTTGTTGCCTAATTGAAACGTGTCCTGCCTCCTGCCTCCCTCTCACTTATATATCCTAGGCACAGGAGGCTGGCACCTCGCCACCAGCGTAGCTCAGCATGCCCAATTCCCCTGTCGCTCGAGTCCCAAGGAGTGCTCCGGCGCACAAAGAGAAAAGTGAACCTACAGGCTTGTACAGCGAGGAGACGAGTCGCTATCTCCCTCTGAGGCAAAAAAAAAAAAAAATCTCCTTTTTTTTGTTGTTTTCCTTCTCATTACAGCACTTTGTAATATTCGAAAACACACAGGAACACCAAAGGTACTTTTAAAGCTTGCCTCTATTTTTTTTCTTGTAATATGACTTGAGGTGAAGAAAAAAACTGAGACTACCGACAACAAAGCAACAAATAAAAATAGGGTTACAGTGTACTATTTAGTAGTCCGCACATCTCGAAGTCGTACAAAACAGACATTTCTTATGTGATAATCATCAACATCAAAACCCTCTATGTGATGTTTTAAATCATAATTTGAATTATTCCAAATAACCGAACGCCTGCCACGCTAATGCATAACCTACTCTGTTAAAAGTGTTAATAACAATAATGTTCTTATGTTCACAATCCAACGAGCTGACCATGAATGCTGCTGCTCTGTTCATATTTAAGTATTGTGTATCTGTGAGGCCAGAACGAGAAGAATATAACAACTATGAATTGGGACACACAAAACAGCAGGAATTCTCTTTGAAAGTCAGCTCAGAAAGGGAGAGAACGTGGAGGAGGGTAGCAGGCTTTCGCCCTGGGGCCTGCCTAATGGGGGAGAGCGCCTCTTTGAGCAGAGCAGTTTGTGGAAGGCCAGAGGATGAGAGCCTATGAACTTGCAGATATAACTGGCCTAATAAAAACTAAGGGGCTGCTACATTGTCCTCTGACACACAAGAGCCTCTCCTCTCTGGAGAAGTGTGAGGCTCTGGCTGACGGGGCTTTCAGTGTGGGTGGATTCCAGTCTCTCCGTGACCTGGTCATTTGTGGAGGATGCCAGGCCAAACAAGAAACATGTATGTTGTGCATTATGGCCTGCTACATGCTGACTGAGTAAAGGCTTGTGATTTCAGTAACACACGCAACATTAATGCGAACAATTCCTTATTATGGATGCAGAGAGATTAAATATGTAAAATTTGACCACGGTTGTGCATATGTCACAGCGAGATCAGTCTAATACGATGCATGGATTCCTATATATATGTTCGTACAGCAGTGCTGGACGGATAACTGCAGGCTTTTAATTGGAGCCATGTAAGGTTCAAAGTTGAGCTAGGGCAGAATTAATTCGGCAGAGGTTCAAGACATTTCAAGCAATGCTGGTGCGTCAAGATGGGCAAAAAAAATCTCTCAATGCCTGAAGAAGAAAAATATTTGAGGAAAATTATTCTAACAAAAAACCTCGGAGATTCCCATTGGACAGCTCTCGGTTTCACACAAGTCTTCTGGAATCACTCTAAGCAAGAAGTGGAGTGTTGCTGTAAGGGCACGGTGATATGGAAGAATGGAGAAAAAAAATAATAAGAGAGGAGAGGAGAGGAGAGGAGAGGAGAGGAGAGGAGAGGAGAGGAGAGGAGAGGAGAGGAGAGGAAAGGAGAGGAGAAGAGAGGAAAGGAGAGGAGATGAGCATGTACTCCTGCATCATCTAAAGGTCTGGCAGTGATCGGTCTATCAGTGGGAGACAGGCTGTGTTAACCATTTTTAACCTTTATTTATCCAGGGAAGCTTGACTGAGCTCCACATGCCGCTTTCCAGCAACACCCTGTTACATTCACTCAGACCACAGACTGCTGCTGTTAGCCGCTGAGTATTTCCACTTGAGCAAGCAGAGAATGGGCGCTTTGATCAAAGGTGCTTCAACAGTAGTCGCTCAGAAAGGGGGAAATGTTTGCAATATACTTTCTCATTCATCAGTTATTTCAGTGAAGGTACACAGTCAGCACTTGCCATGTTTGAAAATGAGTAACAGAATGTGAATAAAGTGCTAAAAATAAATAAATAAATTTAAAAAAGTGAATGCATGTTGAGTTTTAATGTCACTTCCTGTGGTTTAACTTTCTCCCTCTGCACATACACAGTCCTGCCATATCTTATCCAATATCTTGAAGATCTTGAAGCCTGCCATCTTTTTTTCTATTCAAGTGATCCCAATGTTTCTTATATTCCTCTGTTGTTTTTTCTCTTAGTCTGGCAGCACAAAAGCTCTACGCCTTTGTGTGTGCTGTACAAAAATATAATTGGGCTTCTACAATAACTCATCTGCCATGAATTATTTCTGAATAATTTATATTTTTTAACAAATTACATTCTAGAACTGTGGCCTCAAACATCCTGACCTGCGCTGGAAAGCTGGTTTGATGGAGAAGGGTGGCGTTGAATTGAGGTTACTGTCAGATTGTTAGAAAGAAACTCAAAATACTCAAAATGTGTACAGTCTGTAGCTGAGTTTCTATCATTTTCCTTCAGAAAACAGCATGATCATTCTATCTCAAAGCTGCTTTTAATGTTTAATTTAATGTCCCCTGCTAGTTATTGTACTTTTAGTGTGTTCTCTGTCTTTTTATTGTGTTTTGTATGTAGATTTTTTTCTTCTTCTTCTGTGTAAAGCATCTTTGAGTACCTTGCAAAGATGTTTTTCGGATTATAATAATTTGCTTAAAACCGTGGCATGCAGATCTGATGTTTTTAAGTCCAAGAAGGGGCTCTGAATCTCAATCAGAAAACCGTTGTCATGTGAATTTGAGCATGGTTTTCATTTATATCTCATAAAAATTGGTATCCATACTGATTATAATGTAATATTTCTAAAAGAGTCCAATTATAGTTGCGACAGAGGAAAGAAAATTATACCAGTGATGATGGAGCAGACGCAACTGTGTATAAATCAGTTTACAGTTATTTACTTCTTCCTCAGACTACCACTTCTTGTTTAAATCACCGGTGGACAAGTGGGTTTGCAATTACTGTGACGTCAGTGTGATTTGCACCGTGGGATCTGGACAAGCACAACATTCAGCTATTTCAGCAATGGTTCATAATGGCTAGAACCATTTCACATTAAGAATGCCAAACAGTGGAAATATTAGTGTTCTTGGCATGACACGGTTTGCTGTTGCAGCTGAACAGACCCTAATATCGAGTTTTTGCCCAGATTTTGGCCGACTGTAGTGGCCAATTTGTCTTTCCCCCTCTTCCCTCGTCTCTCTTCTCCTGTCCTCTCTCCACTTCTCCTCTCCAGTTCACTCGTTTCCTGTGTCCAGTTGTGCCTGCAGACGCGGTTGCGATGATGAATCTGTGGCTGCAGTGTGTCTGTGTGTCTGACATCGTGATGTATCTCTACTGGCCTTAACTCCCTCTCTATCTCTCTCTGCCTCCCCTCTCTTTCTCCTCCCACCCCCCAAGTCTCCTTTTCTCTCTGTCTCTTTGTCTCTGTCTCTCTGTCTCCTTCCCTCTCGTTCTCCCATTCTCTCTCCCTCTCTCAGTGATTGGGCATTGCCTGGCCCTCCTGCCTCAGTGATGGAACAGACAGTACACGCACACCAACCACCAACAACAACAACAAACAGGAACTGAGCTCCACGATTTGCCCATTGATTTTCACTGGGGGCATTTCTGAAATAGCCCATCTGACCTTTCGGCCAAATGGTGGTGAATGGAGGAAACAGAGGCGCTAGACTGCTCTACCTCTCTCTCACGCAAAAGCCCTGCCAGCAACTATCTGACCAGCCTGCACTGCTGGTGACAAAGTTGTGGGTTAGGTTGCTGGTGCTAATACAGATACACAATTAGAGCCGTGGCTACATAAATATAAAAGATTGAAAGCCCAAAGCTATGCTAGCAACACCCACAGCCTACAATGCTCATTACACCACTCAAAAAAACAAAAATGTTGGACAAAAAACACGGTACTGTTTGTATCTGGTGTTTTTGGTTATAATATCTAGAAACAAGTTCAAGGCAAATCATGGACTAAAAAACAAAAGGTTTTATTCTCTTGGAGGCATAAATGTGCTCTCTAAACTTCATTGCAACTTCATTTGCTAATAATATTGTCCAAAGTTGACATTTTGGCCTGAGGGTGGAACAAGATGAAAGCTCATGGACTAACTACAGAGAGGGTCTATCTGCTGGGGAGTATGAATGTGCTCCATAAATATCACAACAATCTGCCCATTAGATTAGAAGTGTCGGGCCAAGGGATGACATAATTATTGGGATTTATCCTCTGGGGAACATGAACAGTGTTCATGTTAGTCTGTGCAGTACAGGCTCTGGGCTCTGGGTCTCACTGGTATACTAAGACAGTGCTCAACTAAACAACACAATTTAGATTTAAAGATGAATGAATCATGAATCAGTTTAATTTAAACTTTTTGGAATATTTGCTACAGTAGCCTGCCGTTATTGTCACCTTATTAAAGTTTCTGTGTGACTGTGAGCAATGATAGTGAGTTAACCATAGCCATTTAAGCACCTAGGAGGCCTGTGTAGGTGGCAGTGCACAGGGTGTAAGTGATATTGCTTTCATTGTTTAAAAAAAAAAAAAAATCTGTGCATGATGCTTCAGACACATCATGAGTGGGCTCCTTCCTTTACTGCTCTGGTTGAGATTTGTCCTCTTTTTTTCCCGTAACCAAATGGAGGACTTGCATGTTGAACAGCTTGTAAAGCCATATGGGGCTTTTGTGGTTTGTTTTTCTGCCTATACAAACAAAACAGATTTTAATTTCACATGACGTTCAGTCTGAGATTTGTTTATTTGCTGGACATGGTTAAATACCTGGTTGGTGGCCTTCACACTGACTACTGTTACAGTAGTTTCAGATCATGAAGCAGCTCATTCACATGCCCACACTTGGTTCAAGTATATAACACGCTGTAATTCCATCTTCCCAAAATGATGACTGTTAGGTGGTGTTAGCTGTTTTGTGTTCATGTGTGTGTGTGTGTGTGTGTGTGAGTGTGTGTGTGTGTGTGTGTGTGTGTGTGTGTGTGTGCGCACGATCATCGAAACAGAGGCTGGCTCCTCTGCCCGTTGCCTGGAAGAGTAGCTCCAGCTCATTATCCTGATGAAATTTGCGCAGATGTGTGAGCTGCCGACAGACTCTGCAGTGACACAAACAGCCAGCTCTGTCCCCTTGAGCCAGTCAGGTGATGAAAACCAGAGAGGCACGGGGGCTGAGAAACGACGGCCATTAAGCAAAAAAGAAAGAGGTGAGGGAGGGTTGGAAGAGGGGTGTTTTGTGTGTGTGTGTGTGTGTGTGTGTGTATGGGCAGGGGGTGCAGTTGGGGGGCGTTTGGAGTCTTCCTCGTCTCTATCTAGCGGGAGAAAGCATTACATAAAGTAACAATTTCCAAACCACCTTCTTAAAATTCCAGATGAAAATGAAAATGTGCACGCGGCATCTGCTCACGAGGCGCTAATCTGGTCATATCCAGATGACGAGCGGACTGCCACTTAACAGGGAGGAGATCCACTTTGATCACATGGCCCCTGGGGCAAACCTATCGCGCTGCCTATTACGCGGCTTCATTTGCATATGTGGGGCTTATGGGTAGGCTGAGATCTAGTGTGAATGTTCTAAACTGCAGCAAGGCTCACTGTAGCAAGAAAGATGTCCAGGAGAGAAGCAGAGAAAAGACAGAGCGCTGCCAGTAGCCAGAGGTAAGAGAAGTCAACTTGTCACTTGAAGGTCACAAGTTCAACTCCATAGAATAAGAAAATACTTTGGCTGAACAACAATACTGAGTTGTCCTTGAGAGAGGCATTTACAGCTCCTCCGAAATATAAATGGCTGAGTGGCCAAGATAGAAAGACAGCATTTGCACAGGGAAGCTGTCAGGTGGAAAATTGAAGAGCTGTGTGAGTTTAAATTAGAGCACTACTCAGAAAAGTGCATATGTGTTCAGTAAACTTTACCTGAATAAATAAAAGGGCTTTAAAAACAAAACAAAAAAAAAAGAGCGAGAGACTTAGAAGAAACCACATCTGCTCCTTAAGTTCTACATCAACAACAACAGGTGACTGGCGCTTGTTTTATCCTCCTGCCTACTTAGACTTTGCTTTGGAAGCTCCACACAATCCTCTTGATCCTTGTTAGTGAGCCAAGGACTGAAAGCACCCAGTGAAGTTATTCTGGAATAAATAAAGAAGAAAACAAACGCAAAAACTTCCGCTGTGACTGAACTATTTCGTTTGCGTAAACAACATTACTCAGCCACTAAAAGAAAAAGAGTGGTCTACTTTCTGAGCTCCGTTGGGAATTCATCCTATACAAGACCTGCACTTAAAACATGAAGATATAACATTGCACTGCCGACACGAGTGCACTACATCAGTTGAAACATTTCCCAATTTGCAACACTAAGTGCTGTGCCTTAGCCTATTACACAGGAAAGACAATAACTCTTTTCACTGCTTTTTAGTAGTAAATGTTCATGTAGAACATGAATTGGTACATTTAAACCCTCATTCACCTTACACTCACTTTCTTTTTATGCCTTTACTGAACTATTGCTGCAATTTGACTCAAATAAAAATAAAAACTAAATCTTTCCCTCTCTAAAGTCATACTGTGTTGTTGTAACAAGCAGAGATTCTATAGTTTTGTTTTATAATAGAAGAAACACATATCAGTTTCAAACATGAGATACAGATGTGTCAGATTTATAAAATGAGAATATGGATGCAGAATAAACCTACAGGGAGTACAACAGCTACCACTGCATATCGTTCCCATGATAGCCCCTCTACCAGAGAGGGCAGGGCTCAATGAAGACCACTTAGTCAAAATTCAAACTGGTGAAAGATGAAGAGGCTGAAATAGATGAAGAAAGGAGAAAGAGAGAGAGAGAGAGGGGCGGGGGTTGGAGGAAGTGGATGGTGTCTTTGGTGCGCAGAAAATAATTTTCCACACATGGGCATCAATCGGCGCGAATAATTCCTCAAACTTTTTTAAGTCCGACTTTAAATGGCATTACATGTGTAGTGAGGCATGAAAAATTAATACGCTGGAGTCTGGGAAATGTCAAGGGTAATGATCTCCGCAGCAGCTTACCTCCTTAGCTTTCTGTTTCAGTCGAGCTTGCTCTGGGTCCTCTTGCCTGGAGCGACTCTGTGGAGTAAAAGGATGTGGGGAGTGGGGAGTGGGAGGGGGGACACACAGGTTAACAGCTGGTTTAAGGAACCCACCCCCTCCACCAAACCCTCGCTACTCATCTGTTGCTGCTGCAGCAAAAATAGTGCAAAATGGGAACAGGATATAGAGGTGTCAAGGACATCGTATTTGAATTCAGAGAAGTGCAACGGAGCGCCCCCCGGGGGGCTGTGGCCTTTAAACCCGCTCCAAATCCAGCCCTAAATAAGCCGCTGGAGGGGGATTCTAATCAAAAGAGGTTATTAAAAATTCTGCACAAGCCAGCACACACACAGACCCCCCACCCTACCCCCCACACCGCTCACACACATGCACATGCACACACACACACACACACAAAGGGCAAAGGATGTTAGTGAGTATCAGTGGCAGTGGCTGTGTGTGTGTGTCACTGTGAGCCAGTGTGGCGTTGCTGTGTGAGTGTGTGTGTGTGTGTGTGTGTGTGTGTGTGTGTGTGTCCCTGGCGTAACAACACAGCACTTCTATTTTAATCAGCAGCCAAGATCTGGGTGAATGTACTTGTCCCTGGGAATCCTTCACCACACAGCCAAATGCACATGTACGGTTGACCACTGCAGGCAAAACAGGCAGATTATGGTACTTCAAACTAACTGAATGTTGTTATTTTGTAAATGTGGACACAATCTGCATAACTGGATTTCTGCTGGATCAACAAAATTTAGGTCGGGTCCATTAAAAAGCTCTTCTATCCCATTATTGTTCCATGGGTTTTTGGCAAGTGTTCTAACCTGCATGCAGTTTAGTTGCTTCGTTATGTTCACTGACACATTTCACATAGGTGTGAAGATATTGCAATGGTTAAATCAATGAAAACTCACTTTACACTGTTAAGCAATAAACTCTGAATATCATACAGCATTAAAATCTATTTTGGTATTATATTTAATAACCCTAATCCTCCTTCCAATACCTAATCAATTAGGGTGCTGGGCGTTATTGCATCCTCTAAAGCAGGGCACCCCATTCCTGCCTCACCTCTCCACCTCCCCTTCTCCTCTTCTCCTCTTCCTCTCCTCATCTTTCTCCGTCTTATGGATGGAGAGCTGCTCCTCCTAGCCTTCCTGCTAATTGGCTTTAAATATATCAGGCGGTTCACGTACTGGTCGGTATCTCAACTAAGACTAATGTGTTTGCCCTCCAGTCGGCCGGAGCATCCCTCAAGACTCGAGTCATATTTTAAATGGACGGCATAAAGGGATGGGAGGGGTTTGTTGTGAGCGAGTGGAGAAGACGGGGGTGGAGGGGATTATTTTAGTGGATTCTTATTCAAGAGGTCAAATTAGCAGGTGCTCCTGCAGGAGAGGGGTGGGCAGAGAGATGGGTGGCGGAGGGGCAGAGGTGTGGGAGGGGTGGGTACAGATGGACTGTTTACAAAGGGCAGCGGTGCCACTGGCATGCTTTACATCTCCTCTGTCAGCTGCCCTGGTTTTCCCACTTACAAGAGAGAGCAGAGGGGAGAAGTGGAGAGGAGGACTGGGTTACTAGACGCTGACATGTTTTTTTGGGGTTTGGCAGAGTGGAGTGTACTTAAACACAAATACGTGTTCAACTATATCAAACCAATCTGTGATGCTGAATGCATTTTTTTAAATTACATTTTTGCTATTTTTTATTTTTTTTAACCAATTAGTCTCGTCTACTCTGACGTAGCCGAGTGGTTTTTCTAACATTGCTCAAGTCACTTTTGAAAACTTCCGGGGGGTTGAACTTGTTTCACTAAGCCATGGGTTGTATATACTGCCAGAGCAGAGTTAACTTGACATTGAATATTCTGTCAATATATTCTCCCAAATATTGAGTCCAGCGAGTAAAACTTAGAATTCCTCTTACAGTGATAACACATATATTTATCAATACATTTCACTCATTTACAAATTGTGGTAAGATGAATATTAATATCCAATCATCAATATCACAGCTTCGCTTTACATCTGCTTTCATGTGAGCAGCAGTTTTGTAAGTTGAGAAAAAATGAGATGATCCACTTATGCAACATGTCTTCCGGCTGCATCACATTATGGAGTTTTGAGGCTTATGATGTATTCAGATATGGATTTCTCCCTGTATAATGAATGAACGTCGGTCCAAAAAAGTGTGCAAATAAAAAACTTTTTTTTTAAAGAACAAATTACAAAACATGACATTTAAGATTTGGACTTTTATCAATGAGAGTAAGAAAAATACATTTAACATTTACAACAAAATGGGAGTAATTGCAACTTTTTAGGATGGATTTTGTCTGAAATTAGACTCTTGATTGCAGGGGTAAGAACCAGTATACTGATACAGCAAATGTAATAAATAAGCTTTTGTCTATAGAGTATCATAAAACTGTTAACGCACACATGGTTAAACTGTCCAAAAATGACTGGTATCAGGCAGTGTGTTTGTGTAATATACTGTACAATCATTAGACAAAGATTTGCTTACCAAACTTCTCCTTGAACTGTGACGCCATGGCAACAAGAGCCCAAAAGCCATAGACGTAGCTCTGCAGTGAAGTCAAACTACCCTCATTGAGGCTCTTATAATCCAAATAGCCCTGAGGTAAGTCCTTCCTACAAGAACTTGGCTAATTTTGCAAAAGTTCTTCACTAATCCTGTTAATAAAGAACGCTTTTCACAGTATAAAAAAAAAAGATTACATTGTTCACCCATGTAGAACTGGGGACTGACAAAGAGGATCTAAAAGCTTCACTATTTCTTTTTTTAACACACTTTACGATGTTGTTTTACCGCTGAGGCAATGTTGTTTTTTCACAACCGGGAGCGAGGCTATCTGGTTTCTCCTTAAAAAACACACACAAAAAATAGACAGGTCATGAGGTTTGGTGGCCAGTGTTCATCAACTGGAGGATTTTCTAATATCCTGCATGGCAGGACCGGAACATAATAATGCAATTAAGACAGTGAGGTGTGCTGCAATGAGAATCTTTACTGTGGGACATTGGCTCCATTCAAAATTAATTAAATTAACCTAGCTTTCTGCTAATGTTGCACCGCGGGGCATTTTCATTTGCAAAAGATTCTCTCTCGCTCTTTTTTGGTTTGTGGTGATCTTTTCAGATTTAAATACTGAGATCAGAGTAGTGGACAGGTAACAACTGAGACACCCGACTGTTAAGAAGTAGTCTTAATACTTCTCTTGTGTTGTTAGTGCAGATTTTCCTGTGGAATATTTTTTATTGCATCATTGGCGTTGCGCAACAGAGAAGACACCCATCAACTAGATAAAAGCAAGGAGTAAAAGGATGTCATTTTTAGATTTGACTTGATCCTCTATATTAGAGAGGGTCCATATATATGAACTCATTTTCTTCCTAAATATATTTTTAGTGTTTGAAATGACTACACCAGTGATCAACTTGGACATCAGTTACTTTTAACTAATTAATTACTGCTGACCTTTTATGCAGCTGAATTGTATTTGCACTGTGCTCATTCTTTAAAACATTATCAGTAAATTACACACCTGAACTTGAAACTGTATCAACTTTTTTTTTACCAAACAAAATGCTAATATCATGTCATGTGATGTTAAACTTTAATATATGCACTCGGCTGAGACTTAATACAATCAGCTTATAGCATAACTAAAAGCAAAAAGACTGTGACATGGAGCCAAGAAAAACATATGACTTCTGAGATTTGCAGATTCATTTTACACATGAACCTTTTTTCTGCTCCAGATGGTTTAAATAGTTCTCTGTCTTGGCAGCGATGGAGGTGTTAGCAGCTGGTAACTGTTGAAATAATGACCCACAATTATATTTCTCTTCTTTGCTATATATAAACTAATTGCAGGCCCGTGAAATAACCTTTACCATCGCTCAGGACACAGTGAAAAGTGTTGCCTGTAGTTATGATAGCATTTGCAATGATTTGTTTAACAGTTAAGACGGAGCGCAGTGAAGCTTGTCAGCATTCAGTACCCACTCTTCTCCTCTCTTCCCCATGTGGGAAAAAACTAAAGCAACTGATGCATCTCTTCCCTGATCGTTGTTTTCTGATTGTCATGTTAGATGTTGTTGTAGCCGAACATCATAATAATTTTTATTACTTTAAGCTGTAATCTGTGGTATTTGGAATTGTGTATACATGGACTGTATGTTTTTGCAATGACGAAAAGAAGAGTTATTTTTTGTGTGTGTGTTTGTGCTCTGTGCAGAATTATAGGGCCTTTGTCTTAGAATTTCTATTGATAAAGTTTAATGTAAGCAACTCTCTCTGTTTATGATTACATATTCTGTTTCTTCCAAACAAACCAAACAAAAGATGCATCACTTTCTGTGCACAGAGTATTTTTTTTTCCTGGTAAAGAAACAGACATTGAGAACAACCCATATAGCAAAAAAAAAAAAAAAATTGACAGATAAAATCAGGCTAAAACCCAGATTCAGATTGTGGTCTGCTCTGTTTCACCTGAGCTGTCAAGGCTTATGATAGAGGGATGTTTTGCAGGTTGGGTGTGCAGATGAATGTATGTGTTTATGTGTCAGCTACATGGTGCACGGGGAGGGGCATAGTGTACAGGGTCCCCCCCTTCCTCGCTGTGTCCGGGGAGGAAGAGCCAGGACAGAGGAGCCCTGAGGCCAGGAGCCTGAGAGGACATAGGGAGGTCACTTCATCCACTGGTGTCACACTCTAATTCATCTGTCAGGGCCTGCACAGGAGCAGCATACACAGGCATACACACACCAGTACACAAGCACGCACACTGTTGCATGGGGACGTAACAACACACACACACACAGGGCAAAGTAACAATAACTTACTTTAGCGGCTTTCAACAGGATCTCTCTCTCCTGCTCGTCCTTCCTCTGCTTCTCAATTCTCTCCAGCTGCTCGAAGAAGCGAAGCTGAGAGCGAACGTCTGCAGACTGCTCGTAGCACTCATCATCCTGACAAGCAGACAGAGGAGAAAAAAAAAATCACTGCAACAGCTAAAGCTACAACTCCAATTCAGCAGCTACTTTTGAGGCTTTGGCCATAGATTTGAGACCTTTAGGACAGCCCTCAGTCCATCTGCACATGAAACATTTTCACAAAATAAAGAGGAAATTACATCACCTACTGTAAGCAAACCAGATCTCCGTTTAGCCCACAAGAAAAAGAGTACACGGCAGAAAATGTGTCATCAGTTCTGACTAGATTGCTGTCCCACAGTGAATGTAATTAATGATGTCACTTGCGTGCCAAAAGAGCAGCTTCTAAACTGAGAGTAGACTGCTTGAGAAGATGCATGGGTCAGTGCAATTGTGCATAAGATCTGATAGGGTGGTAACACGTTTTCTGCAATTTGCTTCAAATTTGGAATTTTCTTGACTCTTCAAGACTTGAATATAGAGCCCGACAAATATATCAGTCAGCTGATATTATCGGCTGATATCGGCCTGTCACAGATATATCGATATCGGCCTATGTGTTGTCCAATATGTACAGATATGTTTTTATTTTTTAACTTTATGTAGGCCACATTTTCTGTGTTTTGATCCTTTTTGTTAACTCAAGTTATATACTTACATTTACACAAGTTAATATATACATCCAGATGTTTTTTGGTTGTTTTTTATTTACAGTTGTTTATAATGATTAAACTCCAAGTGAAGTTTATTATTTCAGTGCACCAATGTCATTTTTTATAGTCTAGTTTACTGTTAAACAGAAAAATGTGTGTTTATGTACATATTCTGTATATAAAATTATTGGCCAATATATCGATATCAGAATTTTTTTTACTCCCTGATATCTGTACCAGCATCGGCTCCAAAAAATCATTCAGGCCCTACTTGAATATGCAATCATTCTTTCGAAGAGCAAATAAACATCTAGATTTAAGGTTATTTATTGTGTGAACTGACTATGATCAGTGATTGATTGTGGGAGTTTTTTTGCATAATTGTGAATGTACACATCCTAAGGTTTCATTTGCCCTGCAAGAACACAAGGCTCTAATTCTCATTCACTGGAACGAGCCCCTGTCCAGCAACACAGCAGGAACACAGAGATGTATTACATCATCCAGCAAGGTACCGCGTTCTCCAGTCAAATATGTGCAGGTGCACATTTCTGATCTGTTTATCCTGCAATTGTGTTTAGTGTTTTTGGCATCAGATGAACCTTCAAACTTGTAGATCTGATTACTCAATCTGGACTTCCTGGATATTATTTCATGTCTCTTCATTACTTGAAGCAGCATGCCTCGACCAGTGCAGCCACTTGTTTTGGTTTAAGGTAACAGTTAAAAATAGCCGTGCAGCTCCTACCACCATCATGTCAATCAAAGATTACAATAACTAACTCAGTATTACCCTGCTGATGAGCATAACAATACCTTCATTCCTGACTTCAACAATTGCTTAAACTAAGACTCCCAACTTTAAGTCTCAGTTCAACTATAACACCACCAGCCTGAACACAACAACACACTTAAACACACTAACTTTACCTATTTACAGACGACACTCTTTGCACAAAGCGCATCGCCTCACCACTTGGGAAATGGAAAGGTAAGTGTAAGTGTAAAAACAACTTTTGTAGGTCATCAAAAGTTAATAAGATAATTGCTTATTTCACATGTTTGTATGTCTGTCTCCTATGCAGCTCCGCTCTCTCTCCACTCCTCTCGCTCTTGATTTTCATATCACTCTTTCTTCTATCAGTGTGTGTGTCTGAGTGTGTCAGGTCTATGTGTGTGTGTTTCCATGAGTGGATGAGAGAAGCTGGGTGGCACAGAGCACAAAGACACATCAGAGGAGACTCATCGCCAGCACCCCTCCAACCCCCCCTCTCTCTCCCTCTCTCTCTCTCTCATCCAGCCTCCCTCCTCTTTGTTGCAGCGCTGAGCCTGCACTCTTGCCGTAGCTCCTGCCGCCGCTGCCGAAGCCCGGTTGCTCTTTAAGGCCGCTTTGTCTTTTGGTCTTTTCCCTTTCTTTTTTTTTTTCCTTTTTTTTTTCCGCTGATGTCAACAGAGTGGCTTCACAGAGTTTCATGCCTCTCTCACACACCTCATTTACAAAACCACAAAAAAGAGAGAAAAAGAACGAACGAAAAGAAGAAGCACAAAACAAGATGGGGACAGCTGTAGCGATTGCTCTTCCTCCCTCCTCCTCATCCTCTCTACTTGGTGTCAGGAAAAACACATTTTTCAAAGTTTTCCTCCCCCAGTTCTCTCAACAACCCTGGGATTTCAGGCTTGCAGTTGAGTTGCGCTCACGCTTTAATGTTCACCAATTAAATGTGGTTTTATACTTACATTCAAGAGCTGCGCAATGTAAAGTCACCGGTAACGAGAAAAGCGCACAGGTGTACGCAGATGGGCACTTAGAAGTTGTTTTATCTTTCAAGTTGTGACTGACTGACTCAAAAGTCTGAGCTCTCCTGTTTATCAACTTAAGGGTATAAAACATTTCTCATATTAACTTTTATATGTTTATGTTAGTGGCATGCATGCATTTCCATCTGCCAGTTTATGTGAGCAATTGTGAATTTGTGTGCCTACCATTGTGTGTGTGTGTGTGTGTGTGTGTGTGTGTGTGTCTGTGTCTGTGTGTGTGTCTGTGTCTGTGTGTCTGTGCTGATAAAGTTTCTGTCTTTACCAAAGTGATTTCATATCACCTCCATGTCTCAGTCTAGTAGGAGGACTGTGCTGACTGATAGCTAATGAGTGTCATTAGGACTGATGCTGCTCTTTTTGTTAATAATATATCAACAAGTTTTGTAAAGTAAATTAAGCTTGTTGGATTTTTCCAGGATCATTTACATGATTCAGGAGCAGCACGGAAAGTGTTTAAACTTATAACCTTGTCCATGCTCTTTCTCGTCCTGTCTACTTTCTGCCTCAGCAAATAAGTTACATTTTGGCAGGCAAGATCAGTCAGAACGTGTTTCATTCATTCTGCTGCTTCACATGACTGACTAGCTGACATTACAAGGCAGCTGCATTTCACAACAGACAGACAGTGTCTTTTTTCTGGGGTTCAAGTCAACTGGCCTGTTATGGTTATTTTTAATTCGTATAGATAATTAGAAATTTAATATTACATTTTTTTCCCATGTCTGAACAGTAGAGTGAATTGTGAATAAAAAGTGACTTCCCTAGTGTCTGAGTGTCAGCTGCGTGTTAGCCAGGAACCAGTAGGCTAATCAGCTTTAAAATACAATAGAACATTTGAAAGTTTAAAGCACATCTGGATACAGTTGATAACAAACAGTTACAGAAAAGCATTGATTGACTCCAACAGTGTTATTAGCTCAGGACATGTTTACTTTGTGGGTTTGTATGTTTGTTTTCTTACCTTACAGGAGTCCAGTCGGTGCTGTGCGATAGTAGAAACTTTTTCTACCACAGTGCGAAGTCGCGACTGTGTGGCATGTGAGATGAATGTCACTGCCTCCATGGGGACTTCCGTTACTCCAAACTTCTTTGCTGTGGGGCACATGCACATATTGAGGACAAAAATAAGCTTTTGCCAACAGTAAAGCGGTGACTTAATTTCTTAATCACCAAAAGACAATTTCACACCCATTTCTTACATGACAGGTACAGTCAGTACTTTTGCTTCTCATATTTGAGCCCTTATTTTTCATTCACTTTATTGATTCTGTCACATTTAAAACTTTACCACCAGGGAGGTTTCTATCACCTTTGTAGGGATGTCAGTTTTGGTTATTTTTTCTTTCGATATACTGACACTAATCACTGAGTAACAAACTGGTTAATTTTTATGAAAAGTTGTGATTTAGGTTTTGCTCGTGAGCACTGTCGTGGTCAGAGCTAGCTTGTCTGCCCTGGTTAGCTTGATAGTGTGTCTTCATGTGGTACAGCATAGTGCTAATACTAGTACTACTGAGTAGCATCACACAATTTAAATGTGACTTTGTTGCCTTTTTGGAGGCGTACTTCAATTGTTACCTCAGCTAGCTGCTAGCTAGCAGCAAAGCCGTTAGTGGAGTGTTTACATAAAGTAACCTACAGACCAATATGCGTAACTGCTCGAAAATATTCCTAAGGTTTCCTATGAACAGATAGAAGGCAATTATTTTTGAGAGGAACACACAGCTACAAACACGTGAAAAACACTCAAACAAAAATCCCTATTCCATACCTCCACTTGTGCGCACATCTACTGTATTCACACACACACACACACACACACATACACTGACACAGAGAAACAGTGTGGATTAAAATGTGCAATTAACTCCCAGAAATAGGACTCATCACACAGAAAAGTTAATTTGTTTCACAGTCTTAGTACAAATTCCAGAGTGGATTTACTAGCTAAGCTCCTCCAAGTGTGTAAACGACATTGACCATCTCTTTTTGTCGGAGAAGGATAATTTAGTTTCCTTGGAGCAAACCTCATCTGAAGTCATAACAAAAGAGAGGAGGACAGACTTTGATAGGGTTACTATCTGTTTCCAACTTCCTTTTAAATTATTCCATTAACATAATTTTCTCTCTGGCACCCTTTTAAGTAAACCACACCAATTATTTAAATCAGCTGAACAATACATATACTCCTCACCCGCTCCAGCTTTGAAATGGATGGAGGGAACCCAGTTAGCCTTATAATTACAGTGGCAATACATGTGGCAATGTCACAAGGTCAAAGAAAAACACTAATAGGCTTATGCTTCCTAAAAAATAAGATCTATCGGGGACATTAATATTTCAGAGAAAGTTTAAGAGACTTAGCTACATTTCTGTGAGCAATAACACATTTTTCAACTTGTACCGATATACAAATCATTGCCATCCACCCAGAAAAAGCCTGTTAAACAGCTAGAAATAAGACTAATTAGATGGAAAGCTCTGTGAATTATCTCATCTACTTTATGGGATCTTATGACTTTTCATTTAATACCATCACCAAGTTAGTCAGAATTTCTGTTTGGTTTCAGTTCTAAACAAAGGAAAATGTCCTGTCCTGAGTCACAAATGACTGTGTAGAACTGCTCAATACCACAAATATAACTGAAAAGCAAAATGAAAGCGTTTTCATTAAGCAATTGATACGTATTTATGTAGTTGTATCATGCAACTAGAGCTGGGCAATATATCGATATTATGTCAATATCGTGATATGAGACTAGATATCGTCTTAGATATTTGATATTGTAATATCGTGATGTGGTATAAGTGTAGTCTTTTCCTGGTTTTAAAGGCTGCATTACAGTAAATGGTTTTTTTTTGCCATCACCAATATATTTTGTGAAAGCAAAATGGAATATCAATATTCTGATATTTGACTATGTCTTTATCGTCCAGCCCTACATGCAATGCATCTGACGAAATCGTACGAAAACTGTCAAACATGAGATAACATAACACATGATGTTAACAGATAGCTCATCACTTTCAACTCAACAGACAACATAAAGAAATGCCACGGACGCCTGGTGACTTGAATATTTATTTAGTATAGAAGTGAACGGTATCCATAGCAACAAGGGTCCCCTAGAAAAGTAGCTGGCAGTGAACATGGAAGTAGGGCCTGTATGACCCGTCTTTGCTAGTTTATAATGTATCTCTGCCACCTGCAGCTGTGTGATCCATTAAGCAGCTTCTGTTGATACTTCTGGCATAACTTTCACTGGCTGCTTTGAACTAAATGTATAATTACCATGAGATACCTGAACTCTACTTAAAGGGCGGGTTCACAGCTTTTCAACTCTGTCTTAAAACATAAGTCAGGTGCCAAAATGAACATTAAAATAGGTTTTTCTTGCAATAATTATTCCTCTTTTTCAAAGCGACCGTTCGTAATTCCCTTCATAATGGCCTTACAGTGTAAGTAAAGGTGGCCAAAATCCACAATCCCCCCCGTCTGTGCAAAAATGTATTTAAAAGTTTATCAGAATCTAATGTGGAGCTTCAAATGAGTCAAATCAAGTAGATATCGGTCAACGTTACAGTCTCTTTAGAGCCAAAGTCCCTCTTTTTGATATATGTACCTCCACCACAGCTCAACAGGGAAATACTGTCTGAGGAAACACAAAGAGAGAATTTGATGCTAAAAAAGACTGTAAATGTGATATGACTAACTCAGACCGCTAAAGCCTCATATAAGCTTACACACTAAGTTTTAATTGATGCAGATTTTGGCCCGATCATTTGAAAAACTGTGAACTTGTCCTTTAAGGCAGTGGCTCCCCCTCGCATGGATTGAGAAATTCACCTTTTACTAGGGCGGAACCATCATCTCAGACATGCGGGTGCTAATCTTCACCCCAGCCACAACAAAGACAGCTTTGGTATTTTCAAACAGTCAAGACCTAATATAGCTAAAGGGCCAGCCCATCCTCAAATACCAAAGATGTCACCATACCGAGTCATATCCTTGTTACAGATCACACCCAACTTACATCTGTTTACACAGCAGAGACCTTTCTTTGAGCTAACATCAACAAATGACTCACTAAAGCAACCCCAGGACCGTGTAAGGACCGTGTGAATTTTTCCCAGATCTATAAAACACACATTATTAGCAGATTCAAATAATTCCAAAAGGTCTGTTCCTCTTGAACCAGAGGTTTCATAACCATTCAAGCACCCTGACAGTGTTCCCAGGCAGCCTGAGAAGTTTGATTACTCCTTCAGTAAAGCTACAACTAACAATTATTTTCATGATTGATTAATCTGCTGATCATTTTCTTGATTAATCGATAAATCGCTTATAAAATGTACAATCAAAAATGACCATTACAATTTAATGCACCTCATCATGACATCTTCATATGTCTTGTTTTGTCTGATCAACGGTTCAAAATCCAAATATATTAACTTCACAATCACGTCTGTAACACAAAAGCCTCAGATCCTCACATTTCAGAAGTGGCAACCAGAAAAAAGACATTCTTCAAAAATCTAAATAGTGCCAATTCATTTTTGAATCAATGAATCAACTAATCGCTGCAGCTCTAGTAGGGACCACCTACTAACTGCCAATACAAGGGAAAAATCGCAAAATCGCATTAGAGTGAAAAAGCTCAGTGTTGTTATGGGCTATGCAATGAAGCTAACACTAACACTAAGTTAGATACTGTAGCATAATACCTGTAAATTCTGTCATTGTGCACAAATCAGAAAGTACTAATATTAAAGATAACAGTATTATACAGAACACGATGCTGTGATATTGTTGCACCAAACACAGACACACACACTTTTGAAAGGGAAGCTGTTGCTTGAACAGAGGATACATTGCTATTTTTGGTTGTGTTTAAATATTTGAAATAAAATGTCCACACTCTTTTGTAAACATTTATTCACGTGACCAACTGTATTGCTTTCATGAAGCCATATCGATTATTCAAAGCTCCGTCAGATTGAAGATTTTGAATAATCAGCTTGAGCGTGGTTCATCGTCTGACAGAGCTTTGAATAATCGATATGGCTTCATGAAAGCAATACAGTTTAAGTTACGAGAATAAACATTTACCAAAGAGTGTGAACATTTTATTTCAAATATTTACACATTGAAAAAGAGCCTTGTGATTGGGACGCTCGCTATGCGTGAAAGTGTCTTTCGTCAGATGGATGTAACCCTTTACGTGCCCTTCCCTTCCATCTTTCAACCACTTTCATTCACAACACAGCTGTAATGGCATTTTCCCAGAGATGTTACTTGGTCTTGAGCTGGAAAACAAGCACTAGAGATTTCCCTGAATATCGATCCCTGTTCCCATTCACACATGACCCCATGCAGGAAATGTTCCTGAACATTTCACGGTAAAGTGCATGTATGAAAGAGTTTAATAGTAAATAATAACTAACACATTCCACTATTTGTGATGCCATGATGTTTGTGTCCTATGACTGGAAGGCTGATGTGTTTGTGTTGACCAGTGTTTTCCCCGGTAGCGAGTCATGTTATCTTCATGGTAAAGCTGACATGATGTGAGCGCTGCATGAGGCGCTTCCTTTGTTTTGAAAGTGAATCATGTTCAACTTGGAAGAAATTATGCTCGGTCACTGCTATTACCATTATTTCTCTTCAGCCATTAGACTGAGCTATCAAGGTATATTTGACACGGAGGTAATAATCCACATATGAATGCTTGTTTTTATATATTTTCAAGTCTTATTATTTAAGATATTTTCAGCAGATTTCACCTGTCTGTGTGTGTTTGTGTGTGTGTGTGTGTGTGTGTGTGTTGTATGTCTGCTCTGTGTGTCTATGTCCCATGTAAAAGCTTCTGTCTGTGTGTAAGTTTATGTGAACATCCCACGTGCACTAGTGTGTGTGTGTGCGTGCGTGCGTGTGTGGACCTTTAAGCTACCAGTGGCCTATCATTACTTTGAGGAGCTTTTCTAGAGAACTCCAGCTGTGCCTATGTTCTGGTTCCTGAGATGGGGGATGGAGTGCTGTTTGCACCCCCCCCCCCCCCCCAGCTCAAGGACAAGCCTGAAGAGTTATGAGGGGAGGGAGAGTGAGGTTTGGGAGAGGAGGGCAGCACAAGTGTTTGTTTGGAGGGGATAAATAAGCGAGGAGAAGAAGCGAGACACGGAGAGACATAAAGAGGAAAATAAAGAAGTTGATAGAAAGAGGCAGCCGGCATCCTTTACTCGAATCAGTATTCAAAAAAGAAACTAGGGGAAAAGAAATAAAAAGGTAGACAGATTGGGGAATCAGGCCTCCATTGATTTAAATATAAAAAAAGGTTACAAAGAGAAGATGATAAAGAGAGGAAAGATGCAGGAGCAATGTCCCCTATGATTCATTGCCTGGGTTAAAAAATACAAGTCGCTTTAAGACAAAGGATCAGTCCTGGAACCCCCCCCCCCCCACACACACACACACACACACACACACACATTTTGTGGGGGCAAACAGAGGGCAGGAAAGGTTAAAGTGAAGTTTTAGCAGGATGCTCAACCGTAAATCAGAGAGCAGAGCAGAGTCAAACTAGGTGCTTGTACAGTAAAGAGGAGCAGCCGAGGCTTTCTGATTGAGTGGACCTGGCAGGCCGGGGGAGCCTCCCTCGGACTGCTGTCAGCTGGGAGCGTAGCAAGGCCAATCACTGACACAACAAAGCTGCATAAGTGCCACTTCCCCAGCAGGGGGCGCCCTAGCCTCCTGCCCTGTATCATGCTGTGTGCCCCCCTAAGGAAAGATTTATATTTTTAAACAACCCCTCTGCCCCAAGGTGACGGGATAACAACCATGCCAAGAGTCCACGTAACGAAACATGACCTGCAGGCCTCCGTGCTACACTAAAGATACTTTAATTGAGATGAAACAAGATGAGGGCGCTAGACTCCCCGTCACGTGGAATTACGCTGTGTGTTTTTTTGATCTGATGCACAGGAGCAAGATGCTAGGCACAGTTTTATTTTGAGTAATAACGCTCATTATACGTTTTCACAGGTTGCACTGTGCAGTGAGAGCCTAAAGTGTATTTCAAGCAATAAAATTTACTGCCGGTAGCAAAAACGAAGTAATGAAGACACTATCACTCTCATGTGAAGCTGCAAACAAACCGAGACCTCTCCGCCTGTATCGATTAGCACATGCAATACTGCGTGCGATCAGAGTGTCAAGATCCACAAAAAAGAGAGAAAGAATCAAAATCTCACTGCCAAGTCTCATTCCTCAAAACTCTGTTCCTTTAGACCAGAGGACAATCTGACAGCCAGCCTTCAAAAGACAAACCCATAAAGTATTTATGTGTGTGCCTGGGGTCCAGTGAGTTCAGACAGCCACTGAAGAATTCATTAAAGGAGGTGAAAGAATTGTTAAGTGTATCAAATTTAAACCGAGGGCAAACAAGAAAAGGCTCAGCCTGAACAACTGAAAGAAAGAAAATCAAAACTGTCTTTAGTGATGACACTATAAATACAGAAAAAACATGTTCCTAACAAAAAAGGCAAAAGATAAGTCATCACTACTACAGCCTTGATTTTCAGCTCTGGCTTTGTTTTATAGTAGAAAGGCAGATGCAAATTGGGAAGACATTAAGATTTTTTTGTGCTGCTGTAATAACCGCTTGTTTTCTAATCTCTATCTGCTGCTTAGAACATAAAACAAAGCTGCACGGGAGGATGGGTGAGGCACAGTTATCTCACCTGTTTCCAGAATTCGTCGGTGGAGCAGTCCCGGGTGGAGAAAGGCCTCGTCTTTACATGAGCGAATCTGCGTTCCAACCAGCTCTGAGTTAGTGGCGAGTATTCTTGCACTCTCCTCATTCAGGTTCACCCCGGCCATGGAGGCCACGTCATTGATGTCATCATCATCCCTGAAACACAAGACAAAGGAGATTAGGAAAATGTATCCATTGTTAAGCATTGCTTTGTAGGTTAAAATACATTACACACCAAATGAAAAGATATCTGATGCAAGAGAGGGCATAGTGAGCATTAGGTAAACGAAAGATGTTACCAGATGTTGAAAAAAATGTATTTGATGATCCTGGTTAGGATTATTAATCTTTAACACATTTTATAGTTTTTCTAGACATTCTTAATGAAACTGGGATCTACTTGATCTTCATCATCACCTTCTTAGCACAGCAGAAGTCTTCACTTGAAAATGTGTTAACACTTTTTGATTGGCTTCACACATTTTTCACACCCTTTTTCCAAACAGTTACTGATCTCATAGAAAGACCCAAAACTCTATTGGATTAACTGTCTTGAAACAAAAGAAAAACATCCGCCCACAGCTGATAGAAATTACTTGCATAATTATGAATCTGTAATGCACCTGTGTGAAATTTCCTTACACGACTTTTCAATCAGCAATCAGTCATCCATCTACAAAAGATGCCACCTCTGGGTTGCTAATTGCAAGCTGTGGATCAAAGAGACCAAAGGCACGTAAGAGGGGCCCGAAGAAGAGGAGTTTGCATGTGTGGTGAAGGAACAGCAGCATGAGGAGAAAATTGAGCTCAAGCTTCAAATGTAATTCGGGCCACAACTGTTGAGTATGTCATCAATCATGGCTTGTCCTTTAGAGAGGCTGGACAAAGGGTTGGAGCATTGTGGCGTCTTTTGTAAGACTTTTTCAGAATGAGAATATGTAAATCACGATGTTACCGCTGTGTATTTCAGCTATATTGTATTGCCCTGTTGGCAGAACAAACTGTGTCTGCAGTAAATGCAGTTGTTTCATCAATCCCATTTGTGTGACTGTCATGTCAATTTTGACATGCTTTTTGCATTTACTTCATTGAATCCACAGATTAGCACACACTGGTGGCAGAGGAAATATCTATAATGCTGAACAGGAGGCTGCCATTGTAGATATGGTCGTGGCAAACAATGCGATCAGACTGTGTGAAATCCAGGCAGCAGTAATTGCAGATCAGGGAGCATTTAGAAATATCAACAGTGTGAGTTTGGCTACTATTGATTGAGTCCTTGCATTAACCACGTCGCAATGAAGCAGCTGTGCAGATTGCAGATTTACACTCATAGTAAACTACGACATAATAAAGGAGGCAAGACTCCAGTATATGCAGATTTGTTATTGTAATGCCTTGTCATACCATACAATAACATGCAACTGGAATAATTTGCTTTATGAATTTGTTTTTTTCTTGGAGAATGATGAAGCTTGAAGCTGAAGGGGGACATCACATATTCATTCATGTGGATGAAGCCGGCTTCAGCCTCTCTAAAGTGAGGGGACGTGGGAGGAATCTCACTGAGCAGGGAACCACTGTTTCCAGTGCCAGGTCAGAGGGAGGCCACTATCACCATGTGTGCTGCCATCTCCAATGATAGCGTCCTTTGCCACATACCAACTATCGGCCCAAACAATACAGAATGCCTCATCACATTTCTTCATGCTCTGAATGAGAGAGAGCTGTCGAGGCCTGGCATGACTCTGTATGTCGTCATTTGGGACAATGTTTCCTTCCACCGCTCTCGCCTTGTAAATGAATGGTTTGCAGCACAGCCTCGTGTGATGATGCAATTCCTCCCCGCATGCTCTCCTTTTCTGAAGTCAATTGAGGAATTCTTCTCTGCTTGAAGATGGAAGGTATATGATCACCGGCCATATGACCAGATGTCCCTCCTGGAGGCAATGAATGCTGGTTGCCTGGCAATAGATGCAGAAGACTGCCAGGGATGGATACGCCATGCAAGGAGGTTTATTACTCAGTGCATTGCAAAGAAAAACATGCAATGCAATGTTGATGAGAACCTGTGGCCTAATAGTCAGGAACGAATGGACTTAATGTGAAGTTCAGGGTATTTCAATGCTTTATTTGTTTTTTTGGATATTTCCACCCATGAGTCTCCTTTGGTGGCATTTATGTTTATTTTTATTTACAGTATTCAGCATTTCTGAGTTTGAAAAGTACGGAAAAAAGAATGACATGGAAAATCTGATGCAGTACAATAAAAGAAGTATTTCAGGGTTTCTGTGAAATTCTTTATGGGTTATTTGGTGAAGAGAGAATGCAGTACAAAAGCTGCACTATAATGAATGTCCACATTTTCTAGTCTAGGTGCTTATTTTTGGTCTTACATGTCAACAAGGGCACAGAAAGACCTGCACACAAGACATTTTCTTAATAAGAAAGCATGTTAAGAAAATATCTCTCTGGTTTTTTGTTGTTGTTGTTTTTTAATAGTATTTCAGTAGGTCATCTCTGCAGGTGCAGAGTGCAGCAGGGTTTGTTATCTCCAGTAAAATCATCTAGTAAAATAATGAAACTGGTGATATGCCTGCTTGTCTTTTTTGTTACATACTGTAACTATGTATCAACAAATGGCAAAAGCATATAGCACAAATGAATGTTGAGCCGGTTCATTTTGATGGCTGCAATTTATATTGTGTTGTTTGATGATTGATTGAAGGAATATATTAGTCTGACCATAAGTTGTGTTGTTTGATATTTGCATTTGTTGAATGTTTGTCATGTATTTTTGCAAATAAAATGTGTCATTTTGGCCAGTGATCAGTTTAGGCCTATGTATGAAAATGGAACTCCTGAACAGATAAAAATGTTCGAGCAAATGAGAAAAACTGTCATGGTACAATAAAAAATGACAAAATAGATGTACAGGAGAGGTACAAGCACCACCAGTTTGCACCAGTTCAGAATGTACTAAAGCTATGGTTGCTAAAGTCGGTGAAGGTCGATCGCTGGTTAGGAAAACTGGACCGGCGCACGGGAAAAGCCCACTTGGGATGTTGCCTTTAGGGATCGTGTCCTTGTCGCAGTGTTAGCAACTTCTACTGGTTGGTGTCTCAACACCACCTCTGTCTACACCCTCTCCTGATAGCAGAAACAAGGGCAGCAGTGCAGGTGAAAGTAGTTCTTACAACATGTGGGAGAAAAAGCAAAAACTCCAAAAGAGAAAAATGTTACATTTTGCTCTACCTTTTAAATGAGAATAAATGTATCCAAAAATATATCAAGGAGGAGTATCAAGGAAAAACCTTGTACAGGAACCGTTGCACAATATTAGTATTCATGTCCTGACAATATCAACATATTCCTTGAAAAATATGTTAGAGATGTAGTTTTTATTCATGAATACATTCTTAGATGGAAACATGCATTGGTCGATTTTTTTGTACAGGCGGCTATACTTCGGTCATAATGGCACACAATTCCCATTCTAGAGTCTATTTGTGTCAGCACTGAGTGAAGCAGGGAGATGAAGAGCGTTTGGATGGAGTTTTGCTGGGTAAAAACACTCCTGAGGATTGGCAATGAGCTGTGATTAATCTGGCTATACAATAATGTCAACAAACTCTACTTACAGATGGCTTTGCAGCATTTAGCAATGTATTTTTCTGACTTACCAGCCGTTTGTCACAGGCGTAATGCTGACATTAGAAATTGTGTTTAGGTCATTGCATTTGACAGTCAATGGGGTCCACACATCCTTCTCAAAGCAAATGCAACTTTCTTTGTGAGTTGTCACTGAGACAAATTCCTCTACAATTATTGTACTTGGCAAGTAATGATCCTGATTCTGGCCTGAATTAGCTGAGCGGTGACGTGTTGTGCTTACAGGACTGGCCTAGAGCAAGCAGTGGATTTTCTGAGTGGCTTTGACGGAGGGAACAAAGAACCACAGAACACACACAGAGTGGCCTCTCGCCACTCACTGGCTCACCTCCACAGTCATTTACGTTCATGCCATCGTTGTTGGTTGCGACAGAGCTTGTGTGTGTGTGTGTGTGTGTGTGTGTGTGTGGCTGTACTTTTCTGTATGCGTGTGTGCAGCACGGACCCGGAGTTCTTTCAGGCATCTGAGTGTGGGCACACACCGTCAGCCAACTCCACCCCGCCGAGGCCCTCCTGCTCCTTGGTGCGGCCACAGAGAGTCGATATGAAACTTGACACCACGGCGGGAGGTTGACAAAGACGATTAGAGTAGCTCTCTGAACCTCACACACCTCTACCTTCTCTCCTCTGCTCCTCCTCTCCTCCAGCACTGAGTCTAATTATGCCTTCACAGAGAGAATCCACACAACAACACAAGCATGGATACATAGGATTATACCCTCTGCTGCACCTCAGGCTTTGCACCTCCCTTCATCGCGTCCTCGTGGATAACTTGACCTGTCCTAAAAAGAAACCTGCCTTAGGCTACGTTCACTCAAAAACACAAAAACAAAAAGCTGCTACTTCCACAGCTTGGAGCTATGTAAGTAGCTAATGTAGAAGAAGGAAAATGAGTGATTACACAAGATCACTCAAAACTGAAGCAAACAATCACCTGCCAATCAGGTAATTGAACTCTTCATCTCTGTAATACTGGACTCAACATAAAGAGCAGAAAAGCCTTCAACAACCAACATAAAATATAACACTTGTGTTTTCGTGAACCCTGTGGTACAGAGCATCTGAAGTACAGTAATGTGCAGTAATATATGTTTTTAATTTTGTTCTACCTTAAGCAAAAATAAGTCTGCTAGCATCACAGCATAGCACACTCAAGGTGACTATTTAACAACATGCTAATCTCAAGGTTTAAACAGAGGATGTTTTACATACATATTTCAATTGAGCAAAAATTGTTTGTTTGTTGTTGTTTTTTTGCTAAGATCTAGTCTACAACTGGGTAACTATGAAAAGTTGATCAAAGTGCCAAGAATAAGCAGATGATGGTGCAGCAGTTTAGATATAAAAATAAAAGTATGGTAATTATTTATATATCTGTAAAGCTATATGCATGTTTAGCTATTATTGATCCCTTCTTTCAGATACACTATAACCTGGTTGGACAGATTATTCACCTCTGGGGTGGTACATAACTGAAATGGGATCAAATAATGAGCAGAAAAACAAAATCAACTTCACTGCATGTTCATCAATAATAACACACTCCAAGAAAAACTACTAAGATATTACCACTAGTTTGGTTGACGTCATGGTATTTGGCATTTGTATATCCTAATATATCATTCCATAAAAATAATCACAAAAATGGACCTATAATGTTTCATCCTGTGATCTGTTCATCTAGAAGTGTCTTAAGCCAGCCAAATTAACCATGACAGCTTTCCTTTTGCATCATGCTGGCACAACCTCAGCTGCGATGTTGCTGAAACCCTGTGATGAAAGTAAGCGTTGTTTCATTTTCACCTGTCAGAATTCACAGAGCAAATATCAGCAGTGTTGATGCTTGATAAAGTACATTGAATATCTTGGATATGATCCAAAAAACATCTGCAGTAATACAGGGCAGAGAGATAACTACAGTGACTCACAGTATAGGTGCATAAAACATCCAGTATCCAAGAACACTGGTAATATTCTGAGTAATACACTTTCTTTTTCTTGGACAGTCTGATTTCTTGGGCTATTTGGGATCGCCGGGGCTCACATCAAATGAGAATGCCAAAGACAGGTCTGACATTAAAAGGAGGGAATGAGATATGAAATGCAAAATATTCCAGACTATACCTCTGCTCTAATAAAGCAGAGATGTAATTAGCTTCCACAGAAGCTAAAGAGCAGCCTCTCAGTTATTGGTTTGGGTTGGCTCGAGGACATGGAGCCAGCGGTCACATGAATACATATGCATGTCGTTTCCATATCAAGCTTGTGTTTCAGCGAGGGCACGCCATAGGTGGTGAGAGGATTGCAATGCCATTTAGAGGTTGTGTGTGCGTGTGTGTGTGTGTGTGATGTGGATTGGGGGGTGCATCCAGATCTCCCTTCCCTTCGCTATCATCCCCCAACCCCCTCACTTCATCCCCGTGGATAAAGGTCCCTGTGCCCATGGAGGGGGCCCTGATTGATCCTGGCGACTTACACCCAGGCCATATTCTCCACAAAGCAGTCTGGGTTTTGCCGTGCAGCTGAACAGAATGTGCAGCACTGGTGGCAGGGGTGGCACAAGAGGACCGATAAACCCAGCAACAAGCTAAATGCTGCTCAATGCTTAGTAAGTAACTGTAATTAACTAAACAGACCACCCACACTTGAGCTCTAATTATTCATTCAAGCATTAAAGAAAACTGGCTAGGTGTAATGTGAATAATGGAGTCCTGTGCCAAAATGCCTTGGTTTGATGTGGCCGTCAGTAGAAATATATTAACTCTGCAGTGCCACTCTCCTCTTCATGGATGTTTTTGGAGCAGCTTTATTGTGGCACCGCACACAATCTGAACATAATCTAATCTTGTGGCTGCACTGTTTCCAAGTCTCTGCATCAACAATTTTTTTTGGGAGGTCACTTTTAAGTTCTAATGTAGTCAATAGCAATTTACAGAGCAACAAAGGATGCAACCACAAAGACAGAATCAACGGACTTTGCTGGTAAATGATGGAAAAGGGGTGGAGGACTTTTTTAATACACTGGAGAACAAAAACATTTGTTCCTTATTTCGAGTGGGTGTTTGTATGTGTGTATGTGTGTATGTGTATGTGTGTGTGTGTGTGTGCGTGTTTTCCTATGCAGGTATGCCAGCATTTGCATGTTTATGCTCATAAGTGTGTGTCCACCATGCAGGACAGGGTTGGATTTGGGGGGTTGAGGCTGAGCTCTGAGGTTGGCAGAGGGCTGAGGGCCTCGGCTGGCTCGTCTGTGATTACAGCGGATGTTGAGTGTTTACAGAGAGATGAGGAGGGGAGGGGGGGGGGGCACAGAGACAGCTGCTTTCACTCTGTACTGCAAACTACACACACATACAAACACACGCATGCACACACACACACACACACACACACACACACACACACACCGACACAAGCACTTACAGAAGGCTGGAGCTCCACTGGAAACCCCACAAGCCCTGCAGTGTGTATGTGGGTGTTTGTGCTACAGCTGGGCCGCTGGGACCAGTGGCTCAGAGTGACAGCCATACACACATCACTCGCCAACTACAGCTGAAAACAGTGCAGGCTGGGTGCGTGAGGGGCTGGTGGTCGCTGGCTGACCAGGCTAGCCTTGCTTAATAGATTGTTTTTTTTCCCTTTCTTACTGGCATTACATTACACAACGGTACATGAATCAACACGTTAACATTTTGTCATGTGCGCTACCCTCGTATCTTAAGCCCTTGTAAGAGAAATGCTGTCAAAACTAATGAATAAATCAGGGAGGGAGGGGGGGTGTGGTGGATGTTGAAGATCAAACTCAACAGAAAAACAAAGGGAGCTTGTAACCTTTAACAACTTGTAAAGCAAATCAAAATTCTCTATTTTCATTGGGATTTACAGGGAGCACAGCAACCACCTGTGTTCGCAGGTCAAGTCATTATGTTCATGTTGAAGGTTTCCGGACGTGGTGTGGAAGACACAATGGCGTCCAACAGATCGGCTTGTAACACTGGGCTCTGTTCCAACATGTTTATGTCCTCAGGTAAGAAAAAGGACAGCAAACAATAAACAGTGCATGAAGACTGCGGAGCTGAGAGAAACACTTCACATGGACTATAGAAGAGTAAAAACATAAAGAAATAAATGAGAAATGAAGATCATCTCAACAGTGGTTCATCACTCATTAAACATTAAAATCAATATCAGGCTCAGAAACCTCCTATTTGACTTAAATTAAAAATGTTAAGTCAGGGAAGTTCAGCAAGTGTGTATTGTTGGAGGAAAATAAACTACCTGCATGTGAAGACAAACCAATAGAAGAAGTAAGAAGCATATTTCCGTCTGACATGTAAATATGCTTCAAAATGTCAGTGACATGTTTCTTCCGTGACAGTGGTGCTCGAGCTTATGTTGAAACCAGTGCGTTTGTGTGTAGAGCCACTGTGATCACCGCAGGGGGAAAAAGGTCATCAGTAACAAGCGAGCCTGACAGCTTAATTACCAACGCAGCTAAAGATTTATTGGTTTATCAATCAGAGCCCCGGGCGCTGCCTTTCCCCTCAGGAGACGGGACCCATTACCATGAACCCGTTGGCCCATGTGACCCAGACTCTTCTTGCCCTGGCTCGGTCACACCGGGGCAATCCTAAACCCTAACTGTCAATACACACATATACACATTTGATACACATACATAAACACGCACAAATACTCGTAGACTCTTAGAGTATACACATATGTTCATGTGCAACCGAGCAGCGATGCAAACACAAACAAACACAGAGAAATAGAGGGATATATGCAAACACGTACAACATGCGTGTATATACACCCTGGCACGCACACAGAAAAACACATACACACAGACTCGCACAAAACATGGACCACAAAGGCCAGCATGTGGGCGATGAACCTTTTATGTTTTGAGAAAAAAGCCCAGCTGAAGCAGAGACAAGACCAGAGAGAGAGAGAGAGCAAAGCTGCAGGCTAAATACCGTATTTTTGACTTAACCAAAAGGTATTTTCAGAACCGCATCCAGAAATTCCAACCATCTGGACACAATTACCTTATTGCTAAATTAAGATTTAGCTCATTTGCAACCCTGTCGATGAGTTGTGACACTGACACAAGGAGGGTGATCGTGAGGGTGATCTATTGGCTGGCAGTGTGTTGCTATGTGGTGGGTGCGGAGAAAAAGGACCAGCCAGGCTGCCAGGCAGGCAGGCAGCCAGGTGGCCAGGCAGGCAACTGGGATAAACACTCATAGCCTTAGCTGAGAGTGTAGCCTGTAGTCATGCAGAGGCATCTTAGTGAAATGCTGCCCCCATGTGACGGCTGCCGGGAACAACAGGCGCGCATTTATGGTCGATCTCCTAGCGAGAGGAGTTGTACCTGAAAGAGCCTCCTCCAGGGTCGTTGAGCTTGTTTTTTTGATTCCCAGAGATCTGAACAGCCAAGCCCACGGGACTTTTGCCTGCTTGTATGGCGGCTCCTTTCCCCATTGTGCCTGTTAAGCAAAGTGGAAAAAACAAAGAAGAAAACACTCAACAAAACAGTAAAGGAGTAATGTTATCATTGAAGTGTCCCCTTCTATCTGCATCAAATATCCTCCTGTCTAACGACTACCTTCAACTGTCTCTATCATCCTTGCAGGGGTAGATGGAGGGGAGGTGGGGGGAGCGGTACTGACGCTCTCCCCAGGTTGGTGCGGAGAGCGTCGCTCTGTCAATATCACTGCGCTTCACCGGCTCTCCTTACACTCCTAAACCGCATCCTGCTCCGAGACACGTTTTCCAGAGAGGCACAAGGACTGCCAGAGTGAATTTAAACTTGATTTTAACAGGCATGTTCCTCGCCAAGAGGCACAGAAAAGTATTTTTAGAACTATCCCCGCATTCCAATTTATGGGCATAAAACAACCTACAGATCTTTCACTGCAGGCAATCTTGGGGAAGGGGGCAGATCAAATTTGTATGCACCTCCAATCGTACACACACACACACGCACACATACACACACAAGCAAAAACAGGTACAAACACGTACACACATTACACACACCACCTGAGAGCACACAGCTCTCTTATGGGAGCGTTACGCCCGGTTGGTGTTGGGGCGATATTTGTGGGCTTCTGTGGGAAGAGTGTTTGTGAATCAGTGTGAGTAAGCAGCAGCGCAAATGTTTGAGAAGGCTTTATAACCAGACAGGAAAAAACACCTGTTCTCTCTGTGGCTCCTGCCTGTTTACACATCTTACAGCCTACTGAGAGAACATTTAGAGTTTTACTAATGGCTAACTTCTGTTAAAGCCATTTTGCTGGCTCTGTATTTAACCAGAAGGTCAAACAAGGTTTGAGAATCACGTCTTTTCCATGATGTATCTCTCCAAGCCTCAATAGAAATGTAAAAAACTGCAGGCTGTAACTGAAATCTGCCAGAAATTCACTGAGGTCTTTGTTTAATCTTCTGATTTTAACTGGACTTTAACTTAGCTTGTACACAATTTTAAAGCATCTTTATATGAACAAAAAAAGCACTCTGAATGTCAGATATGCAATATGTATATGTATGCATAAATCATCCTAAATGTGTGACAATCAAAGGTGGCTGGAGAAGGCCAGCAGGTGTCCTACCTTGCGCTCTCACAGACTGTGTGATCATCACAGGCATGCGGACCTGGCCACTGACAGCACCCACTGTCTTGATACCCTACAGGAACAAGGAAAGTAGAGATTATGTATATTATTGTAGTATTTCAAATAGTGAAACAATGCACAAGGGGAGAAAGGAGATTAAAAAGTACAAAACTGCATGCCTGCTGAACTACCTCTCCACTTTTGCGCCATTTGCAAGAGAAATCGTTCCCCTTTCAGCCGTAGTAAGTTGCAAGAAATGATCCAGAGACAATCTGGCCGAGGGCCACTGAAGTTTTCTTTTTACAGAGTACTAATTTCTATTCTACTGTAACATATTAAAATATCTGCAGTAGTAATGCAGAGTAGATGCAGAATAAATAAAAGAATGATTAATTCCACAAAGGCTATCTTTTCTTACTGTATTCAGGGAGGATATAAGGGAATGTGGAGATTGATGTAAATGCAGGAGGAAGCTGAGTTGTGACCTACATTTCCTTGCATTCCAGATAAGACAAAGGCAATAAGAAATCAAGATTGCAATGAAAAAATAGTTTGGAAGACGGGAAAGAAGTAGCAGTGGACAAAGAAGGAGCAGGGGGTGGAGGGGCTGTGCTGGGCTATTAGAGTCACTTCCTTCCTCGGTAGCAGCCACCGGCCGAGCCTCAGGCTCAGCCATCCATTCCTACCAGTTTGCTTCTTGCTGCATATTTTTTAGCCTTGTTTTCCATTCCCTGACACATGCTATATTACTGTTCAAGCTACTGAAAAAAGACAGAGGCCATTTTTCCCAGAGATCCACTGCAGGGGCTGGCGAGAGTGGGAGGCAAGGGGAAAAATACATTCAGTACAGGCAGAGACAGCAAGCACCTCTGGCCAGCCGGCGACACAGTTAAAAGAGGGGGAAAAAATAACTCAGGTAGAAAGTTTGGGAATCAGAGGGTGAAAGAAGGATGCTTAAACTGAACGCACTGCACATCCTACATTTCAAGTGCTTTTTCATACTTTTAAATCAATTATCAATATAATATTAAATGCTACACTAAAGGTATAGTTGCTATGAAAAACTGAAAAAAAAATGTTGAATGATTTTTCACATATTTCATATAGCGGTGGTATTATCAGTGCTAGTATTTTTCAAAAGTGTGACCACTGCTACTGAATTCTGAGAGATCAACAGCATACTTATTCTGTGTAAAGCAATATTCATTTGTGCTGTAATGCAAACAGCCACCCACGTCTAAACCAGAAACACAGAATGTCAAACTAGAAGTGGCAGCCGATAACCTCTGAGATTACCTTGTTTGTTTTAATGATCCTTATCATGCTGACATTTCAGAATGTATATCCACTATATGTCAAGACCACACACGTTTGTCTTATGGAACTGAGTAACATGTTAGCGCACATGCACATGTTGAAGCCTAGAAAGTTGCAGTTATTTTGTTTTGCTGGCTTCTTAAGTTGATATTGCAAAATTCACTGAAGAACAGGGTTGGAAATACATGTGTTACAACTTCATACACATATAACTCTATATGTATTGAGATTATACATTTATGCATTGGTTGTTGTGATGAAGAATAAGCTGCTACCCTACCATGTGGCCTAGTTACTAGTCTCTATTCTATTCATCCACTGCTTTATCTACTCCACTCAACTCATAAATTATTTGCCCTGAGGAATTTTAAGGTGCAGCGAGTCTGATCATAGCTAGTGGTGTGTAAGGGTTTCAGGCTGCACAAATTTACTTTTCTAAGTTACAACTTTATTGGATTTTCTGTGTTAAATCGTAGTCATACTTCATGTTATTACATTAAATCCACACATCATCATGCAATCAGCTGTTATATTTACCTTTTAGAAACTAACATTTTTGCAATAAGAGTAATTATATAAGAAAGCTTCACTCCACATCTATCGACTTTAAGTTACAATTGCATCACTTCACAAGACATTTATCAGACTTTTCCATACGACTCAGAGAAATGTTTCCCATACTACTGTGATAAGAGCAGATTTTTTAGCCTAATTCTAGTAGCTGTCTGGTTTCAGACTGTTGATGTGCCAGAGGCCATCATTTACTAATGTTTTGTGTGATAGCTTATGTCGGTATATTTGTGTGTGTGTTTGTGTGTGTGTGTGTGTGTGTGTGTGTGTGTGTGAGAGAGAGAGGGAGAGAGAGAGAGAGAGAGAGAGAGTGAGAGAGAGAGAGAGAGAGAAAGATAGAGAGAGAGAGAAAGATAGAGAGAGAGAGAGAGAGAGAGAGAGAGAGAGAGAAAGAGAAAGAGAAAGAGAGAGAGAGAGACACCAGAGGCATGTTCTGGACATAGACTGCGGCCGCCACATTGCTTTATAATTGACCTGGGGCTGACCTAGTTACCTCGCTTCACCCTTCAACGGTTAACGGATAGAGGGAGGGAGGGAGATGAGAGAGAGTGATGCAGTGATAGATACAGTGAGAAAAACAGCTGGAGAGTGAAAGAGTAGAGTGTAAAAAGAAGGGAAAAGAGGAAAAACAGAAAGAAAGTGAGAGAAAAAGCTGAGGAAGGCATTGAGAGAAAGAAGGGAAAGTTAGAGAGTGAGGGAAAGACGGAGAGAAAACACGAATGAGAAAGATGGAGAAGCCTCTGGCACACCCACACTCTGCCTGGACCAAACCAATCTGAGCCTGACCTCGCCTGAGTCGTCCACAGACACCTGTGCTATGTGTGATGGTGTAATGCACGTGCGCACACACACATACATTTGAATACTGAGCTGAATGAAGCTGTAGGTATCCAGTGTTGCCAGCTCTGTTAACTGGAACCTGCAGGTTATCTGGCCTTGCTTTAGCTGTATCTCCACACAGCCTACTCACAACCTTGGTCAGTACCACTAGTCATTAGAGTCACTATACTGTACAATGATGTATATCAGAAATATGAAGGCTAGATGCCATTAAATGTAGTTGGGTATTGATTGGAGTGTGTTTTTCAACCAGTGAACTTGGGTTTAACCCCCCGCTCAGAAAATAAAGCTGTTATGTTTAGAGCAAGTTTCTGTTTGTTGTTTGTGAGACAATCCTGGTCGAAAGTGGTGCAGCCCATTCATCTTGGTGTCCTCAGGTCAAATCTGTGGGAGGGGGAGGGGCAGGCAATAGCTGTGTGCATTGCAAGACATATTGTTTCTCTGACGCTACCACCAGGAGTCACCAAGGTTAGAAATTTTTAAATCCTAACCATAGGGGCTTTAACCAAGACAGCGGATGAGTTTCCATTCAAGATTTGCAAAAAAAACAAAAACATGACACATTGAATTATAAAAAGCTGAATAAATGAAGCTCATTTTTCATATTAAAGATAAAAAACATAATTATTAAAAAACATAATTAGCTTGTGGGAATTATAGTTAGTTTTCAATTTGATCGGAATACTTAATAACAGAAAGTTGGAATTGTTGTTAGCCTAAAATAATAATACATTTTATTCATGTAGGACCTTTTTTTTTAATTGAATGTAGCATTTAAAAGGGCAAAAAATGAGACTGGTTTGTGTCTGCAAGGTTGCTGTGTCAGACTCCTCTAAGCAGCTGTCAAAGTCGGGATGGGAGTAAACAATAATCGTCAAGGTGCCTTTGAGCCAAGCACTCAACCACCATCTGTTCTGATCAGCGGCCAGTAATACACCGTGGTTGTATACTGACCATCTCACAGGCGTGAATATGTTTAGCGATGTCTCTTCTCATATCCTGTCCTTCACTGCTCAAATAAAAAAACATTTTTAAAGACAGAAATAGTTCCAG
The DNA here is from genome assembly GCF_027409825.1 of Scomber japonicus. Taxonomy (NCBI): domain Eukaryota; kingdom Metazoa; phylum Chordata; class Actinopteri; order Scombriformes; family Scombridae; genus Scomber; species Scomber japonicus. Next base: position 11,453,716 of record NC_070578.1, read on the forward strand.
ATAGGAGTTTGAATGTTCTTTCTTTGTCTGTGTGGAAATCTGTCTCAGTTGAACCCTGACTGTTGCACAATGCATGCTGGGATCCTGCCCCCCGCCCTGCCACCAGCATGAACGAGACAAGCAGTTTAAGAAGCTGTTTCACACCTTCTGTCTGAATGCTGTAACTGAGACTCATAGTTTTCACTACTAGCAACTAAATGCAGCATTTATTATCTTAATTAGCTTACTGTTTTTTGGAGGGTGAATGTTGTTTGTTTCTTCTTGTATTTTATTTAACATATTTTCATGACTTTGGCTTGCCACTGCATATTTCTAAGTACTACTCTTCTAAAACTTTCCTTTTTCTTCCTGGTAAAGTGTGTGTGATTCCTCTGTGAGCTAGGTGTGACTCTAACTCACTGTTGTTGGCTGTGTGACTCCCAGCCATGGCACAGTGACACTCTGCAGCCTGATAATTCAGCCTTGTATAAGACTGCACGAGTTACACACACACACACACACACACACACACACACACACACACACACACATCACACCCCCTGCAGGCCTACATCCATCACATTCTAGCACTTCTCTGCTGAATGTATGAATATTGTGGGTGAATATTTGTCGCATCTCTTACCTGACCACTGTATCTGTAACTCTCTAGTCTGTAATCCTCACACACCCTGTGTACACATTACTGTGCACATGACTACCATCTAATGAGACATATCTGTATGTTTCAGGCACATTTAAACATTATGAATAACCGGTCTTGTACTATAAACATGTTTTATTTGCTGCAGTTTCAGATCTAATTTCAATAATGTAACTGTAATGTTAGAAATCCTTAACTCTACTCTTGCAATCACTATAATTCAATTTAAACATAACCTGCAAATGTAAACACTGTGATTGTGTCTATATTCTGTTTATTCCAGCTGGCCCTCTCCATACATACCATGGCAGCTGCATGTCCCACCGTCCCGGCGGGCAGCGCACTGGCACCCATAGTAGTGCTGATGCTGTTAGGGTGGCGTATACGGACAGCTGGTCCAGCTACAATAGCAGGGGGGGTGCTGCCGGGTGCTGGTTTGACTCCCTGCTGCAGGGGCTGGGTCAGGGACTGCTGACTATTCAGCAAAGACAGCCGCAGGGCCGGGAGGCTCTTCTGTTGATGGGCAGAGAGAGAGGCCAGAGTTTGTAGTCATACAAAAAAACACATGAGGAAAAAAAACATACTGCTACAAAGGCAAATAAAAAGTATTTGCCTTTGTAGCTGTGTCAGTGGCTGATTTAGCACTTTGTTATCATAAATATATGGCAACAGACACCTGCTGACACATGTGACACACATACAGTGAATCATGAAGCTGTTACATTTGATTTCAGGACAGTAAACCTACAGAATCTTTGATATTTCATACATGAAACACCCATAGTCATTAGCCTTCTCTCATAACCCACTGTCACAGCTGACATGAGGAACTGATGTTGCTCCATACAGACTATTTCAGGCAGATTTTTGACGTAAGCAACCTAACACTGCATGACAACATGTGTTTGTGGCCGGGTTGGGCGGTCGGGTGCCTTGATGTGACGTTCATCACGGTTGGCTGGAGAAACCTGCTGGCTACTGGCAGGGACGGCTGCGGGGGCCACTGTCACACACAGTCAGAAGTCAGGCCAGAGGGGTGTGTATGTGTGTGTATCATTCTACTGTCAGGCAAAGCCATCAGTGGCCCTCGTGCCAGGGAAAAGACTACTTTAGGGGGTAAGTTTAGGAAAATACTTGAGAGGGGCAGCTTAAGGACGCAGGTTAGGGGATGATTTAAGGGGGCGGGTTACAGAGCTGTTCAGGAAACAATTTTAGGGGTCAATTCAGAAAGCAGCTGAGGGGCTCTGTCAATGGTCAATGTAGCGCCCCGAGTTAAGAAGACAAGTTTGATTAGAAGGTTAAAAAGAGGTTTATAATCAAAGAACCCCACCTTTAGAAAGGGCACCAGGTAAGGCTGTGGAGATGATTTGAGCTCAGTCTGCAGCCGGCTGGTAAACTCCTCAGGTTCGATCTTAGCATCCTGTTATGTTGAAGAATGAAGAATTAACACCACTTCACAAGAGAGACCAGGCATTAAGTGGAGTACAGTAAATCACGGTGACTTGAACATAGCAAGATGTAATCCCATCACCGGAGCTCCCATCCTAGCACCTCAGGGTACGGCTCAGAAATAATAACTCTGTATAACACAAAACTGAGCAAGAAGAGTTCTGGAAAGAGTTTCATGCTGCCATCTACAGGTTTGAAATATTCAATACAACAACACACAAAAGTGTCAAATTTGGCTTACTTGTAGATATGTTTTAACGTGCAAAAAAAGTTGAGTCGCACATTGAATAAAACAATCAGGTGTATATCTGATGTATCAGAAATGTCTTATAAAAGCATGGCTGTAGAAAATGAGCAGTGCTTTTTAAAATACATCATTATATTAAATTATTTTAATTATACATTAAAATAGGCTGAAAAAACTGACTGAATATGATCTGAAATGGAGTTAATGACAGTGTTCAAAATACACAAGCTTCCATGTCTATAAAAACTGTGTTTGTTTATTTGTTTGTTGGGTGGTGGGCTGCTCACCAGCAGGTCCTGAACCAGAGCCTTGACGTTCTTGGAAGTCTCAGGAGATGGTGAATTGTGGGATGCCAGCTTGATAAGTGTGGCCAGGAAATTCTTACATTTCTTCACATTCTCTTGCATTTCCTGCCACAAGACAAGAAAAACACAATTTACCTTCAGTGTAAAATTAAGAATTGCCAGCACCAGCTAATCAACATTCATTTAAAGCATTATATACAGATTATATTTTTTTATTAGGCTAGAATGAGTGAATCAAACCGTCACAGAGGAGAGGTGGCCTTATATTTCTGTTGTATCTACATAAAAAATACTTAATAAAGATACTACAGAATCAGATTACATAGACTGATAAAGAAGATGACGAACATTAGTGACAAATCGGTCCATAGTGCACATTTAGCATGCTGCCCAGTCATCTTTGTAGCCAAATGAGACATGGCACCTGTCCACTCAAACTGCCAGTGGCTACAAACTGTAGCTCCTATGAGGGCTCTCCGGCTTGTATATTTGGAGATGTGTGTGTGTTCTCTATTTCTGTGTGTGTAATTTGTATATGAGCCTGTATCTTTGTGTCTTCATGTCCCTGAATGTGTATACACATGTGTGCATGGCAGGCCTGTGCCTGTATGTGTGCGTCTGTATGTCCTTGGGTTGGTATGGACGTGTGTGAATGTATGAGTGCGAACGTGTGTGGGCATGTGTGAGACTCTTTGTCCGTGGCCAGCTGTGTGAGGCGGTGAGGCTGTGGGTCCGGGGCTGTGCTTGTGACACAGCCAGCCTGCTGGCAGCTGTGACAGTGCCTGCGCCCTTGAGGGAGGAGTGTGGGTGGTGAGGGGGAGGAGAGGGGGGGCAGGGCGAAAGAGAGAACAGACCTGGGACACGACAGGACCTCCGGGGGCTGCGGCGATGCCCGTCTGCGGAGGCTGCACTGGCTGGGAGGCAGCCTGGGCCGGGGCCTGTGGGGCACTAACCAAGGGGGTCTGCTGCGGAGCCGTCACAGCCACCGCCGGTGCCACGGGGGCCTTCTGGAAGAGCAAGGAAGAGACAGAGAGATAAACAGGACGTGACGCTTCGCTCGCAGCAAGGCCACAGAGAACAGGAGGCAGGCGCCACAGCGCTCCTGTCACATCTGGTGTCCTGACTTCGGTGGACATCGCTTAACAGACAAGGAGGAGGAAGGGGAGGTGGTGACAAACTCGAGGCTGAGAAAGACAGGAGACCATCAAAGCTTTTCTTAACAGTTACTTACCTGACAAGAAAAAGCTACTACCAAGATTGTTAGCAGTAATTGTTACCTATTGGCTGCTCCAACTTTCTTTGAAACTAGTTTCATGCACTGAAATGTGAAGAGGGTAAATGACTTGGAAATATGTCACACCCAAAACACAAATTTTGCTCATCAGATGAGCTGCCATCAGCAGTCTCTCACTCTAAAGCCCTCATCACCTCTTTTAAATCTCTCAGGGCCTGTTCACACATGGCAATAAAATACATCTTATGAAATGCAATCATAAGTGGACAGTTCTAAATACAGGTGTGAATGCACCCAAAATGCACAGAGGACACACTGAGGTTTGATCAGTCAAGCCACATAGAGATGGGGGCCAAGTCACATGTACTTCCACTTACAATATATAGAGTAGTGTAGTGTAGTGTTATTCGAGCCCAAATACATTCAACTTCTCCGAAGGGCTGTCTAATTAATGTGTATATGGCGACAAATCTCCCTTTCACAACTGATTACAAATTATCTGACTGTCAAACTTTAAGTCTGAAACTAAGACAAGCAGCCAAAGGGCCACAGCAGTCATCTTCTCCAAATCTGCTCAGTTTCTTGGTGTCTTTTCTGTTGCAAAGATCAAAGTTTCTCAACAGATACATTCTGTCTGAACTGAGCCTCAGTTCTTTGGGTTTAACTACAAATATTATGTCAATCAGTGCCAGTGCACGTAGCCAGAGCTGCAGCTATACTGGTTTTACTTGGTAGGAATCAGTTACCATTCCCATTTTGCTCTGCAATAACCAATAGATTTTAAACATGCCTGATATTCATAATTCATCATTTAAAAATGATATGATTATGGGGCATCATAGTGGGATTGGGACATAAGACACTGACTGACACTGTCATGCTGTGTTTTCAACTCCTTACTGGTAATTGTCAAGAATTTCAATTCAATTTTCTTTAAAATGCCTTACAGCATGTATGAGTTATAATCACAGGGAGAGCCAGAGTCCTTTTTTTCTGGGGGAAACCTGCATCTGGAATCAATTTACTCAAATGCATGGTACATGGGAAGTAGTGGTGTCATTTTTCTTTGCTGACACAGCATAAACTCTGAGGGCGTAGAAAGCTTCATTCATTTTATCCACCCAGACTAGCCCAGCTGGTTCCCAACCTGTATAACCTCTAGACGTCCACTACACTATGTTCTGGGGTCGCTCACCAAGGATGCTGAAAAGGAGAAAATGACAGAAGACAAAACAGTACACAGTAAGAAGGGTTATCTCACTGGGCGGAGTGCAGGACAAGAGGAAGAAGAGGAAGAAGAGGAGGTCTGGAGGGCAGGGCTGGAAAGGGTGGGAGAGGGAGACGGTGCCATCTTGGCCGGGGTCAAAGGACACTGCCTGGTGGTCTGAGAGGTCACAGGAGACTGCAGGAGAGAGAGAGAGCAACACACAGAGGGAGAGAGAAAAAAAAGGGCGGAGGGGAAACAGAGAGAAAGAGTGTGAGGGAGGGGAAACAAGGGAGATAATAATACAAGGCACCTCAAGAGATACAATGGAAGAAAAACAACTAAGCTGAGACTGTATCAGTATTAAATGTGAGAGAAAGAGCAGGAAGCAGGAAGTGGATGAGATGCGGAGAAACAGACTTGGACAACATTAGTGAGAGAGAGAGAGAGAGAGAGAGAGAGAGAGAGAGAGAGAGAGAGAGAGAGAGACACTGCCACAGAAAGGTAGAAAAGAACAATGGCGTGCCTGACAGACAGATGAGGAAAGGTCATGACAGCAGGAGAGAAGAAAGATGGTGGCAGCATGTTGGTGGTGGTGAAGACTGAAACAGAGTAGCAATGGGTCATGGTGTCATACTGCTGGGTGGGGTCAGATGGCGGGAGGGAGCAGTGTGTCCACATGCTAACAACACCACTGACATTTACAGAGTCTAATGTAGCGTGGTTTTACTCATGTTAAACTATTGTAGTAAACGATTATAGAGTGCCATTTTCAAATAATGAACAACACTGAAAATGGACTAAAAATGCTAATTCATTGACTCCTGGGGCATTTGGAACAAGTCTTAGGTTGTTGTAATTTCATTGCCTACACTGAAGTTATTCAAAGCCTCAACATTTCTCAGCTTTTATAATGAAATACAGACATCAGGTGTTCAGTTCACAGAGGTTTTACAGAGACAAATCTCACTCGAGACACAATTTTGTCCTGTGAGGTATTGGCTAACCTAACTGGCATTTGTTTTAATGAAAACTACAGACACCATAATAATTGGTATGACTAATGCAACTATTAAAGAAATTAGCATAAGAAACCATCTGAAAGACCCACTTTCGACTAGAAATATGTGTCTGTTCCTGATGCTGTGTAGCCTGACTTCCACCTCACAGTAAAGGGGAGGACAGTAAATAGAAATGATAAATCAGCAGGATTAACTGGTTTGACCTCCATTACAACAAACTGGTGATGTTTTACATTTTACACAGGAGAATCCTCTTTACTATTGGGCAACAAATTAAAGATGACAACTTATATAGGCAGAAATGAATGAACTTATGAAGAAATAAATGAGTAAATGAATGAATACACCTTTGACCTAATGACTAGTTTGAATGTGAAATCACGTGGGAGTTTTACTACAGTATATAGTATTGTGAACGAGAAATCTCTTATGGTTACAAATCTCACATTGCAATTTAATGAGACATATGGCACAGAGATAAAAACCCAACATTCAATACAACAGATAATATACAATATAGATCATGTTGGTCATATCACTCTTCACATACAGTGCAATTTTTTGGAAATTCTCAGCCATGCAGAGATCTAGAGATGTCAATGTTTGCTTCAGATTGAAATGTCTCACTACTAGGGCTGGGTATCAGTGCTCGATACCTTTAAGGTATCAGCCAAAATAAATAGATACCAAGTAGTATTGAAACGCCATCAAACGATACCTGCCATCAATCCTTTTTGCAGAGTTAGAAAATAGGACTATTTGTATGGACTTGCTCACAGCCAATCAAAGCAAGCATTCTTTGATTTATTGCAACATGTGATTGGCCCACTGCCACAGCAACTACAACTCGTCCATGGCGGTAAATTCGCTGTGAGTTTAAGTCAGAATGCTTAGCAGTTCAGCAGCCAAGATGCCACCTCAAAGCTCTAAAGTGTGGCTACACTACACGCCTGTTACACCGGATAAAAGCAAGTGCACAAAATGTGTAATGGGTATTGAATGAAGTATTCAATTGGTATCATTATCACTTTAAGGGTACTTGGATTTGTACTGGTATCATAATTTTTTAAACAATACCCAGCACTACTCACTACTGGTTGGATTTTAATAAAATTTTATATGACATTCATGGTCCCCAAAGGATGATCCCCTGAGTTTTTCTATAGCGTTTCCATCTGGTCAAAATTTCAATTTCTCTATTTGTCACTGTGAGCTTGTTAGCGTGCTTAACTTTGCATTCTGCTCAAAGCACCACATCTGGCATGGCTGTAGACTTGTTTGGTTGTATTGAATTACATTTTATTGCACTGGAAATTAGACACTGAGAACAGTAAGGAGGAAGTGCTGACTCTCAGCCTTAATTTGAGGGTGTTTACATCACGTTGGGTCAACTGTGAAGGGACTGCAACCTGTTTAATCCAGATTTAGGGCACCAAATTAATTTTTAATTCATGCGCAAAACAACAGCAAAAAGTTTTGGAATTGATTCTACCTGTTGTTCTGTCATTTGTATTTGGAGTCTGCTGTTGTCTATTACCTGTCTCAACACCAGTGCTAATGGCAGTAATGCAGGACCAGAAGAGACTGGATAGGCTGAATAAATCTGACACAGAGTACAATAAATATGTGGAATGACAAACAGTATGTTTCAGTAGTGCACTAGAACAATCCTGTATAAACACCCATGACATATATATTCAAAGTAGGTTGCAAATGTATGGAATAAGGTCACACAGAAAGTATGGAAATATAGTAGATCGAAGAGTATGAGGAAGGCAACCTTAATCCTAACCCTTTTGAGGACCAGAATGCAATAATTGAACGTGAAGGATGCCAACTGCCATAAAACTCCAAGGAAGTAAGCAGTAATAGTCTTTGCACATCATTGCTAGAGGAATTATGTAGACCTATTTGATTTGACACAAAGAATGACAATACCATAAGCACAACGATTAGTAAATCAACATTGCGCATCTGAAGTCGTTGGGATATCATTCAGGCGGAAATCAAAGCTAATTAAATGAGGCAGCGTCATCGTGTCTCTGTCTTTTCAAATAATGACTGCTAACCACTTTAAAACTTTTCTCATAATAACCAGATCAGGATCTCGTAATTATAAGAACTCTCATAATTTTGAGATCTTTTCTCTTGAGATAGTAACTCGTCATTATGAAATAAAGAAGTCATAATTGTGAGATAAGGCCTCTGCGCTTCTGTAGGATGCTGAAATTCCTCATGACTCAGATTTGTTTATTAGCATATTAAAGGCAAGAGAGCGAATTGGATTGCCATACAGCACAAAACCACACTGATACTCCGTGGCTTACACACACACACACACACACACACACACACACACACACACACATACATTTACAGACATTCACATAGACACTGGCGCACACTTCTTGGCTGCTATCTTGACTATGAGCCAAGACAACCCAGGAGGGCCTCTGCCCTGACCTCTGGCTCTCAGCCTTCCATTCACAGACAGACCAAAGCTCACACACACACACACACACACACACACACACACACACACACACACACACACACACACACACACACGGACACAAGGACAGCAGGATGGAGGGAAAGAGTGTAGCGAAGAAGTAGGATGAGAAAAAGGAGGAGGGAGTTTCCCCTCCACTAAAAAAGTTTTGTAGAATCCAAAACAATGTTGTACTGCGGAGCTGGGGGAAGTGGGTGTATGAGGGATGAGGGGAGAGGGGATGTGGTGGTGGCGGTGGTGACGGGGTTGGGGGGGGGGGGGTAAGAGCCACGGGGTGCATCCCACCGCCAGCTATGCCTCTCTCTCCATCGCACACGCAGACAGACACATGCAAACACACTGGAGAACCGAAGCCTTGTTAGCTTTTTAAAATAATCAGGCAGTTGGATGATGAATGATTTAACAGGTATGGAAGGAAGGAAGCTCAGGATGCCTTCCGTTTCTCCCCTCGGGGTCATGGGAAGAGTGACAGGCCGACGGAGGGGTTGAGCTCTGGGAATAAACACCATTCCCTTTCATTTCCCCGCTACTGCTTTTCCTGTCGAGAAGGCAACGCCGCAGCCCGCTAATTTGTCATCAGTGTGACTGCGAGAGGCGATGACAATCTGCGACTCTCTTTTGAGAAGGGGTTCATATCAGGATGGATACAGGTTGGCTGAGTAGACAGGAGGCGGGGGCGTTGTGTAAGTGCTGGGGACTCCTGTCTGTAAAACCAAGGGCCTAGTTTGAAGTGACCACTGACTGTAAGAGAATGACTCAAGCTAATATTTAAAACCATGTGACACATCATCAGTAGGTTTCTATATACTGAGGGTGAATTTTTTCTTCAATAAGGGAGAAAAAAGGTTTTATACTTCAGTCTTTAGTCTAGCAATACAGCCTGGAGATGTAACACTGTCCACTATAGAGTAGTACTGTATGCTACACATAATGTATATGTTTAAAGATATATTTTGGATGTAGTTCCTGTACATATGTCATCTGATCTGATCTGTGGTATTGTCACAGTGGTTAATTCTTGAGGTCCAGACAAACTCTTCTTCTCTACTGTCTTTTTACATCCATGTCTACTGATCATAATACTCACAATAGTATATATTAGGTGAGCACATGTCTTGTTGTATCACATGCGAGAACAGGAAGCAGTATAATTCCTGAGAAAAAGCAGAAGTTGAAATACAAAGGGAAGTGTAGCTGCCTTGAAAAAGACAATGAAATGCTGCCCTCTTGTGTCATTCTATTGTACTTGCAGTTAGTGGCATGATGAACAGGTGCCAAATGCCTTTACATGGCCTCTGTGCTCCAGGACCACAACTAGCGTGTATGTAAATGATTTTTTTTTTGTTTTTTGAGATAACATTCAGCACACTAACTTCAAACTCTTGACTATGGAGATATTAAAAGCTACTTGTATTGCCACACACATAAATGGAGACAATTACAACAATTATCTGATTAAGCGATTGTTCAGTCAATTGTTCAGTTGATAGAGATTTAATCAACTATTTTGATAACTGGCTACTTATTTAAGTAATTTTCTTAAAGACAGAAGACTTCTGCTGGTTGTTTCTCCCTTCTGTGACAGTACACTAAATATCTTTGGGTTTCTTATAGTTGATCAAACAAAACAATACTTTTAAAGGCATCATGTTAAGCTCTAGGACATTGAACTAGACAGTTTTCAAGTTTTATGGGCCAAATGATGATTATTTGAATATGAATGTTTAATCAATAATGAAAATAATCATTAGTTTCATTCCTACACATAAATATTACTAAAAAAATTGTTTTCCTGATTGCTGATCTCCTTGCTCCACATAGTAAATATGCTGCATGCCAGACAGATCAGATGATCACAGGACAACATTTGAAAGACTACAGCAGATACAAGGTCTGATTTTATTATTGTTGCCAACAGTGCCAATAAATGTAAAAATGTCAACTCACAATGTGCTGATGATGTTTTAAAATACAACAAAGGTCTGAGTTGCGTCTTAAAACATCTGCAGTAAACCTGATTTTGAGGGTGAGATTGACACTGAACATTGTTCTGTGACTGACAGCTGAACCTGACACTGTCTCAGTTGTGCATTTTGTTTATTATTTGAATAAAATAAATCAAATGTATCATATCGAATCAGTTTGGACTGCTTTGCTGACAGATTGATTTGTGAATCTCTTTTATTTAAATGTATTAATCCCAACCCCACATAATACAAGAGAAAAACCTACATTTTACACCTACTATAAACAGAACAATTTATTAGACATGTAGAGCAATGTTACATATTTTGAGATCAATATGAGAGTCACTCATTAAAAGAGGTTAAGAGGCTCTGATTGGACGACTGACACCTGAGTTTTATTAGCGCTGTACTGTCACTGTAATGTCGATGCCATTTAAGCGGCCCAACTTGATTTACAGAGAAACTGTTAGAGAAGAACTCTCTAGTAACATCATTATGAAAAGCAATTAAGTCCCAAAGGTGTAGACCCACTAGCACAAGCTCAAATTATTAAATGAATGATGGATCCACAGGTGATAATAAGCAAATTCCAATTAATGATTCAGTGGCTCGTTAAATTTTGATGAGAAGACCCCATGGAGTCATTAAGGAGCCTTGAGACATTAATTCACCCATTAATCTCAGTTTAAGCTATACATAAAATAATCAAGAATATTAATTTGTTATAATTACACAGTAAAACATATTCATCACATCCCAATTAGGGTCTAAAACTAAGCTGTTCACATAATGAGCTGGTGCCCACCCAACATCAACTGTGTGAACCACTGAGTGTTAGATCAAAGTTTCTCTGATTTAACCAATTCTGACAAAAGGTCACCAAGTGTAAAATTAACACTGACAGAAAATCTGCAGAGCACATGAGATGCATATCTACAGATGTTATAGTACTTATCCCTTATTTAGTTAGATGCCTGAAATTGCACATGTGATGATGTAGTGTTTTATGCTAATCTAAAAACGTGTATTTCATTAGTGCAGGACAGAGGTTGACAGCTGGGCAGTGATGATTCAGTGTACCAGGGAAGGTTTACAGGTGCAGTGAAGACCAAATTCTGTATGGTGTAAATTATTTTGTTTGAAAAATGTTTTTTTAAATACACTTTCAAATGAAATAGCTACATTTATAAAACTGTTCAGTATATGAGAGATTAGTCATTTTTACCCTCATGTACTAATCCCATTATATTATGTTACTCACAGCAAAACAGTTGCCGCTAAAAACAATACACCATCATCATTTGTGTTTCTGAGACAAAAATAATAGTGATGAATTAAATGTTCAAATTATGATAATTATGAAATCAAATATTTAACACATTTTTTGTTTTATTGAAATAAAATGGTTTTCTTTCTCATCTGTTTATTAGACCTCATTTCAGCACCAGGAGCTGTCCACAGTCTCGTCTGTGTGATCAAACTTTTTCTGTCATCCTGGATAATAACTCTTCCTCTACTTCAAACCTTAAATACAATGTGCCATATTTTTTTAGTTTTCAGCCCATTCCACATACTGTATCATCTCTGTTTACTGCATACTACCCAGCTTCAAAACGTCAGCTATAAGAAAATCAGCCCACTCTTGAGCTTTGTGACAGTGCATTTGACACAAAGCTGGTTTTTAAATGTGTCACACTCTTGAGCTTTGTGACAGTGCATTTGACACAAAGCTGGTTTTTAAATGTGTCATACTATATAAAATATTGGATCATTTCCTCAGCTCATAAAGGAACATTTAAACTGCCACTTCAAAAAATCTAAATAACCACATTTGGAGACAAAAAGAGGTCTCATTTCACTGTTAGATAGCTGATAATGCACAAATCACTCAAAACCTCCAAATGAGAGGCTCCTCATACATCATTGTTGAACTTCTCAACATGTTTTGCACCTGCACCTGGACAAGACAACATTATTTCACTTAGTTTTTCCAAAAGCACAAAAAAACAACTCTTTTTTGACTTGCAACTGGTATACACAGATGTGTGCATTTTGTATACATACACATGCAGTTGTGCACTATGCATTTACACCCTTCACTTTAACCTGTTATAATTCCCAGTAGAACTACAATGCATATCACTGCAGCAAGTTAATATGTAATGTTGCTGTCGAAACCCCATATCTCTGTTTTTTTCATAAATCGATGCTATTGGTCACCCTTTGTGTCTGTCTGTAGGTTTTACAAATATTTAACCAATGAATAGTACTAAAAACAGCTTGTGACTAAATCTCATTACTCAATTGGATCCATTGGATACAATGGATTGTTTCATTTCATCCACTGAAATGTTTCCATATTAACTCTTTAGGAGCAGTGAGCAGGCACAGCACAACATACAGGGAGCAACTGCAGTTTTGAGACCAGAGCCTTTCTAGGGGTCATAATATTCTTTATAAACCTAATCACCTTGTCTTTTGCTGTGGGGGAAGATCTACTCGAAAAGAGAGATGAGAAAATGGAAACTCTACACCAAACAGATGAGAGTTAACCAAGGACCTTGTCATTATCAGGTGACAGTGATAACCATTGAGCCGCTGTGCTGCCCCAGTAAATCATAAACAAACCATTTATGACCCACAGGAAAAAAGCATGCACTGGAGAATAGAAATACTAAGATTCTGAGATATTCCACTTAAAACATTATCAGTTTTGGGTCTTCTAGTGGCTAAATAAGACAAGGTGGCATATGTATTACTGACTTAAAAACACTGTTAAACAATCCACAGCATATTTTTTGATGAATCGTATTGGCTACATACTTTAAAGCCTGGTCCTTTTCTTATCCATTGTTTACTCTAGTGATACAGTGCCAGTAGCTTTAAAAAGTCCGGCTGAGTTTACACAGCTGGCTTATTTTTGTTAGATAGGCTTATGTCACTGATATTTGCATTGTGTGAAATTCAGTCCACATCCACCAGCTCAAAGATATTCAGTTTACCATTTATCATAGAGGAATAAAGAAAACAAGAAAATATTCCTATTTTTAAAAATGACTTCATATGTTGCAGTGCAGGAAAAGGAAGTTAATCCAGATGGCATGACATATAGTTGTTGTCTATGTTGCAGTGGTCGATTTGACCTGTTTCTGATTTTAAATGTCTCTTATTTGTAAAGTAAAACAATAAAAAATTAAATAAAATAAGATGAAATAAGACAATTCTGCATTTGAGTCACACACTACTGATTTGCTGCTCTCTACATGACACTGAACCAGCTGAGATTATATCTGAGAATAGGAAAGCTTCATGAGTAAAGCCCATTGTGTGTGACAACCGAATGGACAGACAAATCAGATGATCTGTCATTTGTTCCATGACACAGAAATGAAAGAAAAACATTTATGTCACATGTCCACACACAGGCCGAACAATGTAAGGCATGGAACAACACCAGATCATTCACTGATATTGTTCATATCATGTGTATTTATCTGGTACGGCCGGAAACAGCCTCTAAACTGTCTTATTTCTTCTCGTCTTGTTTATTTGGACAGAAACATTGTGTGGTAGTAACACTGTGTGCTCTGGTCTTACTGATGCAAGTCTTAAGGCAATACGGTAGCTACCACATGGATTGTGTAGCAGACTCTTACCTGTGGAGTTGTTACTCTGAAGGATGCACCGGTGGTAGGGGTGGCAGGTCGTGGGGAGATGTTGTTCTGGGCCTGAGCCTGAGCTTGAGCCTGAGCTTGAGCCAAAGCCTGCTGAGGAACCATCACCAGCTGGCCCAGCTCCGTACGCACCAGCACCATCCCTGAGGAACCACAGGGGAGATTAATTAGAGGACATACTGTAACATCTTAGACACACTGCAGGTTCTAGTGACTATCCAAATGCACAGTTCACCTACCCTCCATATAATGCAATACAATTCAACAGCACCATCACCTACAGTCTATAACATGACTATAAAGCTGAATCGACATTTCTCTACAATAGTGTCAAAAAAACATCATTACCTTAACAAATGAGTTGTTGTATTATCATTTTTAACTTAATACACCTAAAAACTGAAAACAGAGTGTAAATTTGAGAGTTGGATGTCAAGTTTTTGTGGACTTATTACCCACTTGTACAGATACTCAAGCATCATTTTAAGAGAGTTTTGTGCTCCACAATTCAAACTGGGGGGTTAAATAGTTATAGCAAACATATGCTCCTAACAAGCGGCCAGTGAGAATTCAATGGTGTTCTTTTAAACCAGCAAATTAGTCTTGTTACAAAACAGGAAATACACAGTGGGATTTCCGCAGTGACAAAACCATTTCATTACAATGTTAAGATTGAGAGAAGAATGGAAAAAAATGTGAGAAATATTCATCTTAAAGATCATTCTAATACTGCATTAAATGGAACCACACAGAAACAATTCATTAAACAAGGCTGGATAATTAGTGGGCAACTTTCACTGGAACCTGGACCCAGAGGGGCCCCAGTAGCCCCAAGTTCACTGCATGTCAGTTGGTTTTGGTCATTTGATTAACTGCAAATTTGTTGGGGAATGTGAACCACTTAAGTACAATATCAACTAACTGGCAACTAACACAACTTAAAGTATTATCATTCAGCATAGGGGTACTGGGTACACTACACTTAAAAGATAACGCAGGAGATGTTCTATATTTTTCTTATTGTCAACAAATCTTATCTTCTGAAGCCAAGCCAGCAATGAACTCACTTGAACTTGGAGATGACAGAGTACAGTTGTGATGGACAGAGTGTAGTAGGCGGGATGGAGCATGGATTATGCTCATTACAAATAAAATTAATGATTTTAACACAGCCTCTTCTCTGTAGCCTTGGTGTAATAATACACTCTGAAAGACCCTGTTATAGAAAATAACAGACCCTCTGGATATCTTACTGTGTATTATTGCTTATGTGATTGCACTACAACAATGCTCGCAAATTGCATTTTGAAAAATAAACACACTGAGAACAGATGTAGACCTTGCTGGATATCTTAATGCACAAATGACAGTCTCCAGTTTAGGGATTTCATTGAAGCTGTGATCATGAGCAAATTACCCAGACTCTTTTCTCTCTATAAAAGGCCAGGATTGCCATTATTATAGTGCCACACTTGTAAAGTAGCCCATATCAGGTCAAGATAAAATGTTTTATTACACATTTGTTTATCTTCACAGAATTTCCATGAAGTAAAAAAAGACATGAAGTCAAAGATTAATAGCATATTCTTAAAATTGTCTTGACTGTCTAACTGAGCTTTTTATTCCACAGGTGAGATGAGTCAGAACAGCACTTAAGACAAAACAGTGGTGCAGCACACAAACCACTGTCCACACATATTACCTGCCATTGCTACTATAAGGCAGAATAGGACCTTCATGGAGGTCAGCTATCTGCCTGTGAAGCCAGCCGATTTTGGGGCGACCAAAATGCTACAACATTCTAGCTGATGACTGCACGGGAAATGTAAGATAACTGGACGACTACACAAGGCCTTTGATACACTTCATGATCTTAGAACAACGTAGTTCAATAATTATGCAGCATTACCAAAAACATTGAACATTACAAAAATATCAATGCACAAGATTTCCTGGGAACACAATGCTCCAATGAATTAAAGCAATAGTGAGCACCCAACTTAACTTACAGCAACCAGGAAACAATACAAAGACACTGTCAGTGCAGATTTGGACTGCATGGATGGCAACAGGTCTCCACTGATTAAGCTGCCTTTTCTTGGGCAGCATGACACTAGAAGTAAAAGCTATTGTATTTAAAGCATGTGCCACTTTTCAGAGAGTAACTTCACTGTATTGTTGTCTTAAAATATTTATGATGATTCTGGGCACCTTGTACAACTTTTTGTAGCTGGTACTGTATGCCAGCCATGGCATATACTCGACTGTCTTGATGCACCATGAGTGTACATTTGAAGTTGTTGATGTGGTTGCACTGACTTCAAGTTATTGCTCTTGGATATGAACTGAAACTGGGGTGACAGTCATGACAGTAGCTGCCATTTAATAGAATATATATAACTTTCAGATGCCTTCTTGAGTATGTGGTATTTTGTTAACAGTATGTGGTATATGAATACATTGGTGGTCAAATTTCAATTTGATTTCACTGGAAAGAGCACTGTCTTCTGCTGACAGCAAACTCAAGACAACATGGTGCAGTTTTTCCTGCGACAGAAAAAAGTTTGATCTCTTAAGAAAAATACTGAAGCATCAGCTAAATGACTAAAAGGAACAGATAAATTAATTTTGACACAGTTTCACTGCAAAGTTCATGGAAGTTTTATCTTATTCTTACTTTTCTTAGTTCACACTTGTGGTTTAATGATGTGTTATGGAGCTGTCAGAGATGCTTGGTGTAGATTTAATACTTTGCACCACTCAGTTGGCACATTGTAGAGCTAAAACTGCTGGGCGAAGGGTTTGATTCCCCCTGGGGCCTCCTATGCTTCACAGTACAGCTACTGTGATTAAGTGCATATATCAAGAGGTATATTTTACCTCAGGAATAGCCACCATCCTATGGCACGCACAATATGCACACAGGATAGTCACTGCAGTATACAAACAAACATAGTAGAAGAACACAATTTCACACACACAAGCTCCTCATCCTGAAGACAGTCAAACAATCACTGTACCGAACCTGTGAGCCTCAGGTAAGGTTATCATAACAGGTGTAAGCAAGCCACAACTTCTTGCTGCTCTCCTCCCCCTCCTGCAAACCTTACCCGGTGGGATGGTAAACCCAGGGGGTAGCTGAATGGTTGTCTGCTGTTGAGGTGGTCTGACAATGAGCTGTGGTGCTACAATCCTTTGAGGTGTTGTAAGTCCAGGACGGGGTTGAGACTGTGCAGAGGCGGCCACAGCAGGTGTCGGAGAGGCAGCTGTGGGCCTGACCATGCTGATAGTAGTAGTCACTGTTGTAGTTTGACCAGTTCCACATACAGTACTAGTTACCACCCCAGTAAGACCAGCAGCAGCTGTGGTCGAGCTCAGAGGCTCAGTTGTTGTTGTGGTTGTTACAGCTGCTGCTGTAGTAATTGTAGTAGTAGTAGTAGTAGTAGTAGTTGTTGGTGTGGCAACAGAAGACACAGAGGAGACAGTGTTTATTACAGAGTTGACACCACCAGACTGGCTTGACATTACAATTTTGGACTGACAATCGTCTGTTTTGGAAGCCCCAGTGTCTGTGAGCGGTTTGCTGTGGTTCCCCTGTGAGGATGAAGAGGTGATGGGTCCTATGCGAGCGCCCTGCTGGACCAAGGCCGAAACACTGGTCCCGTTTCCGTTCTGGGCTATGCTCGCTACAATGTGACTGGGGAGTCTATGCAGAGCGATAGTAGGAGTCCCCCGGTCCAGAGCAATAGCCAACCGACCTGCAGGCAGACTGGCGTTGGATAAGGTGAAAGTAGAACTGTTAATAGAGGATGTCACCGCCGGTCGAGCAGAGTTTGTTGTAGCCGCACTGGTCTCCACGGAGCTGACGGTTTCGGTCACCGCCGTGTTGCTGTTCCTCCTCGTCGTTACCGCTGCGCCGTTCAAACTCTTTATCCGAGCTGAAGCGCTCCTCCGCGGCGTGCTTATGCGTTTCCTCGATAGGTTAGCCTCCGTTGACGTCTCACCTGTGCCCGGGGCAACCTTAGCCCCCCGGCCGGCTGCGGTGCTGATGCTGGCCGGCGGGAATGCCAAAGTTGACCCCCCAGATGCAGCCAGTGTTGTGATGGATGCTCCATGTGATTGCGACCCGCTGCTGCTGCTGCTGGCGTTCACACAGGCAGAGGAGGTGTTGGAGGGCTCGCAGAGAGACGGCGTACAGCCCAGAGAAGGCGAGGTGACAGTTTTATCCGGGCTAGCGTCTTTCGAGTTGATCTCCTGGCGCATTTCAGGTTTATTCCGCCGTCCTTGTTGTTGTTGTTCCAGTGTTGTGGTGCCCACCGAAGCTGGCAGCGTTTTTCCTATATGATGGTTAGCGGGGGCCACCGAGCCAGCGCCTCCGTTTGCGTCTGTTTTACCCGCTGGGTTGCTTTGGCCGGCAAGCTGTGACTCCAATGAGCCTACGAGGTCGCTCACAGCTTTTTCATCCACCTCTGAAAAGAGCATATCTTCCAGGGGGTCGGAGGCGCCCGCCATCTCTGATCACAGATCTCTGTCTTATTTTTTTATTTTTTTTATTTTTACAGTGCGCCTGCGTGTTACTAGGCATTGTGGGAAAGAATCTGACGTCATTAGATCAGGGGGCATCCTAAAAATAAATGATATCATAATTATAATTATAATAATAATAATGATTATAATAATAATCATTATTATTATTATTATTATTATTATTATTATGATATCATTTATTTTTAGAATGCCCCCTGATCTAATGACGTCATAATAATAATAATTATTATTATTATTATTATTATCAAAATTGTGCCTTACTTTTTTTTTGTTAAAGTGCTACAGTATTAATATCATGAAGATGAAAAAGTCTTCCTGAATAGAAAGGTGTTTTTTTTAATAGGGTCAAAAATATGTGCTGCCATAGTTGCATCTTTTTTCTTCAAGTCTGATTTAATTATTTTAGTAAGTAGTAGTTGTACAAAATTAGAGAAGAGGCACCCATGACATACTTTGTAATTGCCCAAGATTTTAAGTTTTATAATTAATAATCCTACAACCTGATTATTAAAGTCTTGAAGAGTAAAGCCTATGTATAATTATATATAATATGGGGGCAAGGTAGAGATATTTGATTATGTGTAATATCGCAATATAATGAAACAGTTCAATCTCAAACCTGTGTTAAGCATCCTCTGTGATTACCTGACTAATTTGTTCCCCACAAAAGTAACTGAAAAAGTGAACTAAACTGCATGTGCAGTCCATATGTGATCATCAGTCATTATATAGTCGCTACATTACCCCTTGTAATGATTGAAAAAGTAGCAGTAAGAGGAACAAGATGGTAAATGGCAATCAGCCAATACTGATAGATGCAGCTGAAACAACTGCTGGGAAAACTTTTTCATTGGGAACTAAGTAGGGCTGGGAAATATACTGAAATTATATCAATATCGTCTTAGATTTTGGATATCGTAATATCACAATATGTCATCAGGGTTGTCTTTTCCTGGTTTTAAATGCTGCATTACAGTAAAATATGTACTTTCTGAACTTACCAGACTGTTCTAGCTGTTCTGATATTTATTTTTTACCCACTATTTCATTATATCCACATTACTGGTGATTATTTATCAAAGATTTCATTATGTAAATATTTTGTGAAAGCACCGACAATCATCTCTACAATATTGTTGTAATATCGATAATGAGGTATTTGGTCTAAAATATCGTGATATTTGATTTTGTCCATATCGCCCAGCCCTAGACCTGAGAATGAAAATGCATCCGTCAACTATTTCTATAATACATCATAAGTAAACCCTCAGCCTTATCATGCTGGTCCACATTTGCTATTTGTTGGGAATGGCTTTGGACTATTGCCACATTTTGCTCCTTATCATTTAAAATGCTTCACAGGTTTCATCCAACTAAATATTATTTGCACAAGGTCAAGAAAGACGTGGATGAGAGAAACACTGGTACATTTATAGTGGTTTTTCCAGCATATGAAACAAGTGAAGTAAATTGTCATGATTGCTGATCATGTCCACTCTCACTTGACGTCACTTTGGACAACTGTATTGTTTGATCCTTGAATATGGCAAGAAACTCTGCTCGAAGTTCTATTTAATTAATTTCCTTATTAACGTGCCCATTTTCTTTAATAAAATAAGATAAGATAAGTTGTATCTTTTATTTGTATCCCCATTGTCTGACTTAACAAGCAAAAACTGTTAAACTGTAAGCTTTTTCACTGTGTTTATTTATTTATGTGTTTATCTATTGAACTATTAGACTGAAGTTGGACAGACAAGCTGGTGTAAAGCTGCCAAAGAAATGAATGAATAAAAAGGAAGAGGACGCTGCAGCCTTCTTCCCGGCATGCTGAGCGGCGGGCGGAGCAGCAGCGTGAAGCGGCCCTGTGTGGTGTTATTAGAGAGCAGCTCAGACACGGCGCAGATTACTGATCCATGTAATACACTCTTAAAACTACAACTCTGGAAAAATAACACACCTGATTTCTTGTTTGATAGAAAAAAACACATCTTGCTGAATTATTCTTAAAACCAAGAGAACAAACATGAGCGGAGGAGGAACACCGTACATTGGCAGCAAAATTAGCCTCATCTCCAAGGCCGAGATACGCTACGAAGGAATTTTGTACACCATTGACACTGAAAATTCGACAGTAGCTCTTGCTAAAGGTAAGTTTAATGACCAAAAAGCGGACTACAGTTCTAAAAAACGGTATAAGTCGGCTTACAGAAGTGGTACACGGTGGAAATGCTGAGTACTTTTCGTCGTAGTTAGCTACTTTAGCTAGCTCTTTTAGCTAAGTGGTGCTCTAACGCGAGTTACCGCTGTGCGTCCTTTGTTTACGTTGTGTTTGAGCTAACGATGAATACGAGCCTCTTTCTACACAGTATAAAGTGACACATGAGGGAAACTCAATGTACAGTGGCTCTCAGACATGTTATATCAAAGTTTTAAATCATGGGTTGTTAGCAAAGTTCCTTTTAGCGTGTGTTTAGTGACTCACATTTGAACTTTCTGTAGCAGTTAGCCTCCTCTGACACCTAAGAGTTTTACTTAAGTCACATTTATTTCTGTGCTATAAAGCTTCGCTCACACATTGTTTGCAGGAGTCAGTAGTTATCTAATACAAGTAAACAATACCAGCTAGATATATTATTCCACCTATATGTAATATAATATGTTAGTTATTTCAGAAGCCTTGGTCATTCATGACTTTGTAGAGTTCAAATATGGTACATTTGAATTCAATGAATTAAAATGACACTATATCACTTCTGTTATGGACAGTCAGCGATAAATGTGTATATATTGCTCAGTGCATCTACACTGAATCGACTCATCCCCAACAAAAAAGAAACTAACGGTATGAATTAATTTTATTTATCCTGTGAATTTTCCCAACAGTTCGCTCTTTTGGCACTGAAGATCGGCCCACCGACCGGCCTATTCCACCTCGGGAGGAAGTGTTTGAGTATATCATCTTTAGAGGGAGTGATATAAAAGACCTGACAGTTTGTGAGCCACCCAAAGCCACTAGCTCCCTGCCTCAGGACCCTGCAATAGTTCAAGTAAGTCATTTAGTAAATTCTGCATATTTTCTACAAATGTTATAATAGAGCATTGGTAATATCTTTCAGGTTAATGTCTGGCCATGGCTGTGCTGATACTTGTAACAAAGCAAATATTTTTATTATGCTTGCCATGACTTTTCCCAAATGTAGTCAGAGTTTAAAAGATTTGCACACAAAAGTTAATGAGGGCAAATGTAAAGATTTGATACTGCGGATAGTTCTATCAGTATGGTATCATAGTTTTTCCTTCATCTAAATTTGGGAGTTTTGTCAATACTGTTAAAAGACTACACAATAAGCCTTTATATGAAGATAGCACAGGTGTAAATAATGCAATAAGAGATTGCTTAATTTCATGTAGTTGCTTTAGTTTCAGACTGTAAGTGTGCCAGTTTGCCAGAGACACAGCTGAATTCAGCTATCATTAATTTATGCTATTGATTACAGCTGTGCTTTTCATGCTAAAACATTTGCTATTATAAAGGTGCATTTCAGTGAATGGCTCAAGAACACACATTACATGCATAGATATTGAATGCAACATAAGCAATATGTTATGAACATAGTCAGTCACATTTCAATACACAAATTGCTCATAAAGTACATATGAATATTATGATTTTTTCATTTAACATTTTGAACAAACATTATTCCTCAATTGAGAAAATAATCAGATTGAAAACATCTCCAGCTCCACATGTCAAAATGTATTAAATTAAACGCTTTTCATTTGCAGCTGATAACATCTCTAGTAATCTTTTTTTTATTGTGCCAATAATCATGAACAGTCTTGCATCTCATTGAGACTCATTGAATGCAAGACCATGCATCTTATCATGAAATATAGCAGTAGAGATGCCGTGTAGTAAATTAAACTGATTTAGGTTTGCATGTGCAACCATGATTCTGACAGTCTTAACCACTCTGTTTAGCAGTTATGTTGTAGACGAACAATATAGCACATAATGTCTTGTGGGTAATTCATTTATTTTTGTCAGTGGTCTGGAATGAATGGGCCATAAATGTATCATCCTATGTGCAAGGACATTTGTTAAAGTACTGTTTTTGACAATCTGTGTGTCATGTTTCCGTGTCATGTTTTTTTTCAATTGACTGTGTATTTGTTTTCTAGTCATCAATTGGATCCAGCAATGCTGCTTCAGCATCATCATTCCAGTCTGCTGGATCCTATGCTCCTTTCAGCAGGGCCCCTGTTCCACCATACAGCCAGTTTGGTGTTGCACCACTTGCAGCTCAGCAGTTTGGATCTGCTGCAGTAGGTAAGTGTCTGTTTACTGTGTGGGATTACAGGAAGCACCTAAAAGGAGAGTTCTCAGAATGTCCCTCACACTAATGCAACTTGTGACACAAGTGAAGGCCACTAATCACTAAAAGAAGTTAAAACAAAGCCATCAATGTGTAGGAACACATGTCTGCAGGACCCTGGCCAATAAAAGCCTGAATTTCACACCACACTAAGTCAACATAATGTATTGCATGTTAATGTGTGATTGGCTGTGGCAGGTTAATGCAAAGATTAGAAGGCAAAGTATCAGTTTCACATCAATGTTACAGTTCTTTCTGATGACTATTTAAACAGCTGAACAGTTTTCAAACTCATTTGTTGCTCAGTGTCTCAAATCTGGAGCAGCAGCTGATTCTTGTTGATTTGAATAGAGCACAGCTGCATGTCACCATTTCAATTTCCTGCTGCACACCTGAACCCCATTATGTGTTTAACTGGGATTGGTAGATAACATTATGCAACAGGTTCCTAATATACTGTTTTGCTGAAGCTTGAATGAGCTCAAAGAGAAGGCATTTATTTATATATTTTGCTACATTGACACTGTTGTATGTCATGTAGCAGCTTTAAACATCCAGTACATTACAGACCTCAAACTACTCTGCCTCTGAGAATCATCATCAATTTCTTTTTTCTTTCTCTTCTTTTTTTTTTTTTTAGCTGGACACAGTACTCCTCAGCTGGACTCTTTAACAAAAAGTTCCACTCCTGCATCAGCTGCCCCGGCTCCACCTGCACCTGTAGGACAGAGGAGCCAGGTAGCCGCAGCGGCAGCTCAGAGACCAACCAGCACCTCCACTGGCACTGGCAGCCAGAAGCCTCCTCCAGACCTCCTGGAGCAAAGAAAAGGTAGAGAGACCTGCTGGGCTTGTCATGATTAATTTCACATTGATAAAAGTTCATCCAGAGTACTGATGTTAATGACCATTGCTGTTAAGACATGTTGAAAAATCTGAGACAATTAGGCTTTGAATATCTAAGTGTAGAAGAGTTAGCTGAGCACAAAGTCCTCCTAGAGAACTGAATACACAGTTCAACTTTGGAGTTTAGATTGTTTACACGTTGATCAAACAGAGAAAAGCTGGCTTAACCCGCACAGTTGGCATCTGTGTTGGAGAATTAACACTTTGATGATAAATTGTGTCTCTTGCTGTTCAGCTCCTGAGATTCAGAAAGTGTCACAGCCAGATCATGAACATGGTGCTGTTGAAAACCGTGACCCAAACAAGCATCAGGCTGGTAAGTAGCTTCACTTTACAACAGCTATAAACACATTTGATTCATTTCACTGAAATTATCATTGTTGTAGCTGTTAACTCGTAATGGGATATCAATTCTTCATCTTCTCAGCTGGTGCTCAGTTTATCCGCCGTGGCCGTGGAAGAGGAAACCGCAGCAGAGGCAGAGTGAATGTGCGCCGGGATGGCACCATGAAGTTTGAAGAAGACTTTGACTTTGAGACTGCCAATGCCCAGTTCCACAAAGATGAGATTGACAAAGAGCTTCAGACCAAGCTCAAACTGAAAGGTATAGGACCCAGCACAGTTTTATACACACGTTGTCCCAAATGTGAAGGTGAATCATAACTTAGATAGGTCAGGTGACAGGTGTAGTTGTTTGTTGTTGTTTTTTAAAGGGCCAGACTGTTTTTAGTGTTTTATCATACCATTATATCTGCTTGTGAAAACTCATGTAAATGAATGAATTCAGGTTTGCAGCCACAGGCCTTTCTGTGGTACAAGTAAATGTTGGCTACTGGATCATAGTGTATAATATAATTTGTTTGAGTTAATATTTTTTTGATGGTCTTTGAATCTCCTTGAATGGCAAAAAAAACAAATTAGTGGTTTGGTCTGAAAACTGTTTTGTTTTTCTAACCTAACCACAGATGACAAGACTGAAAAGGCTGTGAATGGTGAAGAAACAACTGACTCAGAACATCCAGTTACTGAGGGGACCACTGAGGAGGAAGAGGCTGTCATAAACACGTGTTACTATGACAAGACCAAGTCCTTCTTTGATAATCTGTCCTGCAATGACTCGAAGTAAGTATAATGAGAAACTTTCTCAAAATTACTTTAAATGAGTTAGTGGCATAATGCCTGAAGATGGTGCTGTTCAGTCATTTTCAAGCTAAAGCATGAGGTGACAAACATATATTGGGGGAAGATGAAATGAGAATAAATCATAGAACAGAATGGTCTTAAATTGATTAACAATCTTAAATTTTGATTTTGATTGTATTTTTTTGTATTGCCTTTACTCATAGTAAACAGATTTTTAGTCAGTTTTTCAGTTCATGAATTAGCTTGAAGATGACTGAAAAGCGCCATCTACGGGGCATTATGCCACTTACTACATGGGAAAGTAAGTCCATATTTGGATATGGTTTTTCATTATTTTGAGATGCTAAGAAATTATTTCAAAGATTCCTCCTTTTATAATGACTTACAGGATTGCTTTTCATCACATTGGTAATAATGGACCTCTACATAATTGTACTCAATTAACTGAAAGACTTTTGTTTTTATCTCTTTAAAGCAATGCGGGTGAAAGAGGATTTTCAAGGTAAGTCAGACACTTTCCTTGCTGTATTGAGGGAGGCACCACAAAATAGAAATTATGAACCATAGGCACACTAACATATTTTCTTAAATGTTGTCATATTTGGTTTATAGATTTTTTTGATTACATTTTTCAGAGCTGAAACCTATTTGGCACAATGATTCACACCAGCCTATTATTAAAATATATGCTATTTAGAGGAGATTTTTGCCTACATTAATTAAAAACCAATTCATATTGTCTAATTCTTACTTTGTACAATATCTTTAATTACTGAGATAAATTGTTGCAAAATATTAAAAAGAAGTGTGCAGTTTGCCATCTTAGCTTGTGGTGCCTCCCCATGATGTCTTGTTATTTGTTGAGTTGTTTATTATCAAAAGAGACAAATCCTGACTGGTCTGTGTCTGTGTCAGGGATCGGAGGTCAAACTGGGCAGAGGAGAGACGAATGAATTCTGAGACATTTGGCATCCCTCTGAGGCACAACCGAGGAAGAGGCGGTTTCCGTGGTCGAGGCTTCATGGGGCCTCGTGGAGGCAGAGGACGGTCATCTAGCAGAGGCTCCTTTGGACCACCTCGTGGTGCCCCGCCTGGTTTCAGAGGCGGATTCAGAGGTGGCAGAGGAGGCCGTGAATTCTCTGATTTTGAATACGTGGTAAATCTATCAGCCTTTGAAAAGTATTGTTAAAGTGTATTATGTAGAAACAGTTTGATGACTGATCTAAACCTTTGTTTTCTTCCAGAAGGACAACAAGGTGGCTGCATAGTACTGCAGCAACGGGTCCACCAACATTTGAAGCCCCTCATCATGAAAATACTCCAGTTCCAGAAAACTTGTTTGGCCTCGACATTTGACAGTAAGAATGAAGACGTGCTCTCAGTCAGCAGCAGCAGGGTTGACTGCTCGACATCAGGGAGTGCAACTCCCTCTCTCCACTTTGAGAATGATGATTTTTGTTTTGATTTTTGCCCCAGATGTTTTGTTTGATAAACAACCACCAGATGGACAAGAACTCATGTAAATACCTTGCTTTGGAGTAATTCTGTATTTTTGCATCAATCAAGTTAATTTCTTACTGAAGTTGTCTTTGATATTGAAAGCTGTATGCAGAGAGCTCACTGATACTGTGAGTAGAACACAGTTCATGTGATCAATAGCTTTATTTTTTATTTGATTTCATCTTTTTGATATTATGATGTATAGGCACCAAAATTCACTGCATTGCCTGTTGCACCGTACGTTCTCCCTGCGCAGACTTACTCAGTTAGTTTGCAATGTGTTCAGTAGTTTTACAGGGAAATTTGTTCTGTTATCATCCGTTATTTCTCAGTGTAGTAGAGATCAAAACCAGCTGAAAGAAATGTCATTTGAACTGAAAATTATAATGAATGTATGTCTAAATCATTTTCTACGTTGCGCCCCACCAAATTGTGACTTGCCAGACACTCGTTCCTAATCTTCACAAGTGTAAAATCAGTGTTCATAATTTTCATATTTTCTCCCTCCTCTTAAATGTTGCCCAGTAGATGAATTGTGTTTTCTTAACTTAATTCAAGTTCTCAGCAGGATTTATGTGTTTTACAGCATTAGCTTTAGGATTATGTGTTGACTGTAGATTTTTATGTAGGTAGCCAAACAAAGAGCAATCCCATGATTAGTTTCTGTGACAGAGGAACATTCATTAATAATACGGTCCATAGAACTTGGAAGAAAAGCATCGAATTTATTTAGTCAATATCAGCATTGAGAATTAGCTCAAACGTGGGTTGGATTTGGATTTTTAAAAAGGTCCCCTGTTGTGGTTATTTAGCGAAAATGAATATCCGGGCATTTAGTAGAGCTAAAATAATTGACAGCCAATGAGCACATATGTTTACATCATTTTAGTACCTCTACCTTTCTAGGTCAAAAACATACTGAGCCGTCTATTAAAATACTCTTTTCTTTCTTTTTGTATCATCGCCCTTTGAATTGTCGTACAGTTGTCCTATATGGGGGGAAATCCCATTGTCTACATTCAGCGGTTTCCACTGAAACTAAGAATATTCCCATGTTGTAAGGATTATGTACTGAAAAAGGACTAAATGATGTCTGAAGCATATGTTCAGTAGTAGCATTTCTGATCAGCCGTCTGACCTGTGTGTAGCTCCTCTTCTTGCATTGTTGTCAATGTTAATGTTCTCCAGAGGGAATTTCTTTTTTAAACCAATTAGAGTGAACAAAGGGACAAGAACTGGATGTGGTGTCATTGTGTTCAGGGGGAGATGGATTTTTTTTATTTTATTTTTTCCGTTTTGGTTCTGATTTGTTGGGACTTGAGGGAGTGCCTTCAGTGTGGGGAATATTTTACAGCTCTCCCTTTAACTTAAAGGTTACCTTTTGACAAAAGTATTGATAGCACTACAAGGTGAAACTAGATCCTTCTCAGTAGCTGTGGTTGTCTAGAACAAGCAGCCCAGTTGTAAATGTGCTGTTTAACTGGATATTGCACAGATCGCTGATCACTGCATGATAGCCGTAGGAACCATCACTTTATATGGGCTTTCGCAATAACCAGTGAGATTGAAATTGCAACTTTAGAGTATTACTGAATTATTAAAAACTGACCTGTTTTCATATGTTTGTTACTCCTTCCAGTCACTGGAAATTGTAAACTGGGACTTGTTTTCTTGAGAATAAGCAAAATTGAGTTTTTACATGAGATAAACAGTTGTACAATATCCACATGTCTGTTGTTTTTATTCTTGATCCACGCTGCCTCTGCACTTCACACCTCTCTGGGTCTAAACTTTAAATTATTCCTGTGTCTTTGTAATATTAGAAATGTTACTGAAATGATCTGGACACGATTGTGAATTATGGAATCATGATGTAATTTAATTTTAGGCTAGAAGACATTGCTTTAAATGTAACTAAAGATAAACATCCTTCAGTTGTTTCTAACACAAACTGAAATCAAACACTTTGACAAGACTCTTACATAATATTACATGTATGTCACTGTTCTCAGATTTAGGGAATTATTGCAATTAAATCTGTTAGTGCAAGTGAATAGAAACACTAAATCTCATTTTAATACATCCAATAAGTCAGTTCAGATACAGTGCACAGAACCTGTTGTGTTCTTTATTCATATTTTCACCTATTTCTAATTTAGCATAAGAGAAATAGTGTAGATTTTTAACAGTGGCTTGTGTATCCAAGGCTTATACATTATATCAATACTTGAACTGTCATATCATATTTTCAGTTTAGTTTTCAGTGGTGATGCAATAATAGATATAATAGATATAGTCTCTCTCTTCAAATATCATCAAATACAGTATATGACCACCTGCAGTGTGCCTCTTTTACTTAGCACAGGTGTGATTGACAACATGAACAAAGACCCGTAACCACTAGAAAATCACATTATTCACATTTAATTTTTTAAGCTCTTAACATATTTTCACCCATGTAACAAGATTGCTGGTGTGTATTGTGTCACTTTCTATACAGGTTATGTTAAATAAGCATAGTTCTAGCAACTGCATTGACTGATCCTACATAACTATCAGTAAACTTATGTTCTTGAATCTTGATACATATATTTAATTACACTGTCTCCTGATTTCTAGTATAATTTCTGTAATGAACAGTGGACAAAAGCAGTCCAGGTGACCTGTAAACATACAACATTTACTCTGTTATAATATAATCTTATTGTTCAACCTGGATTTTAAATGTCTAATCATTTTACTTAGTTATGATGATGTGTTACTCTGAGAAATATAGTGTAACTTCAGTCCATATGCTTCTGGGTCAGCATAGACATTTTGGCCTGAGGGTGGCACAAGTGAACAGTTCATGGTGTTTAAAATGAGGAAAAAGGCCATTTTCCTGGGACATATACATACTGGTGGAGTTCAGTATATCTGGTGTAAACATAATAAAAGGAGGCCACGTGAAACACTACACTGTCCTGACATGACAGATGATTGAAGAGATAGAAGACAGGCCTCAGTAGAAAAACGACTGTGGAGCTCATGAATGGTGGGATGATAATGAAACTGGAAGACATCTATATACATAAATCTACATCAAAGACATGTTTGTGTTGGGAGGGTGGTGGGCTGGAAATGAGGGGAAGAAAATGTCATCATTCGTCTGAGAATAGGTCAATCATATATTCTAAAAAAATAAGCAAGTACCCAACTGTAAAATGCATACTGCAGTCAACCAGAAACAACCCAACATGGAGTGATTCATTATAGAAAATAGAAAATGAGGAAAAAACACAGCATGACTTTTCATTGTCAGGTCGGTCCATGTATTTTTTGGTCCTTCGATTTTCTTTTAAGGAACAAAACAACTGGTTATTTGATTTTTAATTTTAAAATACAAAAGATTAAATGGAGATATGAGCTGTTTTTCTTTTTTCTGGTTAAAAAAGGGATGTTAAAATGTTGAAATAATTAGATTTTCTTTTCATATTTAGAATAGTAAAAAATAAAATCACTGGCAAACAGAAACATCTCATATTATGAGACAGATGTCGACATCAAGGCAAGAGTGCAATAAGATTTTTTTTTTAATCCTGTCTGTGTCTTTTACTTTTTTTAAATGAACAAATCCTCCATTTATGAAGCTGATAACGTTCAGTTTTTATTTAAACTTTTTAAGTGTTGTTTAAAATCTATAAAGGTGCCAGATTGTATACTACTGTTGAAATGTACAGCACCATACTGACAGGGATTTCTAATCCTGTGTGTAGTTGATCAACATGTAGTGTAAATGGCAAACATATTTTGTCTGATAGATGAAGAATAGATAACAACCCTAAACCAAATCAGGGTGTCACAAAAATCTAATCTTTATATTTCTTTCTCCTTTTACTTTAGGAAATGGAGTAGACTTGCAAACACAGTCGGTTTATCTGCCCCCCCCCCCCCCCCCCCCCCATTTTTTAATGTTCTGCTCATCCCTTTTTGACCAGGAAAAATAAAAACAGCTCGTATTTCAATTTAATCTTTTATATTTTAAAACGAAAATCAAATAACCACTCGTTTTTTTGTTTTTCAATACTCGTCCCTGAAAATAATGTAACTGGTTTCTTCCCTGTTGTTACACCCTGCTATCCAGTAGGTGGCGATAATGCGCCCCTAAACTGGTTTGTCAAGCGCGAATAAACACCGAAGAAGAAGAAGAAGGAGGAGGCGCGTAAGCAGCTGGAGAAGAGGAGCCGTGAACATGTCTATTGTTTTTGTGCCTAAGAAACTCCGAGGAAAAGCTAAAATAAACCAAGAAACGATACAGAGGGTAGGTCAGCAGTAAATATGACATAGTGTATATTAACAGCGGCTTTGTGTTGTGTCCAGTGTTTGGTTAAAGTGAAGCTACATTTCCACACCGTGACATAGTGTGTTAGCCTGTATGTTACACTTCTTTCAACCTCTTGTGTGTTCTGTGTTGCAGCTGCTGGATGAAAACGACCAGTTGATAAGATGTATCACAGAGTACATGCAAAAAGGACGAGCCGTGGAGTGTGTGCAGTAAGTCTGAATCCTCACTGAGCTGTTGTTAGCTGTGCTCAGGTCAGGAATCGTTTGTAAAACTATTAATATTGCATCATATAATATTTGCTGTAATTTTCCTCTGAAGCAGAAGTATACAGCTGTGTATTATCTTATGTGTTTTGGGGTCTTTTGTAAGTTATAACAGGATTCAAAGAGTTAGTGTAGTAACAATTAAATATGTTTAATATCTAAATATTATTATACATCTATAGCTGTTTGGTACCCTTTTGGCTGGGGGACCCAGGTAGTTGCCTGCCTCCAGTAGTTCTCAAAGTGGGCCCCTGTGAACCCCAGGGGTCATTAAGGGGGTTACAGGGAGAACTACCTTGCCTAATAGTAAAGTGTGTCCCTGGACATGATGGTGCAAAAACACCATCAGCTGCTAAATATTTAGATTTCACTCAACTTAAGCATCAAACATGTCTCTGCACACTACTGATGTTGTGTCTCTTTTACACTGGGAGTTTTTCAGCTGCTGTTTTTTTTTTTTTTTTTGTCTTCTACTTCTACAACAGATACCAACAGATCCTGCACCGCAACATTGTCTATTTGGCAACCATAGCTGACGCCAGCCCGGACAATGTGCCTCCATCATCAAATGTAATAAGAACATTCACAAAGCATGTCTAATGACTATAGTACGATTATTAGTGATCTGTACTCTTCTAATATGCTGTGTTATTGTATCTTTTTACAGTCCACATCTAATGAAACATCCGTCTCCAGACCACCCATGAATGGACATGGAGGGACATGATGATGCAGCTTCTCAGTCACTGTGTTACGAGAATGTTTTTATATCACAAGACAGTATATTTATAATGCTCAATCTGAACCTTTTTCAGCATCACTGATGTTTCAACTCAGTGATGCTGTGAGTAGCTGTGTATATAAAATGTGTCAAAAACTCTATGAATTCAGTGTAAATAATTGTTTTCTGCTAGGTAAATAGGCATCATGAAAATGTTTTGTTTGTTTGTTTTTTACATATCTGGCTACAATTTATGTATATTAAAACATTTTTCAGGATTTTTCTTGATGTCAGTTGTTGAAATCAGTAGAGACCACATTGTTTCAGCATGCAGGAAGACTATAGAAAGCATTCATAGCATAACATTCACAAAGGAAAACGACTCTTCAGCACAAAAAACTACAAAGACAGCATGTCGAATTGCTAGTCATTTTTATTCATTTTTTGCATTGCTGGTACACTTGGAGAGATTCAGTTGCCAGCTCAAGAGAACAATAAGCAACATAAGCCAAGCAGTCCCCCTTCATATCAGGGCAACATGTTTTTATTATTATTTTTTCTTTTGTAGAAGCCACTAGTAAACCATTTGACACAGCTGAAAAAGCTAACAGTTACAGTCCAAGGTCTGTAATCATGTCTTAAAAAAGGCTGCAACAGTTAGGGAGATAACACAGACAAAAAGCAACAAACCCTATATCTTGATTGTGCAAAGCACATTAACTATAAAAAGATATATATTTATATGTATATACAGCAAACAATTCTCTGTAAACATGTTAAGTATGTTAGTTTTCTGAAAACATGGTGTCATTTCATAAATACAGGCAACATTGGCATCCGCAAACATCACAAAAAGATAACATTCTGGGCTTTTAAATGCAGCCCATTGCCATAGAAACCGAAGAAACAAGGGCTCCAAAACACCCTCATCACACAATGTTTTAGTGTTTAGCATGGCATATTTGGTAACGTTTATAGATAGATGGTGTAGTTCAACTCTGTAGGAAAAAATGTGCTTTTTCACATATTGGGAGGTGGAAAATAATGTTTTTTTATGTAATATGCCTACAAGAATACTAACATACAGTAATGGTATAACATGTAAGAAAAATACAAAAATAAGATTAATACTGTCAATAATTGTACAAGAAAAATATTGTATTAAACAGAAGAAAAAAAGTTAGATTTATGGGAGTTAGTGTCAATCTGGAGCAAACAACTGCCAATTAGAGAGGAGGAAATGAATGCGCTTCTGGGTGTGAAGATGTTCCCTAATGCTCTCATCCAATAGGGTGTGTAACTTCACGGGTTGTCAATAATCTCAGACCGCCTCTTATCTCTTCAGCACCATTCATGTTCTGAACAACGCTTTGGTTGGAAATAATATTTCTGCAAGTGCTATCAATACCAACATGGCACATAGTTACTGCTATAATTCTTAACTCTGGTCAGTTGTTGAAAAAAGTAGTGTATTTCTCTCAAATTACACCTCTGCAGTGACTTACTATATTTATGCTGAGCCTGCTCAAAGCCTCTTAATAAAAAGAACTAAATATTTATATTTCAACTTCAGTATTTTACAAGCTATGAAACAGTAGATGGTAGCTGTATTCTCTGTCATCTTGTGTGAGATTTGGCAGTTACAGCTATGTAGACACAGTATATTTGTTATGGGCAAAATGAGACCGTTTCAAGCCCCTGCCCCCGTGTAAATACCCCTCCTTTACACACACACGCGTTTCAAGCCGCAGAAGCAAGTGGGTGACGGCCGTGCGCGTCTCCAGCTCTTGTCTGAGGAGACGTCAGCTCAACAGACAGAGAAACCACCACTAGGCTAACTGCTGCTGGCATGCATCTTTCGTCGTTTAAAACATGGCAGTTCAAAAAACTTCAAAATACATCTCTTTTTCAAATGGGGATGTCTGACATGGAAAAATATAGATATAAAAATGTTGAGCCAGTGTGTATACTTAAATTTTTGCCTCTGAGGCTGTGAAATCTTCCAATTCAGTGGGTGTGGACTGTTATTGGCGGCAGCTCGGCCCGCTCAGTGGCTCGTCTCACGGAGCCGCAGGTCCTCCGCTCCTCTTCACCGTGGACTGGGATCAGTACTGGTGAAGGTAGGAGGGCCTGTGCTCGTGTTTGAGAGGGAAAGATTTAAAGCCCTTGGTCATGGGTTTGTGTTGTTGTTGCTGCTGCTGCTGTTGCTGTTGTTGCTGTTGTTGTTGCTGCTGCTGCTGCTGCTGCTGCTGCTGCTGCTGGGTGAAGGGAAAACCGGAGGAAATTCCGGAGGAGGGGGAGCAGTCGCTGGCAGTGGACCACACGGGAGACTGCAGCATCTGCATGGAGTCACTCCACTGGGAGGATGGAGGGATGTTCATCTGGTACAAGGAAGAGCTGGGATTGGGCATGGTGTTGGTGTGGGTGTGGGTGGAGTGCTGCCATGGCGCTTTGGGAGGCCAGGTTTTAGTTTTGCTGTCCTGTGGAGAATGTGGAAAAGATCGGACATATAATCAGAAATCACACCAAGGTTTACCAAAACATAAAAATTCAGACAAAAGATTAAATCCTAAAGCCTAACAATCTTTGAGTGGTATCGTATAATGTGCAAATAATTCTTATGTATCATCGGTGGCAAGAGAGCCACATAAGAAATTCATGTTTTTCATAAAAAGAGAAACCATCATTTTCCAGCATGTCTCAACCTCATGAGAGTCTTGTGGTTAATTTGTGAAGGGAATAAAATATGAACATTTTGTCAATATTTTCCAAATTACATGTGTGTACATTTGGTTAAAATGCAGTCATACAACATCCCAGAAACCCAAATGAGTTCCAAAATATAATGAGTCACAAAGCCTGCATATCATTTTGTAAAATTTTGTTGTGTCGAGAAACAGCATTTCATGACACTGGTGGACCAAATGGCATCTTATTCCAAGGATACTGTTGCTCAGCTGATTTGGGGGATTTTTTTAACTGGAAGCTCAAGACACTACAAACATGCCTTGAGAGGCAGTAAGACACATTAAAGTGTTTTATACAGGAGGTTTGTGAGGTGTGATTTAGTGCTTAGTGCTTAGTGCTTTGGGAGGGCTTCATCTTTACCTGGTTATCATCCCCGATGTGATGGAGAGGTGGTGAGGGCAGGGTGCACGCCTCTGGCTCACCACAGCTGTGTTTTCTGCAGACAAAGATTTTTACATTGAATCTTATCACATACAGCTGGAGCATTTGATCACAGCTGAGCTCCGGCACACACTTTTACTGTGATGATAAAACAACAGTGAGGGAGCAGATATAAGGTGCAGACACAGTTATACATCCTCTTTTGAGCAATATAGTGTATACCAACAAGTGTGTGGTAAAAAGGAAGGAGGAAAGATCAGAGTTTAGCCATGTGAGTGTGCAATATCGACAAGTGGAGCTCAGGTAATTGTGTTTATAACAATTACCAGTGCAGCTGCAATGTTGTCTCTACCAGCAATGCTAAACATGAAGCCAGTATCCTCTTGTTGTCACTAGTGTAAATTTGAGATTTTGTAAAATTGTATTTACCTCCTTTGCTTAACTGCCGCTACAAGGTCCGGCCCCGAAAACATGGAGAAAAGACTGTCACCATTGGCAGAAGACGTCTCATCACTGGAGCTGGCAGAGTCCCCCTGATTGGCTGACCAGCTGCTGTTTACAGCCTCACTGAAGAGACAAACCAGAGGAAGTGTTAGCAGTTTCTTTATACTCCTAACAATGTGCCGTTTTAAGGTACTGCATGTTTACGTTTATTTGATGATGCCTGAACACCCTGATGACACAATCTGAGAAAAATGCTGTAGTGTATGAAATTGCAAAAGTGAACTTTTTTTGCTTTTAGAAGTCTAGCTGACATAGAATGGTTGTTTCAGTGGCATTTGTTGACTATATTTCCACATGTAGCAACTTTTACAGAAAGTCCTGGTCCTATTTCATGACAAAAGTGGTGTGCGAGCACAGTAATGGCCTCTTGTTTACTTCTCTGGATGAAGCTGTAAACAAGATGGTAGTGTCTCACATTTGTGGGAAGAATTAAATGACAACAGCCATGATTAATGTGGTAAATGCCTCACGTATCTATGATGGCTGCCACATTAAGAACTAAATCGAAACATCACTCAACACTAATGTGTGCTATGTCGAAACGAAGCTTTAAATAACAGTTCAGCACGTTACTGCTGCCTGAAGTACATCTTGAACAAAGGCATCAGGCAGTTTATTCAGACATGTGTGTGTGTGTGTGTGTGTGTGTGTGTGTGTGTGTGTGTGTGTGTGTGTTTTCACATGTTAAACAAAAGTGGATAAGTGGTTTGAGATACCACATATGGATACCTACCCCTCACTGTAGTACTCTGGGTGGGACCAGGTCCTGTGCTGCTCATCAGGCATCGGCCAGTTACTGCGAGTGTTACTGGGGCGACGGATGTGCTGCACCTGCCGTTTCTGCTGCATGGCCTGACTGACGCCGGCGACGTAACGTGCAAACTCCGGGTCAGAGCCGACTGCGCGTGGAAAGGGAGGATAAACACAACTATGAGTTTCTGACACCCTCAGCTTTTCTCTTTTGCTCCCTGGAGCTCAATCTGTCGAGGCAGACTGTCTACCACAGCAGAAAAATCACAATGGGCGTAAGTCAACCCTGCACAAAAGGCCTCAATCGCAATCAAAAGACTCTGCTGCACTGTAAAAATAGCAACTGGCGCAATCTAAATTCAGCATAAACTGTCAACTTACGGTCGCCGCCGAAAACAGCTGCTCGTACTATCTGACCTACATTGACCATTTTATTCTGAACCGGGTCCAGTGTTGTCCTAAATATGCCCAAATGCTTAGAGGGATAATGTAGCAAATAGAATCAAATACATTTTTAACACCCAACCTGGCAGCATGATGCCACACCTGTACAAGATATCTGAAATACTAAATAAAAACTTCCATGCACTCAGGGACTCATTTATGGCCTCTTTCATGACACAGTTTATTTAAATGTAAAAATGCTTTGAGCATATTTATAACACTTGTATAGTCGTCCCTCTTGAAGTCTAATCTGATTTTCATTTATGGGACAATAAAGATTTCAATTTAGATGAGTAACTTTCTCACTGCAAGAATCTTACTGTTTTCAGTGTGAATATATGGCCAGGAGGTAACTCAGGACACCCATGCTCCTGTTGTAACATTAGTCTCCTGATATAATGAAGTTTTTTTTGTTTTTTGTAAATAATGTAACAATGGTGTCAGAAGTCAGTCAGTATTAACATTTTAAAATGAGGTAGCACATGTACAGGCAATGTCTGCCTGTAAGGAAAATGTAGGACACAAAAGGTAAATATTGAATTTGAGGACCTACAAAAGCTTTACTTTGACACTGTCACATCAATAATCTCCAATATGCCCAAAACCTCTACATAAACATCATTTTTTTGTCTGGGTTGAATAATATAGTTTCATATTTATGATCTACATGAGAAATGATACGATCTACATTACCTGCCGGATCGAAGGGCAGCGTGTCTCCCAGGACTCCAAACACTCCCTCGCTCTGGTCTCTGTTGGGCCAGGTGTTGTTTCGGGGCCCCTGGGGCTTCTGACCCAGCATCTCTGACATGACACTGTCCATGTAGGTGCTGACCAGGCCCAGACTGTACAAGTCTGAGCTTAGATCTGGCAGTCCAGGGGAGCCCCACTGCCCAATGGGACCCAGGGGTGACAGCCCTGCCGGGGGCCCTTGGGGTGGGGGCTGTTGCCCAGAAGTGCCGAGCCACTTGCTTGCCACTCGCTGCTGTGGCAGAACCTGGGGCGGGGTCTGCTGAGGAGGGAGCTGAGGAGGCGGTGGCTGCTGCTGACTAATGGGCTGCAAGAGGTGCTGGTAGTACTGCAGGGCCTGTGGGGAGTGCTGCTGAGGTGGGGGCTGCTGCTGCTGCTGTTGTTGCTGTTGTTGCTGTTGCTGTTGCTGCTGTTGCTGTTGCTGCGGTGGAGGAGGTGGCTGTGGTTGTGGCTGAGGCTGCTGCTTCTGCACCGATGGTGGAGGCTGAGGCTGGGGCAGGGTCTGCGGGGGCTGTAGGGCACTGTGAGAGATAGCCTGGGAGGTTGGCGGAGGTCCACTGGGGGGCTTCAGCTCCGCAGGGTTTGCAGACGCCACGGAGTTCCTCCTCTTGACCAGGGGAGAGGCCTGCTGGGATTTTCCCATGTTGAATCCTGAGAGAAAGTCGATGACATCCTGCATCTCTTGGTCAGTAGGAAGGTTCATCCCCTGGTCATCAGACACTAAACCGTTGGCCAGCTGGTTCTGCTGGGCAGAGTCAGGGGTGCAGGACAGACCGCCCATCTGCAGGATGCTGTGTAGCCTCCCGTCATTGTGGCTCACGTTCTTGGCCTTGTCCTCAGAGCTACTGCTTGTTAGCATGCTGCGAGACGGGGTGCTGGGGATGGAGTAACTGCCCCCACTGTTAGAGCTGGATGAGACCTTCTTGGTAAACTTGGAAGTCAGCTTGGATATCGTTTTGGGCAATCCACTAGAGGTCTTGGAGCTGGTGCCCGGAGTCAGATCCACCTGGCCGCCATACTCTGTGCTCTCCCTCTGCAGCTGTAACTGGATAGTTGGCAAGGCTTGCTCTCTATTAAGTGGAGGAGAAATACATTTATTTGATTATTTAGTATCAAAAGGTACTTAATGCATGAATATGAATTCATTTGACTACATCTCAACAGGTACAGGCTCATATCTCCACTTGTTAGATGATTCATTATTATTTAAAATCCACTCACTTCCTCTCCTTCCACCTGTTGATATCGAACACTGCTGTGTAGAGCACGTCTACCAGACCGAGTGTCTTCTCTGGATCCAGGCTGCGCTGGAGCAAGGACATGGTGGCTGGGTCCTCCTTCAGACACCTGAGCATGTACGCGCACACAAAAACACGTACAACAGGACAGGACATGAATACGAATCAAACACAATGTCTCACACACAAAAGCCCAGGTGCATCTGCTGAATAGATGATAACTTGACACGTGATAGTTATGAATAAGGAAAAAAAGAATAAGAGCTGACAGGACACTTTTTCAGACTGTCTACATTTCAGACTGTCTACATTTCAACTGCTCCTAATCTCAATGCCAATTCAAACTTTACCCTGTATTCCACTTAATTGCTACAGTTAGTATTTAGTTACTATCCTCTCTCGCCTCTCATGTCTGACTGTGTACTTTAGATTAACATATGTAACTTGTCCGGTCACCCGGCTAGTTTGACATTTTGCTTGTGTACATAACATAAAACCACATGAGCAAATATTGGTGTATGTAAATGTAATACGTTAATACTCGTTATATTTTTTACATGTCTCTGTAAGAATGATCATTTTTCAGTATTTTAGTGTAACACCAACAATGAGATGGAAGTATTTATTGAGCCTTTAAAAGTTTTTGCTGTACTTACCATGTGGAGGGAACCTGAACCACCACCTTGGATCCCTCCAAAGTTATCTGGGGAGCGTAGGCCTCCTTGTTCTCAATCTGAGCTGTATCAACAACCACCTGTTGGAACACACACACACACACACACACACACACACACACACACACACACACACACAAACACACACACACACACACATTCATCAGCATCTTCAGATGAAAAATAAGCTTCTTTTGTTTCTTTTCTTTCTTTTTTTTTACAGCCTTCTTTTATACATCTTCTATGTATAAAATATACCCTAAGGTGTAGTGTATAATGACTTTTTCTTTTTTTTTTAAAACACATCTACCAGCAATGTGTAATACAGCACGACCAAACCAACAGTCTTAAACAGGAGAGACTGGTTTTGTGCTCTTTTTTTGCACTTTTACCAGCCATGGTAACAGAAAACCTTACAAACCACAAAGAGAAGTTAGAGGTTTTTCTGCTGGCATCCGGCACTAATTTCCCACTGAGCAGAGAGAGGAGGTTCAAGGTGAGAAAGCCGAACACTTTCAATCAGCCAGTGGCAAAAAGCGGGCTGGCCTTCCTGCCTGCTGCTTGTCAAATATATTAGCAAGTTCTTTGAAAGTGGCCTTGGCTCCTGGAGACCCACACAGCTGGGTCACAAAGAGGGAGAGAAGGTGGGAGGAGTCGACTTCCTGTATTGCAGGAAGTTACTCCATTGTTATTACAAGGGCAGGTGTATCCTCGGAAACCCCATGCTGCCCTTGTGAGGGAGCAACAACATAGACACGGAGAGTTTTTCAGCAATGACGAAACACACGCGATAAGGTCACCGAGGGCAGGAAGAAGAAGGAACAGCGGCAAAATAGACGAGGTAGAAGTTCTACGGCGGTTTCCCAAAGTCATGACTAGAAGGAAAAACAGGGAGTCGCTGTTGAGTAATGCTTCCAGGAAAGAAAACACAACAGTGATTCTTCGTGTGAATGTTATGAGACAGAGAGAGAGACAGAGAGAGAGACAGAGAGAGAGACAGAGAGAGAGAGAGAGAGAGAGAGAGAGAGAGAGAGAGAGAGCGAGCAACTGGTGCAACAACAGTTAGCAGTTGAGTATGTATATGGAAGTGTTTTTAAAAAGTGTAAGGAAGATGTGGTGTGTGAGTGTGTGTTCCTGCACATTGCGGTGTGAACTATTTTGGGTCGAGTGGCGATAGGCGCAGATAAGAAGCTAATGTAAAGCACTCATTCATCATCCAGGGATTGTTTTACAGTTAGCACGGGGCTGGCAGGGCTGGAAGGGAACACTCCCCTTGGCTTGACACACAAAACAGGACAGACCACACAGAGGAAATAAACAGCAGAGAATAAACACACTGGTGTTAGTCTGAGGAGAGTCCTGCCGTTGACCCTCCTCCTTGTGACTCCTTTTCAGCAGCAGCAACAGCAGCAGCAGGAGGAGGAGGAGGAGGAAGGGGGGGATTCTGTTTGCAGACCCGCCCAGGCGAGCCCATCCTTCACCCAGATGCGGCAGGAATGTTTCTTCCCTTTTGTGTCTCTGCGGTGTTTGTTTACACCTCTTGGCTGCCTCAAAGCGAGCAGACAGATCTCCTCATCTCCATTACAAATATGACAAACAATGGGATGCGAGCTGCCAAACTCGCAAGACGCACAGAAATGACAGGATTCAGTAACTAAGCAGAAGTGTCAGTGAAGTTCAACAGGCCTGTTCACGTCGACATGAAGACTCCTCTCCGCCGCTCTACTATCAACTACACTGTGGTAACAGATAGTACCAGGGTTAAATAGAAATATTTTACACAACTGTATAACTTTGTACATCTTGCACAAAGAACACTTGATACTAGAACACAGTGAAACGTACCTAAACAACTTTCCAAGAGTTTCTGGTTACATTTTATTTTATTTTTTTTAACCCTAACCCCCTTGACAAGTTTCAAGGTGAAGGAAAGCCACAGCATGATTTTAAAAAATCTCAACAATAGTTAGAAATGTTGCATTAAATTAAAAATGATGCTTACTAAATACTTTTTAATACTGCAAAAACAGTCACTGCACCTTTGCAAACCATGCTATTGGTTGCTTAACATGGGTATGATATACAGTAGCAGTTGTGGTTCGTGTTGCTGCTATGCTCATTTGAAGTTGTTCTGGTTAATTAGTGAAATGCAGAAAATGTAATTTAAGTATACATTTGTATTTCACCAGGATAAATGTGTTGCATCCTACTTAGAAAAAATAAAAAAAATAGTGGAATGTTTCTCTAGGATGCATTCACACTGTAGCAACTCTCGTCTTTCTCTACTCACCAGACCAGCCTGAGCAAACAGAAGCTGGACAGCTGTCTTGCAGGCTCCTCTCCAACTGGATGGGCAGACTTGGTTGAGGACCTCGGTGACGGGAGAGTCGTCTCTGGGGGTCACTCCGTTCTGGCCCAGCGCCTCCTTAATGAGCTGCAGCATCGTGTGCTGAGGAGACAAAACACGGTGCGCCAACAAAGCAGCCATTACAGTTTACTAATGTTACACTACAGATGCTATTAAAAACACTACATGAGCTTTCACCAGTTAACATATGTCCAAGAATGGATAGAGGAGATATAAATGAGATGATTGAAAATGTAAGTCTTTTTTTATGACCGAAAAGAGCAATTTTAACTTGGTTTTAACTTTAGCTTGGCGACCAATAGAAGAAGCATAAATCTAGCCGTTTCGGGTCAGAGGTCGTACTGTTTTCAGCTTGAGGTTTTCAGCCGCTGACTCGTTGAAGGACACTCCTTTGAGGAAGTGGGAGCCTATCTGCACAGGTATAGTAGGGAGCTCGCATTGGATGGGCTGGGAGGTGGTCTGCATCCTGCCAGCCTGCTGTGCCTCCGCCTCACTGCAACAGCCCTGAAGACACACACACACACACACAAAACAGCCAATTTCAAGATGTTGATCCTCAAGATTTTTTAGAGAACAGTTAATCCATGTGTGAGAGGTAACCCACCTGTAAGGCTGCCTCCACAGATTTGGGGTTAAGATGAAAGCCAGCCTTCAGTGCGTACTCACTATGGCCCAGGCTCTCTAGTGCTGCTTTATAGGCCTGAAGATAGAGGAAAACATTCATAGCATTCATAACATTCATATCAACCCAACATCACTTTCATTCCTTTTCATCACCATAAGAATAGGTTTTGATTTCTGAATTCCCCTGACACTGCAAATGCATTCATGACTGTATCCAACCCCACCCTTTTAATTCAGTTACAATGACTGCACCTTTCCCTGCAGGTGTTACAAACAAGAACAACCAAATTAAAAAAAAAAAAAAAAAATAGATTACATTTGTTATATTGCCACCAAAGTACCAAAGTGAATGTCGCGATCATGTGCAACAAGTTATCTTGGGTTTTGTTATTAATCTATGGACCACTGGAACAAAAGTGTCTGTAGTTCCCTTTCTTGCCCTGGTCTTGGGCTGATACAGCACCTGTAAAGCATTGTCAATCTTCATGTTGAGCTCCTTCAGCTGGTGCTCTGGGATGGTAGTGTTGTTGGAGCAGAAGAGCTGCTGAACCTGGATGCCTGCCAGGCAGCCGTCCCGGCCCCTCTCTCTCAGCCTCGCCGTGGCCTGAAGGCACAGCAGCACACAGCACAATACTGGGTCAGAGTGGCTGCAGGAACGGCTAAACTATTACTGCACAACCTCACACACAGAAAGAAACACTTTGTATCTCAATATTTTAAGCATATATATAACGTGTCTTTAAAAAGGTCTGAGTTTAATTACTTTAATAATTTAGAAACCTAAAGAAATTAAAAAAACATTTTGCCAAAACACATGTTAAAATTGTTTTAGAAGATTACAGAATCAGACTTTTTAGATGCTAAAAGTGTATGTGTGTGTGTGTGTGTGTGTGTATGTGTGTATGTGTGTGTGTGTGTGTGTGTGTGTGTGTGTGTGTGTGTCTTCTGAAACACATACTGGCCACCTCCCCCTGTCTAAATGCTCCCCCCAGCACATTCTACCGGGATCTATCCAGGCCTGGTCCGCTCCAGGGCTAACATTCTGCATGACAGGGCTTAGCAGATCAATCAACCCACTATTCTCCTCTCTGCTTCACTGTATACAACACAGCTCAAAATGGGCGAGAGGGACTGATTAGCCTGGGGATTAGTTAGGTCCTCTTACAAAATGGTCTCCCTTGCATGGTTGGGGGTTTAGAGGGGTACAGAACATAGTAATGCAGGCTCACAGACAAACTACAGCCCAAAAAAGAGGAAATAGGAAATTGAGGCTGGAAATCATAAACGGCTGGCATTTCTCAGGAATGTCTAACAAGTCGGCTTTTCACCTCA
Organism: Scomber japonicus; assembly: GCF_027409825.1. NCBI lineage: Eukaryota > Metazoa > Chordata > Actinopteri > Scombriformes > Scombridae > Scomber > Scomber japonicus. The sequence continues at coordinate 11,497,564 of NC_070578.1, forward strand.
CACAGACAAACCCCATATTTCTAAAAGCCCCAGACCGGGAAGAGTACGGGAACGCTGCATACCTCAGCTGCACCTTTCCATGAGCGGGAGGCATCCTCCAGCTCTGTGAGGGGCCCGAGGTCAGAGCTTTGGGAGCGGGCGTTGGTGCAACGCTCCTGGGCCTGGGCCAGAGCCTCTGCCAGGCAGGACTGGGCCACAGGCTGGACTTTCTGCAAAGCTTGTGATAGAAACTGGAAATGGACCTGCATCACTGTGAGGAAGCATCGACCCAGTACCTGTGGAGACACAAAGCATAGAGTACTGTTACTTCAAGGAACACCCACCATTCAAGTCATGCAAGAGTATGTAAGTCAGGATGTTTGAGGCACCAAACAATATGAACACCCTCAGGGTAGGAAACTAACACGCATATCCACATGCCACAGTGATTGGTTAACACTACATGTAACCAGCTACTTTACCAACAGACTCATGAGTCCCTCACAAAGAATGTTTCCCATACTCATACATTTTCAGACAAGATCAACCAAAGAAAACCGAAGAACTAAGAAACTAAGATTTTTTTTTGTTTCATTAATCCAATTTTAAATGTGACTGTACTTTTATAAAAATGTGTATGATCTTTTATATATCTTTTAAATCTTTATTTTTTTTATCTTTTGCCTGTAAAGCACTTTGAATGACCTCTGCATGTGATAAGGTGCTATATAAATAAACTTGCCTTGCCTTACTATTTCCTTTTCCTCAAGATATGAACATGTACCTGACATGAAAAGAGCTTATAGTATATGTCTGGTTATGTCTAAAGGTGAAATCTATTGATAGACTTCTTTTATTCACATTCAAAATGATTTTTCTGCAAAGCATTTCCCTTGGCACGAGCTAATATAAATATTTGCCGCGACACATGACACTTTTCCTAAAATAATGCCACACCATTAAAAATCTTGGCTCATCTATCATGTTTGTTTTTTAGTTCAACATCATCACATGAACTATATCAGGAAATTGCCTTCAGGCTGCTCCTTTAAATGATAATTAAATTAACAAACAACAAAAAGAGGATTAGGACACCTGGAAGAGTATAATCGTCCAATGTGATTATCATCTATAACCCAATCAGCTCAGGTTTATCCAACAGTGTGTGTCTCCGCTTCAGACGGCGCGTCTACCTTGTTTCCTTACTGTTTGCAACAACAAATACCATAATAGGAAAGCCCCTTCTGTACAGCAAATCTGAAAGCCAAGGAAGTGTCGTGAAGCACGATTCAATACAGAACATCTTTAAAAATTAAACTTCTTAACAGGGAAAGATTTCAGCTCACTAAACATCTGCATCTGTGCTCAATGATGTGTTATAAACAAATAAAAATCAAGAGAGTGTGTATTTATATTTGCGAGGAAATGGACAGAAGGAAAACTTTAGCCTGAAAATGTGTGTCTGCGTGTGTCTGCGAGGAGAGAGAGAGAAAGAGGGAGAGAAAGAGCGAGCCAAAACGAGAAGCCTCGTATGTAATACAATATCAATATTTAAAATTCTGCTATATACATTTCTACTTCTGCCTTTTAATCCTTGCCTCTCATTTACATTTTATTTTTATCGCAGACTAGTGCAGGAAAAAGAGAAAGTGTACAAACTGGTTTTATCAATTGAAACACTAGTTCTTTGCAGCATGCCAGGGAAAACAAGGCACCACTTGAGAAACATCATCTTTGACCACATATGGATTTGTGGTTTAGAAGTGTTGTAAAGGTTTCCACCTCGTTGCCTCCGTCTCTGTGTGTATTTAACATGTAAAACATATGTGTACAAGTATAACAACGCTACTGAAATACACCAAATATATCAGGATGACAAACATCGCTCAACACGTACTAAGTCTGCGAGTCTGTGTGTGTTTGTTTGGTGACAGAATAGTCCAGGGCTTAGAGGCCGTTTGTTGTCCTGTTAGCAAAATAAGAGACACAGGACACCATAGGGTCCGCTCTGGTTACAGGGTTTTCTTTTTCAGGTACCTGCTGAAAATATCCTGAGGAGGAGGCTGAGTTGTAAAGACAGAAATATGCTGCTGCTTTTTGATGGCAGACAGGAACAACAAGTCACAGCGCCCTTCATTCCTCAGCGCCACACTTCATGGCAACCAAAAAACGAACCTGCGTGAATGACTGACGGCATGAAACCTCCCCTTGCTGGAAGTTTCATTGTTTTCATAACAGCTACAAAACAGGACGTGATGGCAAATCCATCGTCCTCTAATGGAATGTTTGAGCCACAACTTTGGAATTTTGCTGCCTGCAACGCTGCTTTTTTTCCATCTCAGCTAGTAGATTCTTTTATTTTTATTTCCACTGGATTTAAGGTCAAACTAACTAATGCTGGTGTGTCCTCGTGGCTAGGACACATACCGTATCCTATGTAATTGTGTAGTATATGCTATATGTAAATGCAGTGTCCCCGGCAACGACATTTGGTGCATGTCATTCCTCCTCTCTTGCACGCCTCATTTCCTGTCTCTTCTCTGCTGTCAAAAAAACCAAAACAATACAGAAAATAAATGACGTCAAGGCATTTTTACCCGGAGTGCCTGATCAGTCACTCTTTAAAAAAGGTTAGGAATATCCATATCTCTATTATTCCTAACATGCTCATTAATAAATAAATAAATAAATAAATAAATAAAATGAATGATTTTTCTCTTGCTAGTGATAACCAGTCAGGCAGTCTAACCCAAAAGGTCAAAAGATCAAACACCAGATGACAAAAACCTGCTTGCAACGGTGCCATGAGTATTAGTGTTTTCAAGAGACATGCAAATAAACTATTTTTAAACTGTGCAATGTGAAACATGAAACATATATATATATAATAGATGAAAAAAACACACAAAAAGCCTTTTCAGCAATCCCGAGTCAGTATGTTGACCAGCGCTGTGTGATACAATCAAAATATCATGTGATTTTTGTTCTTCACTTCCTTATTACGCTACTAAAATGAGACAGGTTTTGTGCATTGGATTAGAAACAAAACAAAACAAAACAAGCACAGTGAAGTATGATTCTTAAAAACTTGACACTCATGTATAAAACAGGACCATACGCTGCCTGCCTGCCTGCCTGTCACTCTGCCTGCTCATTCTGGGAGGCTTGATAGAAACTCAAACCCACATCCAGAGTGCCCAAGATGAGAAATTCCTGCTGCTGTTGTCAATGTTGAGCAACTAATCACGACTCAATCAGTCAACAGGGATTACATATGTTTGCACAACAGACAAATCATTGATAACAGGGAGGGACACACGGCCTGATAATGATGATAATGCGAACTGATATCATCACATGCAGTCAGTGCGTCCTAATCAAGATCACAGGATAGCACGAGCACGAGCATGAGCTGACAACTCAAAGCGTTACAAAATTGTCCACAATAACCAAGTGAGGGGGGGAGGAAAAAAAATGAGGACATGGCTACGGCGCAAGATAATGGATAACACATGTGATTGGCTGTGCAGTATCCCACACAGTCATGGAAAATATGAGAAATAAGAGTGCAGCGCGGCCAAGCCGACAACGGGCCCCTCTCAAGCCCAAACAAGGCGAATCATGAATCAATCAACTTTTATACTTCTATTTTCTGAGAACACCTGCGCTATCAGTACACTGAATCTAGGAGAGATCGAGACCTCTTCAAGTGTGAGGCCTTTATCATAACCAGATGGTCATGTTGCACTGCTGCCTGACCTGTGAAAAAAAAAAACAACAAAAACATGCAGCCTACCACGGTTGGTTAAAAAGTCAACAGTCGATCTCTGGGTTTTGCCTGTGACCTGCTTCTTAATTTGCAGTTTTCTGGGTTTTCCCTTTTTTTTTTTTACACAATCATTACAGAAAAACAGGAACATTGTAAAGGCACAGATGTCCTGATCTCTGAATTTCTTGGAAGTAGTTGCTTACATAAGCTGGCTCCACAAACTCAATCTTTTCGATGTGATGCTCACGTCAAGTAATAAGTCAAAAAAAATTAAAAAGATCAATTCGCTGGCAACCGCTTTCATGTTAGATTAATTTATGAAAAGCAAAACATTTCCTTCTTAGTTTAATAAACATCTTTGAGTTTTGAAGTGTGGGTCGACAAAAACAAACAATAAGCAGACCTCATCTTGAGCTATGAGGTGTTTTTATGGACTTTTTCTTCATTTTCTGAGATTTTATTGATAAAGTATTAATAGGGAAAAGAACTGACAGATTAATCAATATGTATATTGTAATGAAAATGTATTAGTTGCAGCTTTACTAGATACGATCTCTTTAGCTAAATGAGCGATGTAGTTTAGTGAAGTGGGGATATTTTCGGAGGGTGTAATGATCAGGCTAAAACAAGGTTAGTGTGAATAGAGCAGCAGCTTTGTTAGATTTTATTTTAAACCAGTTACCACGTAAGTGTTTAGCCTCACTTTAGACTTACCTCTATACTAGAGTTCTGTATCTTTATACAGTCAACTTAAATCCAGCTCAATAAGTATGTTGAATGGACTGCATTTATACGGTTCTCTCATTCAATGGGATTTACATTTTACCTCTCATTCACACACACACACACACACACACACACACACACACACACACACACACACACACACACACACACACACACACACACACACACACACACACACACACACACACACACACACACACACACACACAGATAACCATCAGTAGCAATTTGGGGTTCAGCGTCTTGCCAAAATGACATCTCTAAAATACTCACAAGTTATTTTTCTCTTTCCAAGGTACGGGAATCAAAAAAGCTAATGAAAGTGCAATAAATATATAAAATGTTTCACAGCAATTACATCAAGCCTTATTTGATATGACCTCATACCATGAAAGAAAAAACAAACAAACAGCAACTCTACAAAGATGCCAAGAGTGATTTTTAACAGCTTTAGACAAAGGGGGTTGTTTTTCTGGGGTTGGCTGCTTGTGCAGTTGTGCGTCTAGAGCAGCAATGAGGGTCTCTCAGGTTGCGGGGAGCTCTCAGTCCTCTGCCTCTGGTCTTCACTCTGTGGTTTAAACTTACAAGCACAACAAACGGCCTCTAAACAAACCGTGACATTTCCATGCATATTTGGCAGCGGAGTCACTCTGAGCACAACATACTCACATACTGCAACTCTCCAAACTCAGAAATGCATTTGGTTCTTTTTTGAAGACCTCATAATACAAACAGCTGCCAAACAGCATTCCTCAAGTCACGCAGACAAAGGAAAATCCCTTTTACAGTCACAAATACAACACATCGTGAGGGATTGGCTGAATTTAGCTACAACAATTATTAGAAGATCTAAAAACACTGAGCTTTCTTTCACTACAAAATAAACCATGGTAGATAGTTGCTTTAAAAACAAAACTCCACTTGAGTGAACACGAACCAAGGCTACAGATGACTCATCATAAAATCATAAAGGCTGTTGCAGATTGAATTGATTATGGATGCACGTTTTGGTCACTTAATCTTCCTCAGCTTTAACCGATGCACATTTTTTCACTTTTTAGTAAGAGGTCATGCCGTTATTAGACAAGACAAACAGTTTTTCTTCACATGTGACTGGCACATTGTACTTTCCTCCCTCAGAGGTTAACACAACGAACACGCTGGAATAAGGCCATTGTAAAAAGGTAAGTATTAGTGTAGTTTCCTTCTCTGCTTTAAACAACTGTACCCTTTATGCCCGAGGCCAGACAGCAAGTGTGGGTGCCAAGCTGTGCGGTCTAAACTTTCACAGACTTGGGCTTCCTCTAATATTCATCTGTGCATATCCAAGACCACAGAGAGTCGGATTTACCGACTGCGGTGCAAAAGTGTTTCCTGTTTTGGGCTCAGCCACATCCACTGAGGTCCAGCAGTCCCTCCAGTATCTTGGCCGCAACCATCTCCCCACTCACTGCTACATGCTAAAGGATTATGGAGATCCGATTGATAACACGCATTATTTTGGGTTTATATTACAGTGTTTTGTGTATGTACACTCACCTAGAGCATGCCAATTCATTTTTTCTCAAATGTAAAGAACATTTGATTTAAAAGTCTGTAATAGACCATAAAGCTGCACTTTAAGTTGCAAGTATGAAGATTGATGTGTGAAACAGAGACACCACTGTTGATATAATTACACTGCTGAAGAAAAGAGGAAGCTGATGAAGAGAGTGAAACTGAGGAGTCTGAATGCCAGAAAGCGAGGAAGTTAGTGGTCAAGATGATAAACCAGAGGAGGAAAGCATTTATTAATGTGTGAATGGTCTCAGTTCAGTTTATATTTAAAACGTAGATTGTTAAAGAATCTTTATTTCCTCTGGTGTCTGTGGTTTGTGTAGTATTCTGTATACTATCTGTGGAGAGGAGTATCAGCCTGGAACTGCTGCGGATTGTGTTTGTTTTGTTGTGAATGGATCCAGATTTTGGATGGGATTTAGATAAGGTCTTAATATCCTGCTCTATGCATTTAAATATGCAATAACTGTCATTTAGACATTGAATCTCTGCATTGTGGGGTTTTTTTAATTATCAGTATTATAAAAATCACATCAACTATTGAATTATTGTCACAATATGATAATAAACATTTAATTGTGCTGCTGTCACAGTAGATGGGCACACAGCTATGCATCACATGGGGGAAAGATGTAGTAAAAAAAATAGTAAAAAGGGAGGGACGGGGTTCAGGCTGGGGGCTGCTTGGGTGTGGTACATAGCAAACCGTGAGAGAGCGTCTCTTAGGGCAGCTTGATTACGGTAAATTGATCACTGTAATTACTCTAATAAATGCTGTAATTGAGGTTTTCCATCACAATGATAAACTCCTAGTTTACTTTTCAAAGACGGACAATCTGTTTCCTTCTCAGATATTTTCATGCGTGTCTTGATCTTTTGCAGGTGCCCGTTTCAGACTGAACTGGTGACCCAACATGAACCTGTTTTGAGGTCTGACACTATCAACATGCGTTGTCCAACCTGGCTCCATGAACCTCCTGACCTGTTATAAGTGTGTCTGACACAGTCTTGCTTAGGTAGAGAGGGTCAACAGAGGTTTCCATGACAACTATAGACTACTGTTGTTATTGCTGATAGTGATTTCTACTCATCTCAGCCATAAGGTTTGCTAGTCTCAGTAATGTTCATGTTCTGTCCCTTTTAGTACATTCATACAGGATATGTGTACAGATGCAAACCTGGTTTGTGTGTAAATAGTGACAACTATAGATAAAGTGTGTATAAATATAGATAGCGTGGAATGATGGTCAGACGTGTGTATATATCCTTGAGGTGAGACAAACGAGAAAAGGACAAAAACAACAGTGTGAAAGAGAGAGAGACAAAGGTAGAAAATGATTTTCAGCTAAACCATGTTGTTATTTACCACGTCAGTCTCCCACACACCAATTAAACTTGCATGAAAAGCAACTCGGCTACAGGTTTTCACGTTTTATACATCAGCTAATGCAGTGCTGTGGAAAGTGGTGCGGTATTCAGAGTGACAAAAGATGACTTTTCTTCTCACATCCTCAGTGTTTTTCACACCTCACCCTCAGATCCTCACACCAGCTTAATAGTGGGCGTGAGAATCCTATTTGAGCCGGGAAACACTGATTCATGGAGCCAGCCTTCTGACAGAGTGCAGCTAAGCATCTTAGCACCACTGCTAGAAGACGAGTCATGGGCAAAAGAATATGATACAAATATGCGGTGGTTAAAATCAACACCTTAGGCTGGATAATTCGGACACTAATTCTTTCCAGGAATGAATATGGAAATGAGACAAAGTAATTTCAGTTAAGTCAACACAGTGTGGCCTAGCCCTGTGTATAAAGTAGTTCAACAAGTAGTTATAGGGAGACAGAGTGTACATTTTGGGTGAGAACCTACCTCCACATCCTGCAGGCTGAAGTCGTTCTGGTCTTTGAAGTTGGCGGCCCCAGCGCTCAGCTCCATCAGCATCTTGGCAATCTCAGGCTTTATTGCTGCAGTCAGCCTGCTGGCCGCCTCCATGACGTGTTCCTGCACGTCCTTCAATTGCATAGCTGCTTTGGAATAGTGAGAGTTCCTGAACACGCTACTGAACAGGTCTGTGAGGAAGGCGCTGGCCCGGCAGAAAACGTTAAGGGCATCCAAGTATTTAGAGATACCTTGCTGGATGTCGGCAACCGCAGTGGTGGCACCAGAGGGAGGTTGGTGGCAGCTGCCAGGCATGCCCACCCCGGTGCCAATGGGCGAAGAGGCCGAGCATGAGGAGGCCAGGGAGGCGCTCAGGGTCCGGCTCAGCTCAGGCATCTGGTACTGCTGGTGCTGTTGCACTTTCTGCTTGGACCCGCCGAGCAAAAAGCGACGCTTGTAGTCCATTTTACTTTCCTGTGCACTACAACAATACATAAGTGGTGCAACAGCACCGGAAGCTCCTGTTTTTTCTTTTTTCCCACAAAGTTCTCTGGTTCTCTTTACAAAAAAACACTAAACCCACCAGTCCTGGAACTGTTCAAGTTACGTAAAAAGACAGCTCAAGGATTCCACCTGCCAGAGGCTCATCTCAGTGTGCCTTGTAGAGAGGCAGCACAGCAGTGGGTGAGGCCGGAGGGCAATCAAAAAAAACTGGCAGGCTGAGTGAAATGCTTACATGCAGCCCTGCTGCAGACACATCAGGCCCAGCTTACAAAACCGCAGTGACACACCTCCTGATTCTCCGTTTCCAGCTTCCAACAAACTTATCATAATAGGGGAGGAAAAGTCAAAAACACTCCTTAATTTACTTAAAGTGATACTACAGCCAAGTTTTAAAGTGCATTAACTTTCCTTCAGAATGGGGGAAAAAATCCTTCTTCATACAATATGTAGAATATATACACATATGTATGTACATATATAAACCTATACCAGCCTGTGCTAATAAAAGTAGAAAAAAAATGTTACAAGTTGAAAGCAAAAATGAAAAGTGAATCCAAGGAAAACGAGACACTGGTCAACAGCACGGAGGGAAAATGACAATAATACAAAAAACAAGTGAGTGAATGCTGGAATCAGAGGATGTGGCTTCGGCTCTTCTTGTGTACTGGCTGGTACAGGAGCTGCAGTAGGCGAAGGGCAGACAGATCCAGTCCGTCTCAAATCCTCTTCACAGAGCAGGACTCGGCAGGCAGTGAGCGAGTGGCCAGCTGATAGCTCCGTCTGCCTGTCTGAAGTCTCCACCAGCTTCCTGGTTTCTCCCCCGTCTGCTGGCTGAGGTAGATATTACTCACCGCGGAAACAAGTGTGCTTCCAGATTTCGCCGTTCTCCGCGGATGCAGATTAGAGCGACAAAAGCACAAATGTATCTGTAAGGCCTCTAGGTCATTTCCTAAGGGAGGAAAGGGCAGAGACACAGAAGAGAGGGTTAACATCATGTCAATGAGGAAGGATGAGCTTCATTTCAACTGTTTTACAGTTACACCCCAAAATCATTTTAAACTGCCTTCATGTATGATGAACACAAAAGCTTTCATTTTCTTTAAAAATACTGGCAAATATTACATGGACAGTTTCACATTAAAATTTAATGACACACATATATTTCACAGAGGAACAGGAACACAAGAAAATACTGGCTTTAAAAGTTGTTGGTCTAGCAACAATTACCATAAAAAAAAGATCATTGGCAGGTCACTGAAAGCAGAAGTTATGGGATATGTGCGCAATAACAAAAAATCACAACCCCAATTTTTGCAATACAAGACTCTATCTACATGCGTCAGAGTTCAAGTCATATCGCTGCACCGTGACAGTGAGGACAAAAACGTCAATAAATGCAACGTCAGTAGTTTTGAGATGTGTCAACCGTTTAAATTTATCACCTAACAGCTGGTCCACTCCCAAAACTCTTAAAAGCTAAAAAAGTTAGAGGAAACACGCTGCAGTCTGCACATACGGGAGAAAGATTGTTTGTAGGCAGTGTAGGAGGGACTCACTCCCCTTTTGTAACTATTGCACCAATGCCAAACTTATCAGAGACAAAACTCAGGTTACCGATTGTTAAATGTTACATCAAAGTTACAGATATGGTTTCACATTTCCTCTAATCCTACACCACTTACTTCATACTGCTTATATAAGGATAAAACTGATCTTACTGTTGCTCATCACTCTAACTACTTCACATTCTGCCTTCTACATCTTAAACCTAATTTACAGAATCTAGCAGTCAGTATGTACAGCATGGTTTTCTTGGTTCTGTTTTCCCTCAGAAATAAAAAAGGTAATTAACAACATATTAACATACACCATTTACACAGTAATCACGCAAAACTGAGACACTCTTTAGAGCCACTGATGTGTAGGAAAGACTTGATTTAATATCAAGTTGTAATCTTGTTATGATCCATGCAGCATTGAGATTTGTGCAATTGTCTACTTCATAGTTAAAATGAGCAAGTTACAGAATAACTTGTTATACTGTTGTTCAGATACAGTGACAGCAACACTGTGATACTATCAAACCACAGCTATAAATTTAAAAAAAAAAGCATTGATCCATTGTTGCAGTGTCTGTTATTTTCCTGCTCCGATTGGTACAGGATGATTTCAGCCACATTTGTCTAAACTGGGTGCTGATATTATATTACTGTTTGGTAAGGAGCTGTGGTTTAAAGTTGTACATTTCTAGACGATTACTAACACCATACCTCACAGAGAGAGCGTCTCTGAAAAGAATCTCTGGCAGTGTCTGGTTTTAGCTGAACGCAGCTGCGAGAGAAATTCCTGCAAGAAGCCATTGTTGGACGGACACTGAGAGGTCTGTTGAGCTGCACGTAGTAGGAGTCACAATACCCTCATTCAATGCCCAAACATTATATGACTTGAACTTCTCCCTTTGGCCTTTTCACTTTAATTATGAATATCATATTTGTCATTGTCACGTTCAGGGGGAATTTGGACGTGTCTCTTATTTAAAGTAACAGCAGTAATCTAACTAAAAGACAGGCTGTAGTCAGCTGGTTGCATTCAGTCACATTTAACAGAGGTAATGACATTTCTTCATTCTGTAAAAACACTGAAATAGTAAGAACTAGTCCTAAAATACAATGTCACGATGACTTAATCTGAAATCAGTGTCAGAAAGTACTGTTTGTTTGTCTTCTTTCTATTTCCATCCTTCTAAAATGGACACAGATTTTAAGAAGTGAAAAGTCTGCAGAGGAAAAGGTTTCATATGTTCAGATTTGGTGTTAGTATGATACTGTGCTGTTACACTGTAGGAGCAGATTTCACACAGTCCACCACTATCTAGTTCCTCTGCTATGCAGAGCATCAGTAGGCACTGAAGTTGATACAGATGCACTCTTGGTGATATTGCACTTAATAGGACAGCAAACATCAACATGAGAGACTTATCAGTGAGATACACAGCTCCCCACACAGCAGGACTATCTGTCTGTGGGATATTCAGACTATGTTATCGTGGAGCACCACGCTGAAAGCGTCTGTGTTTTGGGATGAGTCAGGAAAAGCAACTTGTGCGAGGGGGGGGGGGGGAATAAAATAATACTGTCCCAAACAAGATAACAGCATCCAGTCTGCTGTCACTGCACGCTAAGCAGCTGTGTGGCGGCCTTACCCCATCCCCGGCAGTGTTCTCCTGACCTTCAAACCTCACTTCCTTTCACAAACAGTGGGGTACGCCCGGCCAGAGGAAAAAAAAAAGTCAGCCTGCATCATCTGTCCCTGGTTGAGTGGAAAGAGAGGCCAGGGAAACTAGTGACCTCCTGAAATGAAGTCATAACGTGACAACAGAGACGTGCTTCCCATAGTTTTACCAATTTATTACAGCCACATCGTTAATATCTAATAAATACATTATACTACAGCGAATATGGTTTTATCTTATACATGTCGTCTGGTAATGGTATTTGTTTACTTCTTAAACTTAGAAAACTTGTTTTTTTTTTGTTCACTGCACGATTCCTTTAAAGCCAGGAACGAGGCCACAAAGATGTTCTGTTCCAAAATATTTGACTTTTTTTAATTTGAATACTTTTAAAGTTTGTTTAGCTGATATAGCATATGCATTGCCTCCATGTTTATCCCCTTGTGTATTCCTGAAGACGAGTGGACTTAATCTTCAGCCTTAATTGTGGCTGTACTATAAATATCACACAACAGATTTACACTTAGACCCTCGTCTGTTGTCATTTATCAGATTTTTGGCAACAAACTAAATTAAAAAAACAAAACAAAAAACACACCACTAGCCAAATAACTGAGCTGATAAATTAAAAAGGTACAGTTCATTAACGACTCATAAAGGTGAGCAACCAAATGAATACCCCTCCCCTTCAAGGTGTGTAGGATAACATATGGTGGGCAAGAAACTCGCGATATACATGAAAGGCCCTCCCTAGAAACATGGTGGTCAATGTGGCGGGCACTATGAAAGGGACCTGCTCCCTTTGTAGTTATGGTAACACAATTATTCTTATCAGGTGATTAAATAATAATTGAAACATACTTATGAATATTAGCATGTTCCATTAGATGCCACTCAATTATACACACTGCACCTTTAATGGATCGAGTTTAAGAAGCATCTTCCAGGTGGACAGCACATGCCGACTGCTTGTTACTCAGCAGCAGTTTGAGAGAAGCTAACTAGTGCAGTGCTGACCTCTAAATCTGGGATTACAGGCACAGTGAGAACCAACCAGGTGCCCCACAATGGCTGCTAGTTGACACACTTAATAGGATATTAGCTTCTGCGAAGTAAACAGGAAACCTGAGCTTAGCTAGCCTGAGGCTAGTGACTCCAGTTCTCACACTTTCACACTGCTGGGCTAAAAGAAAGAGGAGTGTGTGTGTCCAGTTGACGAAGACTAAACAGGTCAGTGAGGCCACCACAGACGACACTACTGAACAATATCATTCAGTCTGAACTGTGCTTCATATAATCATTTTGTTTTTCATCTCTTTTTACTTCATTTCTTCTCATCATTATAATCACTTTTTGTCACATGTTCGCATCAGAGTGAAACGTTGGAGCAGCTCACAGCCTGGAATAATTAAAACAGGTTTTGTGGACAGTGGTGAGACAGCTTTAGAAAGTTAAATATTTAATCTTTGACAAAACATTTGTCAAGTTTAATTAGCAGTGGTAATCCACAGTCACAGTCTGACAGCTTATCATTGCAGTGTTTCCCCTACATTCATATTATAAGCACCACGATGCTGCTAAAATTTCACACAAACATTCATATCAATAGGCGACTATTGACACCCTGTGTGATCACGATGACACCCTGTTGTTAATGTGGTCATTAACTAGTGCTTCAAACCCCAGAATCCTCCCTCCACTCATTGTTCAAAGGACATCTACATGATGTAAGTGTAGCGAGTGTGTGGTTGAATGAGAGATCGAGCGGCAGAAACGCTACAGTGAATGCAAGCGGAGGAGAGGAAAACAGGCTACAGTGTGTCTGTTAATAAATGTCGCAGCTTCTCAATATGAAGAAACGTTTCATCTGTTGATTCGACAAAACCTGGAGAACTGAAGAGAATTAGCCCCGAAGTTATTGACAACGAGAGCCTAACCAGACCAGGCTAACTTAAGGTGGACTGACCTTTAAGGTGACACTCATTTTAGTGTCAAACTCAGCTGCTGATACTGTAAACAGAGAAGTGTGCGGCTGTTGAGTCTCTACTGAGTCTGGACCAGTATTTTGTTTCTCAGTGTACGAACCCTTTCTAACGTAGTTTATAGTTCCACACCTCTCAGCTGACTGAATAACAAACGTAGGAACCGAATTAAGGGCAGTGAGTCACCGTCCATTCAGCCTGAAAACTAAAGCCAGGTTGTTGGTTTTTTTAGAGAAAACTGTGGGCTACTTTCTTTGTTAGATGTTCCAGGCAGATACAATTTATCTGTGTAACTTTATTAGAGAGTGTTAGCGCTCTACATTTCCTTCCTCACTATAAAATTCTGCAAGCAGAGGTTATCCCGAGAGAAGCAGACATGGCATCAATATTAATGAGGCCTTCTGGCTTCTCAGAGTAGCTCTGCTGGCTGTCCGCCTCCTGTTGCAGGCACGCTGTATTAAGAGATTGCACCCAAACAAACACATGTGATAGGAGTGTGCCTCTGTGGTGGTGTCTGCCCCCCAAACAGTCAACCCACCGTTACTTGATGACGAGAGTCTTCGTCTATCAAGTTTTCATTAGTCGGTTAGTCCCAGAAAAAAAAGAAAAAACAACCCTCAGACTCCATTTGGGAGCTGCGCCTTTCCAAAATTAGGTCAAAACCTAGTGTGGTGTAACAGAACATAGTTGATCACCCCCCACAGTTGAGCACACATGTGAGCTACGGATAAATTGCAAAATGTAATGTCTCATTGGAGACGAAGTGAACAAACTGCAGACAGACAGCGACCAAACCAGCATCTAACTGACTATCTGAGGTGACATTTGCAGGTATGTTTACACGCTGTTTAGCTGCTGACTGACGTTAGCTCTGCGCTTTTATGTTTGTTTGGTAGGTCATTAACCAAGCCACGGCGCAGGACAAGAAAATCTTTGGTTGGGGGTGGGGGGCTTTCAGCCCACTTTAATGTCCTTCCTCCAGCAGGGCTGTTTAGGGCTAATGTTAGTGCTACTTCCACGCTCACCGTTCATGTCAGCTGCTCAGCCGCAACAGGAAGGGGGGTTTAGGTTTCCTGGAGCAAGCTCCCTGTCGCCAGTAACAAAAACGTCAAGCCAAGTATGCCATTGGGTCTGAGTAGATAGTAAATCACAGCTCTGAGCATGATTTACCTGTTAGAGGAAACCTCCAGGAAAACAACTGAAGCTCCCAGCACACAACCTGAGTAACCTTTTATTAAAGTAGTCGGACCACAGTGTGACCAGCTCCAAAACACTAATGACATCTTTTTTGTTTTCACGTTCAAACGACTCCGAACGTTGCTTTTTGGGAAAACCTTTCTGAATGTGCACACACCCGCTCCTCAGTAACCTTCACTTCACACCTGGGATGGTGCCCAGTACATCTGCATCCTTCTGGTCCCGGACATGGAGCGGATCCACTCCAGCATACTTAAACCGTTGCTCAAAGGCACCTTCACACTTCATTTTATTCACCTTCACACACACACACACACACACACATACAGATTTCCGAACAGATTTGACAGTCACGAGCCCGCTTCCTCGACGTTCAGAATATCGCAGCTCGTTATAGCCGGTATTTTTTGATTCGCGATCGTATTTGTGTGACTGTCACATCAGAGCAAGGTAGCCCGATAGCTGCGGATGGGGCAGCTGTTACCCATGCTGACAGCTCCTTATCCATCTGCCACTGTGAGGAAAACACAGGCCCGCTGACGCTCCAGCCACAAGCCCGGCATTAGCTCTCTCATGAAGTCTATTTCAGCCTCCGTGGGCAAAACAGCTGCCCTACGGTCCACACCGCACTGTTTTTAGAAACTCCAAAAGGTTCAGCTCAAAAAAGAAAAAAAAATGCTCTCCCCTACATCTGTTGCCAATGAAGCAAAGGAATGCATTTCCCCAGAACTGTCTTAATGTGGGTTCAAACGAGCACAAAAAAGCAGGTCAGGAAAACCAACCGCAAACTGCAACAACTTCGCCTCAAAATGTGGTATCATTGTGTAAAGTATACATATATAAAAATGTACTAATTGAGTATTTTTACTTTACTAACAGGACTCAGGATCTGCATTTGTTAGGAGAAGCTCCACTCGAAGACATTCCTCGGAGGAGATAAGCTACAGTGAAGTCTGAGAATCTGCAGACAGGTCGAGGAGGTCAGCCCAAATGACAAGGACAAGTGCCGTGAGCAACTGTGTGACAGGAGCTGAGCCAGGCTCCTCTCGCCCACACAACACAAGGAGAGTATTGTGGCAGGCCTTGGTCTCCTCATACCAGCACACTGGGGAAAAAAAACACACACACACACACACATATGCAGTTGCAAGACTTTGTGAGGGGAAGAGAAAAATAAAAGGCCTTAGCTGAGATTTAATATTAACTGCGAGAATAGATTTTTCTGTCATCAATATGTTGTTTCTTCTGGAGTTACTCTGCAGGCAGCTGCAGGTTTTGGTGGCTGTGGGTAATGTTTGGTTTTGTTTCCACTACTAATCCTGTTTGGGTCCCATTTTTGTTCCGTGGCTTTGGAACTAAAAGTACATCCACTTTAATACTTTGTTATCATAAAAAAAAAAACATTCATATTCACTTTCTCTGTGAAATCCTAGTCCATTCTTGTATTTTCTGGCACATTCTACACTTTCTTAAAAGCGGTGGTGGAATTTTTCCCCCCCGTTGCCGCTGTCGCAGCTGAAGCAAAACACTGTTGAGTAAGTTAGGACTAAACCTAATACCTCGCATCAGTCAAGAGGGCTGATACAGTCAGTGAACAGGCTGGATAATATTAGGCTAACCTGTAATGTCACAACAGACATTGTAAGTAGCTTATGGCTCCAATAAAAATAGCAGACAGGCCACTCTTAACAAAGGACATACTTGAGGGCCCCGCAGGTCTGTGTCGCATATGAAAACACACATTTCAACATGCGCCTGTTTCTTAATCAAATATGTTCCAACTTTATAACAAGGAATAAAGAAACGACTGATTTACTAATTGTATTCAACTTGCAGGGGAATCTAAACGACAATGGGCTTGTCAGTAAATAAAGGGCCATTTGATTTGATCTAATCAGAGCCTCTGCATTAAAAAAAAGCATACATTCCTTTCAGTATTCGCCTGTAAGCAAACAGAATTAGCTCAGATATCCTCTTCAGAATAGCCGTGTACAATAGAGTGTGTTCAGCGTGACCGGCCGCTGCGTTTCAACAAGTGAGAGCTGTGATGAAAGGCTCTGACGTCAGTCCCATTCATGAAAGGCTGGTGGCGACCTGTGGGGATGAAAATGCTTCCTTCAGCCTATATCGAGCAGGATATATGAGGGTGCAGGTTGTGCTGCATGCCAGCCACCAGGGTGTTGTATTTTTAGCTGGGACAAAAGTTTGAATTTATTCTGACACGTTAGGCACAATGAGGCAGGATGTGGAGGTGCCATAAAAAGTCAGAAATTCCGGCTCGGTCGCACAAGCTACAAAAGTGCTATTTTAACACCAGAAAATTAAGTAAAATACACCAGAATGTGCTTTAAAACATGTAATTATAAGTTATAAAAGAGGAAAAGTGAGGAGAGCATGTGTATAATATGTAGATGGTATGATAACAGCAGGCTACAGCACAGCGGTAGAGTCAGAAATCATGTTAACATTAGACGCTGGTTCGAGCCGCTACTGAAGTGCCTTTAAACAACCAAATCTGTTTCAACTCCGCTGTTTGCCGTTTGGTTGCCGACCTGACGTCTGACGACCTCGTGGAAAAGCAACAAGCGAAATGTTTCCAGCGGGGATAAATAAAGACAAGTCTCACATTACACGAGAGTTTCATGGTAGCCTTGATTCTTGTTTTATTTGATCATCTCAAGTGCACGAGCGTTCATGCATCTCACTGGGAACATTTGACTGAGGGGCAAATAGCTGACCACAAACTAAGACTAAACTGGTTTCCCAGGAGACGAGGGTGAGATTTCCCATGCTACGAGCCCTCCTCGCCCCCTCATCTGGAAACCCGCTAGCTGCTTCTTCTTCCTCTTCTTCTGCTCTGCCTAGAAAACAGCATATTTGGTTTAGGTGGGCAAAATCAGCTGCGATAAAACAGTGTCCAGGTCAATGTGAAGCTGAAACGTCCCCGTCACAAAAGACGCAGACCTAACCCCCCCACCCCCACCCCAACACACACACCAGTGCAAATAGTGTTGTTAGTTTTGTGCATCCAATTGAAAATCCTGTCACACAATACAAACTCAAAGCACACAAGCCCGCATCTCTCTGTCACACGGGCCAGCAAAACGTGTTGTAGGTGGATATTATTCTAACACAACGATTTATGGAACCTCTTAACTCTTAGACCAGAGGTGGACAACATGACCGAACTATCACAGTGCAGTGACTTTATTAGTTTTGATTAACTTTATTGTGAGTAAATTTCCACGTGAATATGATCATTGTCTTAGTGTTTAAAATGTGAAGTCCCTTTTGTGAGATATAACTAAATCCAGTGGAGTGATGATTTCTTTACATTCATCATACCTTTTGTGGGGTATCGCCATCAGTAAAGGGTCTTACAAATACAGTATGGTTACCCAAAAAAGACTTCAAGCATGTGCTATATAATATAATGTCATACACTCAAGAGATATTTATATACATCTTGTTTTTAATGCCATTAAGGCAGTTTCTTTGACTACAGACCTACCCCGACTACATTACCCCAACTTACTGACTACCAAGGTGCAAACTGTCCTGCCATAGAAGTTTGATAAGCATAAATCTATAACTATACCAAAGTATGAAACGTTTGCATAACCCCAGTGTTACTAAGCCATAACTGACAAAGGGTATATCTGTATGGTGCTGAGTGTCGACTACTAACTGAAGGTAATGTTTAATACCCTGTCAGATCATACAGAGGAACTTTTTAAAATCTCAAAGTTCAGAGATGAAATATTAAGTGGTAACAGACACATGCTTTATAAAGAACAAAATGTTAAAAGCTTCAGTAATCAGTCATTCCCCGTTGGATAGAACTCAGTTAAACACACAAGCAACCAGAAATGTTCAGATTCCTGGGCTCTAAAAATATCATGGCCGGGGTTAACTCGCCCCCTTCCCCCGGCAGAGACGCCCCTGTGACATTCATCCCAATAATCTAAAACTGTGCAGCAGGAGAATCACTAGAAAGCTTCATTGTTGAAGGAAATATAATTCAGGTCTGTTGGAGGCAGTGCCAGTGAAGCACAGGCCGGGCCTGTACTCCACCCGAGGCGAGCACAAACAGTAATCTTGTGACTGTAGGTCAACTTCCGCACACACGCATCCGGATTCAATGTTAGACGAAGGAAAAGTGTCACTCCTGGTCATGTCACATGTTGACAAACACACACGGCTAAAAAAAAGAAAGAAAAACAACTGGGGCCTCCGTGCTGCTCCACAGACTGTGAAGACCATTCAGACACCCGGTTGAATCAGCCGTTAGAGAGAATGAGTTTAAACAGAGACAGGAATTTTGCAGAGCCAAGCACGTATTTCCATAGTGACACAGCTGTGGCAGATGTCAACAAGTAGGTGGAGGGTCGCTTCAGTGAAAGCTGTACAAGCCTGCAGGACTCAATAAAAGGAAGGTTATGACCCTAACATGAATGGTTATTGGTATGAATGTATAATTTAAACTTTACTAAAGTTTTAATACCAGTTGAAACTGTACAGGGCCTCTGTTCTTCAACAACTTTCTGTCTGATTCAAAGCTCACATGGTCTTCACTTTACACTGAGCCATTTTCACACCCTTAATAACATTTGGCTTTTATAAAGAAGCATAAACAAAACCATCCCTTCCACCACATTAGAATAAAATGAAGTATCACTTTCATCAAGGCCACTAGCAGCATTGTATTTATTTATTTATGTAAACATTTTCCACAGAAAGTAATGACAACAGCTGACATTCAGATCTCATCAACAAGCAAAGTGGCTGCACATAATGAAAGCCTTGCAGCTCTGGATAACATTTCCTTCAGACAACAATTTGACATCAATGCACAGCTTCATATTGTTAACATTAAGACAATAAAGACACTTAATATCTAAAACAACAACTTCGGATATATCAAGCAGAGCACTGTGAGCTACCTTATTGTAAATGCTACAAATGGTCAGCATTAGTAATCTCCTTGTTCTTCATGATCAAATCTTATGGACAGCTTCTTCTTAAATATCTACACTCCTGCGACCAAAACAGGAAACACATTCCACATGATCTCAAAAGACAAATCCCTGACTAGTCTGTAGATGCCTACACCCCCTGGAGAAATGTGGGACATCGTCATTTATTAATGCAATCCCACATATATCCTCTGTACTGTGGAGACCATACAGTGTAAAGCCACGTTACCGACATCACCGTGGTTGTGTAAGTCACTACTGTGAGTACGATTCATAACCATCAGTCTATACAAACAGTCCCTGTGTATTCACTGGTACGAGCCAAGCATTCAAATGACCATGTCTGCAGTTTATCAGTGAAATGCATCGAAGGAGAAGATTGCAACACCTCAGTACAATGGTACAGCCACTACATGGGCGGCTGGGCATGAATGCAACAGCGAAGCACTATTAGCTATTTTTATTTTGCAACTTCAATGAGACAGGAAATTACCTAGCTTAGAGGGTTAATTTTGTATTATCCAATAACACTATTTTAAAACTCGATCACTATTTAGCAGAGAGGTGTAACTGAATCCCCGCAAGCGCAGTGAGCCGGTTTCATCGAAACTCTCCGGGATGACACGGCCTAAGTCATGGGAACACTATGTCGCAGCTATTAATACGGCCTTTTAACGCCCTAAATGTAGTGTCGCCGGAAATCAGTGTATCAACACGCCAAACACTAGAAAAGCCACTGACATCAATCCGCCAGAGTACACATACGGTTAGTTAGATGCCCGGTACCCATTACCGACTCTGACACTCGCCCACTGGCCGCACACAATCAGACACCCCGCCTGCTAGCTTGCAAGCTAATCAACTTTTCTTTTAAGCCTACAAATACTGTCAGTCTGCCGTCAAACACGTAAATAAGTTACTCTGTCCGAGCATCTAAATCACGCCCGTGTCGTCCGTTTGGCTATCGTTAGCCTACATTCCGTTTTTTAGCACGGTGGGTGATTAACGTTACCGAATGCGGCGCACAAGTTAAAAACCAACAATGCCCAGGTCCCATTATCGGACATGCAGACAAACCGGGTCGCTATGCACACCTAAAGCCCATTGCATTGTTGTTGTTGTGTTACCTGCATCGTCACAGTCATATCCGCTGTCAAGGCATGATTCAAATGTGAAGCATTGCCCGCATACACAAGACTAGGTGGCAATGAAAACAGAAATAACCGAGACCGCCAATCGCTCCTCCTCCCTCGCCTGGCTAGGCGGATGCGCCGCATCAGCACAGATCAAATTGGGGGTGTTATACCAGAATATGCGCGTATAGTCACACACATATGTGAAATGCATTAGTAACCCTGTATGGAAACAGTGACTCGAGTATTTCAGTATTGGTACGACTTGTCAATTATGAAGGTAAAATGGAAGCGAGCATGCAAGAGTAGAGTATGTCCGATAATGGGCGCATCAGTGTTTCATCGGTACAAGGCAGGCTAGCTGCATAGCTAAGCGAGCTAACGTTAGCTACCCAGCTAGCTCTCTGCGACACGGTTGTGAGCGCTGTGAGGGAGCACGAGCAGATACAAGAGGCCCGGCGGTGCTCCGACACAGACCAACAACTGTCAGTGCCGCTGCAACCAGCAGCAAACCACACAGCTTCAGTAAAGCACAAGAAAAACATTAGTACAGGTTACGTTAATCACCGCATCGCTCACCAGCTCTAGACATCCACCCTCCTGACAGCGAGTCCCGTCTGTGTGCCTGTCGTCAAGGCGACGGCAATAAGAACAGACACTTCCGGTGAAACCTTCACAATAATATAACAATACACCGAAACCTCGAGTCTACAAAATAAACTTAATTTTTTATCTTTATTGGATTTTCAGAGTTACAGGACACATTTGTTCACACACTGTTACAACAAAGTGTCATTTCTGGGTATCCTTTAGTCATCATTAAAAATACTGGTTCTCTATTGTGAGCCATTCAACAAGAAGGAAAACAATTGTTAGCATTTTGTGTCATAAATTGTCACACTAAAAAGTATTCTGGGCAAACTAAATATTATTATGAGTAATTAGGAAGTCCACTTCATTTCATATTTCAGTAATCAGACAGTATCATCTTGAATTTGTCATAATCATGCAGCTGAAGGTGATGTGAGTGTATCAAAGTTGCAAAATATTGTGTAATGTATTGTATATGCAGACAAACATCAATGTGATACCATTTACACTGCTAGTAAAACAGTAAGAAACAAAAGCCAGTAATATAGCAATATTTTTTAGACTTTTTAAAAGAAAAATGATTTATTTAGACCATATGTTATTGTTGATGCATAACAACGTGAACCAGTTTCAGAGTAAGCTTCTCTCGCCCTCTATGGTTTGATAAGGACTATTACATCTTGTACTCCACACTTAAAAACAGTCACTTGGGGGCGTACATGTCCACAAATTCAAACAGCAACCACAACCAGCATCTGTCCCTCAGTCTTGAAAAGTCCAGCAGCTCCCGTTTACACAAAGACCAGAACATTTTTGAAATGATACAACTTCTTGTATTAATGTAATTAATGAACACACTAAAAAAGGACATACAGGTAAACAAAGAATAAAATATCTTGAATGTGAAGACAGAAAATGTGAACATGAAAATGGTCAAGATGCAAATAATTATATTTTTAAATAGTTGTAATAACTGGACTTCAGTGCACCCAAGTGGCAGTGTATGGATGACAGTAACAGTGGCGTGCACAGACTTTTTGAAGGGCAGGGGCAAAAAGAAAAAAAGGGCACATACAGCGCATTCTCGCCACTGAAGAGGACACTTTAGCGCGCATTTTGGCTCCCAAGAGGACACTTTAGCGAGCGTTTTGTGCACACCACTAGCATGTAATATTATTCATCCAACATTAGAGGGCAAGAAAAGCTTTGTCACTAACCTGTACAGTGTTTTATTTTTCACGTGTTGTTCAAGAAGCAAATTCTTAAATTTTGGAAAGAATACATTTTTAGTAATATGACGAAAGAATAGCTTGTTTTTTAACCTGGCTCAAGTTTTTGTTTATGAATATTCAGTAAGTAATGATTTGTTTTAACAACAGTATCTTGTTAAATAGAGTTTGAGGGTGGTAACTTGTAGCAATTAATATATATGTGCTTATATATTTGCATATTTTATATATTTGCAGCTTTGATACAATAAGTGATAATGTACTGTGCATATACTTCTAATGTAGACAGCTGTTGTATTTCTGAAATTACAATGAAAACAACAGTAGAATCAATTGAAATATATTGTCTATATTGTATTGCATATTCCACTACATGCTACTTTGTTCTGCTGTGCTGGTAACATTGCACTGGCACCATGCAGTGTAACCTTGCAGGACGGTGAGGAGATGTGACACACACAAACCATGAATATATTATGGGAGGAGCGAGGGAACGTCTGCACGGGACACCCTTCAAAAAGCTTTCCCCCTGACCTACTCAGTCGCACTCGGCCAGGCAAGTTGAGCACAGCGGAGCACAGCAAGACCCTCTGGACATTATGGGACTCACACACGACCCCCACTTCAAAAAGCTGCAGGATTGGTACAAGGCCCATGCCTTGAACCTTAACATGAGGCACATGTTTGAATCTGACAAGGAAAGATTCAACAAATTGAGGTATCCATCATACTCCAACTTGTTTCTCTATTGTATGAAGTATATTTTATATTGTATGAAGCACCACTAACCAGCAGGATGTTTTCTATGCACACAGGTTTTATTATTAGTAACATTTTACATAGTGTTGACTATGTGTTGGTTCTGTTATCTGTTGATAGGCAAGCTCATATGAGAATGCACTCCAATGCATTTCAGCTGTGCAGCTTCATTACTTAACACCTAATAACAAACCACCTCTGTGTGACAAGATCACATTTCAGTAGACTGGATTCTTATTTTGTTTTTACTCAGAAAATATCAGTCTTTGCATTGTCTTGAGACTGTTCAGGTGACTGACACCTTTCTGTTTGCGTAGCCTCTCACTGAAAAGCGACCATGGAGACATTCTTCTGGATTACTCCAAGAACCTCATCACTGATGAAGTCATGAAGATGTTGGTCGAGCTGGTAAATCCATTCCCATCTTATTTATCTGTGGATGTTTGGACGCTAAAGTAGATTTTATCATTAGCTACTTATTAATACTGTTTGCTCAAGGTCTCAAATGGGCAGCTGTGAAGAGGAAATCACATTTATTTAATGCTATAAATATAAACATGTGTTGTCTTCCTCAGGGCAAGTCCAGAGGCATCGAAGCTGCCAGAGAAAAGATGTTCTCTGGTGAAAAGATCAACTTCACTGAGGTGCTCATTGATATATGTCTGCTGACGCTTGACTCACGACATTTGTGCTGCTGGGGTGACACAGTTGACAAAACATTTACACCATGTTACATAATAACTCCAGTACATACTGTAAAGTGGGTTACGGTTACAGTTAGAGGTTGACCAGTGTAGTGTGATAAAACACAAACACTTAATATTACAGTGATTAAAATGGCTGAATATTATTTTAGTTCTTCAGTCAGCACCAGTAAAAGCAGTATAAGGATTAACACCACAGTGCTGAATGTAACTGTATGCGTGTATTTTGTTTTCTGGTGATGTGGATATGAAGGGCCGTGCTGTGCTCCATGTAGCTCTAAGGAACCGCTCCAACACTCCCATCAAGGTTGACGGCAAAGATGTGATGCCCGAGGTCAACAAGGTTTTGGAGAAGATGAAGGGCTTCTGCCATGTGAGTGCAAAGTTTAGTATGTAGAGTTGAGTGATTCTGCTCGGGACATTTTTGATGCAGCTCTCAGCAATTTGTGTACAAATCCAGTGGATGTTTTTGATAGTTGTGTTTATCTGTTGCAGAGAGTTCGCAGCGGCGAGTGGAAGGGCTACACAGGAAAGGCCATCACAGATGTTGTTAATGTTGGAATTGGAGGATCTGATCTTGTGAGTGCAATTTTACAAAAAAAATAAACTATATGTTTTATTGCAAGACTTCAATTGTTCATCACAGGACAGATTTTACATATATTCAGTTCTGTGAGCTGTCCAGTACCTCCACAGACTTATCTGAACTATCTTGTTTTCCTCTGTGTCCATTTATCTTGGATTAATTTGAATGTTAGGGCCCCCTGATGGTGACTGAGGCCCTGAAGCCATACTCAAAGGGTGGACCACATGTTTGGTTTGTGTCCAACATTGATGGAACACATATCGCCAAAACTCTGGCACACCTTAATGCTGAGACAACCCTCTTCATCATTGCCTCTAAGGTAGCACTAATTCTTATTTTACACAGTTTGCACAAATTCTACATGTGCATAAGTTAATTTGTATGGATGTTAATTCTTGTCTATCTGTGTATTATGTCTTATTGTCCTTTTGCAGACATTCACCACCCAAGAGACAATTACCAATGCTGAGTCGGCCAAAGAGTGGTTCCTTGAACATGCCAAAGATGTGAGTGTGCAGTGGTTCAACGAAGCAGCAATATTTCATTAGACTGGTTGATATCTTTCTCATTCGCGTGCTCTCTGTGTTTTGACAGAAATCTGCTGTTGCCAAGCACTTTGTGGCCCTGTCTACTAATGGAGTAAGTCACAACACACTGCTGGAGGCTGAACCTTCTCTGTCTCTGCCACATCTGATCCTAATTGTTTTTCTCTCTCTCCCCATCAGCCCAAAGTGAAGGACTTCGGCATTGACACAGAGAACATGTTTGAGTTCTGGGATGTGAGTGCTCTTTAAGCTTTATAGTTGACTGCGTGCAGCAGGTCCCGTCTTCATCTCCACACTGTGATCGGGGATGTAGGCAGCAGCTATAAATAAGCTAGACTTTTGACCTGTGAAGTAGGTGTGACAGACAGTCTCTGGCCAGCAGCTGCTAGGTAATCAGAAGCCTCTCTCTTCAGACACAGTTATTATTGGTAATGACCTTCTCTCTTGCAGAGGTTACTGTAAAGGCTGGGTTGTTTCAAAGGTCAGGTCAGCTGCATTTAGTTACATTGTTGGTATTTGAAGTGTAGCAGCTACAGTATAATATGGCATTTATGTCACTGTGAAAATGACTGCCAGAAGTTTACATAATCATTAAACATACACAGCTTGCTGAAATGTCTGTCCCTAAGAATGAGGAAAAAATATGATGACCAGAATAAGATTATAATAATGAAACATATCATTTTATACAGTATATATATATACAAATGTGTTAGTAGACCTGCACAATAATGTTGTGGCTTGTTTTACCAAAATCTTTTGGTGCACAAAAGCACACATTTTATATGTGGTTATGGATCTTGAGTGTTTTCAGCTTTTTGTTTATTTTTTCGTCTAGTGGGTTGGTGGTCGTTTCTCCCTGTGGTCAGCTATTGGAATGGCCATTGCCCTGCACATTGGTATGTACACTGAACACTGTATAACTCAATTATTTAAAGTAAGTGTGTGTGTAATTTTAAATTTCTGTCTTTGTCATCCTTTAGTAGTAGCGTCAGATACAGATAGAAAGTAACACATTGGTCATCTAAGTTCAAAGGTCCTAAAATCACATTAAAAAATACATAGTGACTTTAAAAACAGACATGTATCTTGCTAATATTGATGGAGAGAAATACAGAAAATACAGCAATCATTCCAAACAATCAAGAGTTTTTTCACTCAGTCAACTCCTCTCCTCATCAGGCTTCGACAACTATGAGAAGCTTCTTGCAGGAGGTCACTGGATGGTAAGTACTCAAGGACGAGATGATGACATGTTCAGTTCCCCATCTCTCAATTGTAGAAAATTTATTGCCATAGTCTTTCTGCAGAGAAAATACATAATATATCAATACAAATGATGATCCCACCCCCCCACCTCCCCCAAACCCACCACCACCTCCACCACCACCCCTTCCTTTTCTCTCTTCCAGGACAACCACTTCCGTACTGCTCCTCTGGAGAAGAATGCTCCCGTCCTGCTGGCTCTGCTTGGCATCTGGTACATCAACTTCTTCCATGCTGAGACCCACGCCATGCTGCCCTACGACCAGTACATGCACCGCTTCACTGCCTACTTCCAACAGGTCCGCCCATACACTGCTGTAGGCCGCATAGGTCTCTGTGAGAGTCTTTAAAAAGAAAAGTTCAAGTGTTAGCTCATATTATTAGAGAAGTGATTTAAAAGATCATTTTGAAATAGCTATTCCATGTCCCTGGGGCAACATCCTTCGGTGACAAATGAGATAATGGCTTTGTGGATACAATCATAGTATGCATAACACTGACTGACAGTGCTAAGAACAATACTGTCTCTGACTGTTACTGTTAATTCTCTCTGATGGGTAAGTTGTATGAGCTGCGTAAGCAAGCAACTCTCCAATCTGTGAGTGAGATCAACACCCACTTCCACTGAAATGTTTGTCATCTAGGGTGACATGGAGTCAAATGGAAAGTACATCACCAACCACGGATCACGTGTAGACTACCACACTGGGCCAATTGTCTGGGGCGAGCCAGGAACCAATGGGCAGCATGCCTTCTACCAGCTGATCCATCAAGGTATCATCAGCGAAGACCATCATTGCAACCACCATCATCAACAACATTGTGTTCCTTATTCTTTATTGCCAGCAGCATTGTTCATTGGTTAGCAATTGTGTGTATCAGTAATGCAGTCCAACTGTTTTCCACTCAGGAACACGTATGGTGCCTTCCGACTTCCTCATCCCAGCTCAGTCACAGAACCCCATCAGAAACAGCCTGCACCACAAGGTATGACTTATACATCTAAAGCAGTGCTTTGAATGGATAGAAACCAATAGTATGGTTAATAGTGTGTTCACAGATACAATTATATTCCTTCCTCAATAGAGTTTACCTATTGAAATGTCTTAACACAACTGGCCCCTGTGTGAAAGGTTCCCCTCTTTCATGCATAAAAACACAACACAAAATTACATATTTTGTTAAATGACCTCACTGACCACAAAACATAATCTTGTGACCTCAAAAGAATCCTAAACCAAGTGCATTGACGTGCATGTTAGTGTTGTAACTGTGTATTAATTACCTGTACAACCTGTAGAGCTCATATTTTTAGAGATCACCCTTAAAGGTCACAGGTTCCTCTACCGGAACAGCCAGCTGAAGACACTTTGAGAATGACACTGAACTTCTATCTGCTCCAAGAGTGTCAGTCAAACTCCCTCAGTGCTCTGTGCTGACATCCGTAATTGAATATGCCATTTAGACAGATACATTAAGAAGTCAAAGATGTGTAACACAGTAGAAATATATCAAAATTATTTTTTGATTCCAAAACTACACAGTCTAGTTGTAGTAGCCCAGCTGCCACAATGAGACACAATACATCAACGTATATTGTAATATTACAGTAGAACACAGACTACTGGCTTGCAGGACCAACATTTATATCACTCCTGTAAGAGATACACCTTGTACTGTACAGTATCTGAAGGTGAGTGTGTATTTATTGTGGCTGTAGATCCTGCTGGCCAACTTCCTGGCCCAGACAGAGGCTATGATGAAGGGTAAGACCACAGAGGAGGCCAAGAAGGAGCTGGAGGCCAGCGGTCTGACTGGAGAGGCTCTGGAGAAGATCCTGCCACACAAAGTAAGTAAATTAAAGGAAAACTGAGTTATTATACAACATTAACCCTCTTGTGTTCAGCAGCTCTCAAGTTAATGACACTAAACCTAAGTCTGAACTTGAGACGAGACAGTCATCTCATGTTACTCATACAAAACAAATTTGGTATGAGTAAGTGCACAAAGCAGGAGACATTTACAAAGCATAGATGGCAGTGCCCCCTAGTGACCATAAAGAAATATAGCAATCCAACTTCATTATGAGGATTTGTAATGAAAGTATGCACAAAGTGATCTGCATGATGAAACATTTATCCTTATTCAACACAGGTATTCCAAGGAAACAGGCCAACCAACTCAATCATCTTCAAGAAACTGAACCCATTCACACTTGGAGCACTTATCGGTAAGAACTGGCAATGACTTACCTTCACTGGTGGTGAAATCAAGTCTATGAAACAGTACAGTATTATTGTTATTGCTAGTGGTTGCACTGACAGTAATCATCCCTCAATGGGAGATTCCAGAAACAGCCCAGAGACAAAGTGTCTGCTCTGACATGAAAGCACACTGTTGTATAGTGGCACTCTCACTATCTTTTTTTAATTTGATTTAATCATGGTTATTCTCTCTTGTTTTACAGCAATGTATGAGCACAAGATCTTCGTCCAGGGAGTAATGTGGGAGATCAACAGTTTTGACCAGTGGGGGTAAGACAGTTTTTACTACACACATCTTTCTCCTTCAACAACAGTAGCTGATACTGAGCAGTTTTTAGGTTGTAACTAAGTGTGCTTGTGCATCAGGGTATTGCTTAAAGGGATGCATACATTTATTTTCATTTGTTTTACAACAACTCTGCTTCTTGTTGTTTGTAAAATTGTCCATTTCAAAGTTGTTCTTGAAAACAACACACAAAAGGTTATTTCAAAAGCTATGTCTGTTTTTGGTGAAACCCATAATGTTCTGCAATCATCCACATCAACCAATCAATCCTCTCTATCCTGTGTGTCTCTCCACATTATTAGAGTTGAGCTGGGCAAACAGCTTGCAAAGAAAATCGAGCCTGAGCTCAAGGACACCACTGAGGTCCACTCCCACGACTCCTCCACCAACGGACTCATCAACTTCCTCAAGAAGAACTTTGCCTGAGTCACACCTCCTCCACCAGCATCCACCTTACTCCACAACATCATCCATCTCATCAGCTCGTGAGCTGCATGGACAGGAGCCTCTCAGAGGCAGCTGATCACTCCCACGCATTCAGAGCTGAAGCTCCCTGTGTGTTTGTGCTCTCATTATGGATAACACGTCTACGGTGCTGTCTTTTCCATGTTTGTTAGTTCACCACTGTGAGGTCAAAAGCTTTTTGTATCAGAGTGTAATGGAAGACAGGGTGAAAGATGCTTTCAGTCTGTCTTTCCTCTGTCATAAGAATTAGTTTCTAAAATAAATGTCTTTACACAAAGTTACTGTCAGTGTTGCTTTCACAGTAGCACTCTTATAACTGGTCGAATGTGAGGTACAGACACAAAGCAGCAAGTGCTCAGTGTCTTCTTGTGTATGATTTATTGTAATCATTTGTACCAATGTGCTGTTAAAAGACATCCTGGATTCTCTCTGATGAGCGTCTGTATGCAACACGTCACTAGATGGCATCAGAGTGCCAGGCTTATTTTCTGGGAGTAAATCGGCCACCCAGTAATTTACCATTTATTCATTGGAACAAAGGGTCAAAGGTCAGTCCATCTGCACTGTTCCACCCCACAATTCCCCTGACTCCACAGCATCCATTTAGAGAGAAAAACAAACAGCTGGACTGAAACAGCATCTGGACTGAACGCACTGACACTCTATCTAAGCGTTGTCAAGCCTAATTTGTTAAATATTTCAATGTCCGGTGCCAAAATCTGGCTATGAATCTCGCTCAACTTAACTTATGTTACATCCAATAAGACTATAAGAAAAAACTAATCACACAGCACATCAGGTGATG
This sequence comes from Scomber japonicus, assembly GCF_027409825.1. Classification (NCBI taxonomy): domain Eukaryota; kingdom Metazoa; phylum Chordata; class Actinopteri; order Scombriformes; family Scombridae; genus Scomber; species Scomber japonicus. Next base: position 11,528,021 of record NC_070578.1, read on the forward strand.
CTGTTCATCCCAATTCACTAAAGAAGGCCGAGCTAATATATTTCACTGTTGTATATTGCATTTTGTATTGTTCTCGTCAAACCTGCTGCTGGGTACAATTACAGAGTGTGTATGAGGACAAACAGAAAGTTTAAAAAATTCTAGTCTCCCAGACACTGCTGGGTTTTCGATGCTGTTGCCAGGCAACAATACTTGACTTCAAATCTAACTTGTTCTTTTCATCTGTGGCTCTGAAACAAGATGCAGAAGAAAGTGAGTTTGACTGAGGAGAGAAACCCTGTGCCCTGCCGTGTTCATGATGCTATAAATTATTAGTAGAACTACCACACTAACAAAACAGCATGATTTTGTTACACATATTTTTGATTATTCAACTTGTCTCATTTTCCACAACTGGTGTTACATTTCTGAATGAAACTCATCTTTAAATGACTGTTATCTGAGTCATGGATACACCTACAGTGATCAGTTATGACTCAAACTATTTAATGCAGGTGTATTAGGCTACAATAAACAAACATCAAGTCAACATGAGAAAAAAAAAAAAAAAATCAAACGGTAGCATGAAAGCATGAAAAGGTTCTGTGTGCGTTCCTGAGATGTTTGTTGAACAATGGCGCTGCATACTCTCACATTCCACTTCATGCTTTATTGGTTTGGCCTGTCAGTCATTTTTCCCCCTCCTCCGGCCTGTTAAAGAGCTGCCCCCCTGGCTCGATCAGGAACCCAACCTGCTCCACCGCGGTGGTTGCTATGGCGATGTCACCCCCTGCCTCCCCGACTGGGCAGTCCCAAGTTCATGGCGGTGTCAGAGGGAAGGGTTGGAGCAGGGGTTTGGGATTCCTCTGCACTAACAACACCACCGAGCTGTTGTTCAGCTCATCTTCATCGTGCTTGCCACGCATTTGTATTCATCATGAGCCACAGTGCTGGAAGCAGTTTTGGGGTCAGCATCGTTGCATGTAAACAAGCTCAGAAACTCAGCCTCGGAAGAGAATAGCGGCCTGCAGGTCTGCAGCCAGTTTTAATACTCGCTCGGACCTTGCTGGAATGCTTTTAATGTGCATGAATTAATTTGTCCTCTCCTCCCAGAAACCTTCAGGGAACATATTCTCTTGGGCTAAACATTAGCTCTGCAAACACATGACCCACACATTCACACAACATCCTCCCAATATGAAACCCAGTGTAGTCATTGACAGCAGTGACACAGAAACCCTGCAGGCTGCAAAAAAAACAAAAAAAGCACTGAGTCAAGCCCAGCTTCATTTTTCCCACGACTACTGGAGTTATATAAAGATTAACTTAAGTACATGGGCAGAGCTCGTCATACTGCTGCATAGGAAGCCAGCAGAAGTCCCATGAGGCCACAGGGAGCACTAGCTGACCCGTTGTCACTCCCTGTCCCCCTTAAATAAGTTTCGTCAGACACACATTAGCTGGATCCATCATTTTTGTTAGGGTCCACATGGAAAATACAACACACCCACTTCCTTGCCTGTAAAAATACTAGAACAATATGATCTGAGGATCTAATGTTCTTGCGTTACTGCAAATCTATGTGAGCATCTGGTAAAAATATGAAGGAGCAAGGCTCAAGTCAATGTTATGTTATTTTGGTAAAATATTAATCGTTTTTATGAGATGTCACTGACCTCGCAGAGCGTTCAGAGTTTCTTTCAGTGGTTCATCTCTGCCAAACTAGCAGACAGCTGGGCTTGTTTGTCCTCCAGGGACAGCTCTGGGTCAGTTATCTGGTTATCTGTGTGGGTTTCTGCATACTGAGCACCCATTGTAAGATTTTTGTTTTCACTGTCTGTCTATCCTGAATCCACTGATAACCAGATACGCTGAGCGACATCTGGCTCTTACTCAGGATCACAATGTTTAGAGATTATAAAAAGAAGAAGAAACACTCCCACGCTGATGTCAGCCTCTGTTGGTCTGCTTGTGATACAAAATATCACATTCAGAGCGATGGTGACAGTTGGTATCTCACTTTTTTTTTTAGATCAAGGCTGTTTCTAATTGTGATGACATATTTGGTCCCAAGCAGACATGACTGTGAGGTTTTCGTAGCCAGCAGCAAAGGCAGGATTAATTATTTTTACCTTCACATCTCATGGAAGTGACGCTGGTAAACATTCATGAAAAAATGTTATTTCTAACAAGAGCAATGGATGACTGATTTTTCTTGTTATGGTAAGAGATATGGTTTCAATTCAGCAACTTAACCCCACAGTGGCAACGGAACTACACACTTTCTTTGTGATTGCAATTCTTGGTGTTAAAGGCTCTGTTCAGTGAAATAACAAAAAGCCTGTTATCTGATTGGCAATTGAGGAACTGCGGCGTTGTTTCTAATAAGACACATTGCTGCTGAGTTTTTCAGATGTAATTATTCTTTCCTTCAAGCAGTTACACTGACTGTTCAATCAGCACCATTGTACTGACGTCATACGTTTCAGAGGTGAATGTCTCATCATGCAGCAATATCTTTTTTTTTTCTGTGAGTGAGCTTGGGTGAATTTGATTAGACTGTACAGGATGGCTCCAAAACACAATATGACTCATATCTTTAAAATGAATGTTTTATGAAATGACTCATCCCTACTATACACTTTGATGTCTTTTCAGATGGAAATGAAGTTTGATTCTCTACAAGTGAGAGGCAGAGTAAATATTCTTACTCTGCTGCTGTTGCTGAAGCTTGACACTCAGTTATATGTTTCTGAGAAAAAAAAGATATCATCTGTAAATACATTCATTAGTTGACTCAGTTATATGTTTCTGTTGAAGAGAGAAAACTTCAGAATGATGTGTATGAATGAGTGAAGAATCAGACAGAGGGTAGGAACCAGGAGGCTACATTTTTTTGTTGCAAGAAGGGGACAAAGTGTCAGTAACCAGAGATTCAGAGGGTATGAGGTAATCCTGAACCGAGCATATTTTCACTCGTTTCCTGGCAGTGGAGGGACCTGTGTTCTCCAGGAGGAAGGTACTCTTTTGTGCGGTGTAACAGAGCTCACCTCACAGCGGATCCCCTAGGGCTCCGCTACCTCTACACACACACACACACACATACACACACGGCTCCCTGAGTCACAGGGTGGGACCCTCACACACATAAAGGGCGCTTTGTGCCCCAAATCATGGAGCTGTCAACCAACACCAGAGAGCTCCTCACACTGAACACCACTGTTCAGCTCACAGGAGAGCTCAGTCAGAGGGCAGACTGCGCTTTTATGTTCGCCCACGCAAAATGAATCTGCACCCCTAACTATCTGTGTATCAGTGGCTTATAAATACTGCTGTACCTCGTGTAATTGAAATTTGAGATTGAAAGGATGACAGAGTTGTGCTTGTTTTGAAATGACTGCCACTGCAACAGTCTCCTTTCTTCATTTTCCTTTTTCCTTTGTTCTTAAAAAAACATACACAGTCTGGTATCTGTAAGTATTTTCTGTAACTGACAGGAGAAGATGATTTGATTTCTTACCATAAATCCTCTTGGGGATTGAGCCAGGCAGCAGTAATTTACCAAGCGAACAATACAAAGTGGGACTTCTAGTGAAACCTACCCACTCACACCTGTACATGACAGCAGTACAGCTTGTATGTGTCTGTATTTTTACATCTGTACAACAAGCCTCACACATGGAGATACTCACTTTAAAAACTGCTATAATTAATATTTTTATATAACTTATAGCGTGGAAGGGCTCTCTTCTAGTGATGAAGTTATCACATGAAGCTGCAGTTTCCATCAGCTCACAGTGGCATTTTAGCATCTTTCAGCAGTTTGTTTTGGTTATCCAGCCACCCACTCTCAGGCAGCTATTTTCAAGTGAAAACCTGAGGACCTGCCAGCATCAGAGAGAACAAAGTGAAGCATTTAGCAGCTCGGTAGATAATGGTGAAGATGATGATGAAAACTGAGGTGAAATGAGAGTGAAAATTAGACTTACATTTGTTAGGTGGTCAGATATACAACTACAGATCAATGCAAATGTTGCGTTCACCATATGGCCAAATAACAATGAAACAAACACACAAACTAAAGCAGGTTTAAACATGTAATTATAGTGTTTACATTGAGTCCACATGCAAAGCCAGAAGCCCTAAGAAAAAGATGCAAGGTCTGTTCTTATTGATATCAGACTCCAGCTTGGAAACATTGGCAGAGTATAAAAATAGTGTTAAGTTTAGGTTTTTGTCATTGTGATCTGCTGTACTGTGGTAAACCTTGATCTGGAGCCATTATATTGTTCAGAAACCAACACACATCTTTCACTTAATGTCCTCCTGGTGAGCTGATTCTCTTTCTTCTTTTATTTCCTTCTTTATTTGTTTCAATTCAAATACATTTCTCTTTCTGTCTGCCTCTGCAGCAAAAATAAGATACTATATAATCTTAATTGACTTGCCTGGTTACATCACCACCCATATCAGGTGGGGATGTAATTAGAAAGTATTTATAAATATTTGTGGCTAAAGTGAGAGAGTGAGACCAGAGTTATAATAATAGTTTTGTATTTTTCATTCGTTTTTGTATTTTAATGTCATTTTTATTTTATTTTTTCCAATTCCATTTAGTTTCAGTTAGTTTCCAGAGTTTCAATTTAGTTTAGTATAGAATAGTTTTGACAATACAAAGACAACACTTGAGTCAGGCAGCTGACTCACACTCATGTAGACATCCCAGTCTCAATAAACACATGCATCACTGCCTCCTCATGCTTGATGTGTTTACATATTTGACCAGATTGTCAGAGACTAAAACTAAAGGCATTTTCTGTATGTTTGTATTTGAGTTCAGTTTAGTTTAGATTGTGAAGTACACAATCATTGTTTCAGTTAACTTAAATGTTTTTTTCACACTTAGTTTTAGTATTTAGTTTAGTTTTAGTTAACTATAATAACCTTGAGTGAGACAGGCTTAAACATGAATGAGCTTCTCTACCAAACTTTATCAAAGTGTATGTGTGATGACATTTCAGAGGCTCTTGTTCAGCTTAAGGGCTAGATGAAGATTCACACTTTCATATTTGACATTAGGAGGAGAATTGGTGTAATCAACCTACTTTATGCTCCAATTAGCCCAAATGTTGTACAATACGGCACCACAGGGGTGCAGTCTCCTCATTCATGTCGACAGCTCAGCAGTTTTTATTTGAGTTGTAAAACTTAAACAGCCGTTTAAAGACCATCATCCCAAGAAAAAAAGAAATAAGAAGACACCAGGAAACAACTCTTCGACAATCTGAGAGTAGGTTCTCCAAAAGATGTTCTCCCATTCAGACTCTATCTGCAGCTCCTGCTCAGTATTTAGTCTATTACCAAAAGATTTATGTGAAATTAAAGACATTATATGTGCTTCTAGATAGATAGAAGTTTGAGCGTGTCATGGTTAACAAAACCTTGATGCATTTCTTTAATACTTTTGTAACAGAAAAGCTTCACACAGTCCACCGAGGTCCCCCAGTATCAGGAATGTTTACATGCTGGAGTAATTCACCATAAGCATAAGTACCAAGACAGCCGCCTCATCTGTGACAGTCCGTGTGTGTGTGTGTGTGTGTGTGTGTGTGTGTGTTCCTGGTTGCTTTATATCTTCTCATGCTATCATGTTTCAAACTCACATTTATCAGTCATTTGTCTCTAGACCTTTGCCACCAAGACCAGTGTCAGTATAGTTTTAAAGCTTTATTTGGATAAAGGCTTTTCAGAGTCTAATGTCTTCGTCAAGCAAGAGATTATCTGACCATCAGATCAGAGTTCCAGGCCGCATCTCAGGGGGGACCAAGGCTGCGTGCATGGATGTAATTATACTAAAGCATTTTAGTAACTGTGGACCCACCAGAGCACATATTTTATATTCTAAGCATTTATTGTAGCCACTGCTGCTCTGTTTTGGAGTTTCTCTGCTCTTGTTGAGGGCTTGAAGTTTGGAGATGGAATTGTAGTTCTTAAGTTAAATGTGTTTTATAATTTGGGTGATGCAAAAGCTGGAGAACTTGACATAAGATGCTTCTTATAAAGTTACGTTTTCCAGCTTTAACAGAAAGTTTAAGAGCCAGTTGGAAGGCAGGGTCACAACAAGATCTGACTGACATCTACACCCAACCAACAATGAAAATCCGGTCCAGCCGTGGGAAAACCACTTAGTTGTGGTCGACTCCAAACCATTCTTGACTCGACTCCATATGTTGCTCCAATCTGTGCCCCTGAACTTTAACAGTACTGTACCATTACTTTGGCCCAGTTCTAATGTGCAAACATCAAGACTGGCTGGCTAAATTTCTATCTTAAAATTTCAAATGTCATCCTCACATACAAAGTGCACTAAACACTAAATCATATGCAGTCCTCAGAATATAGATGGCTTATATAAGCAGAAGTCTCAAGTCTCAACAGTCTGTTATAACACAGTGTAAGATCATAGAATAAATAAAACATTTATCTACAAACATCATTTTAAATGTAACATTACTCCAGTGAACAGCGATATACTGTAATTACTAATCACTTCATCACCACTGCCAACCATTATAACTGACAAGTGTAATGAGTGTCTGTTACAGTGGCTCAGCATTAAATGTCTACCAGCGTTGCAGCTTTCCTGCAGCTTAATATAGATGAATAGACTTGCAAGTGATTGAAATGTCTGGCATTTGCAATAAAAACTAACTGTGGTAGATACAGATTAAAGGAATAAAGTGAAAGATATTAAAAGGCATTATATATCATTTCAAAAACAGATTTTAGCATAAATTGCATTTATATTCTATAATATTAAGTAAATGACTGATGGAAACGGTTTTGTTAAGAATTAGTTTGATGAACTTAGTGTTGTGATGTTCTGATAAACTCACTGTGGTGTTTTGATACAGATGATTTCATTTTGTATGCTATGTACGATTTGTCAACTATACTTCTGACTGCAAACATTATTGTAAAAAAGACAAACACACCATTATTGAATATTAGAATAACAGACAGTAACCTCATAGTTACAGTCTGAGTATCTATGAGCAGTGTACTTATATATAATATTCTATACATAATTTTCAATATCTGCATATTTTCATATTGTGTGGCATTTACATTCAAAGTGATCACATGGTGATAGATGCTCAAATGTCAGTAAATAAAACCCATTTCATGTTACAGTGGAGTAAAAGACAATAATCAGACATTTTTAATGCAGTTAGCTACAAAACCACTTTATTGAAAAAGCAGATTATGTCATCTACAGTTAAATGATACGTCCCAATTTTTAATACATTAAATAACTTTAGACTTTTTTTCATGTTTAGATAAATAGATCTAGTTTCCATTTTTTTATGAACCATCTAGGTAATCAAAACACTTAGCGATACAAAAGATGTGTGACAGGTGTCGAGATGTGCTTATTGGAACTAACAGTAGGAGAAGAAGAAGTCTTCTCTTTCCAAGTGATTTTTGACAGAAAAATAAAATAAAAAACTAGCCTCTTTATGTACAGGGTAACTAGCTGTGTGCTATACAATAGAAACTTAAGTAGTACTTTTAAAAGAGGTGATTTTTTAAAAATACATCTTTAAAAAGGGGGACACACTCTGGTCTTGTTAAGTTTTTCTTGGGGGGGTGATGTTGTGCCTCATTCTTCAAGTACAGCACACATTACCTGACCAGAACCCTTGTACAGAGTCAAAGTTAAACACATCACATGACAAGGGGAATGTCTCACGTATGCAGTCCTTTTTTCTTTTCTGCTTTTACAAATATACAAAACAGGGAGGAGAACAAACACTAATCATTATTACATTCGAATGAATCTCATTACATCAGGTTAGAAAGCACTTTCTGCCTGTGTTGACCCCTGCCGTCAATCTCTGCTTCAGTCTCTGTCTTTGACAGATTCAGTAGTATTTAAATCAGGCCTGTGTGTGTGTAACAGTATGAATAAGAGCTGGGCCAGTGTTTGCAGATAATAGTCAGTGATTGTTTCACCACACCGACTGCTGGAATATGTGGGACAATATGATTTGAGAGTCAGAAGAACTTAGCTGACTCTGAAATGTGATAATCCGCATTCATGAAGTAAAACAAAAGCCAAGAATTAGACACAAACATCTGGAATGAGTAACGTGATGAAGAGACGCCATCAAAATCATCACTGGGTTGGCAACAGAGTGAGAGGGGGTGGGGGGGGGGGGGGGTGTTGCGCTGCCCTGCAAACACAGTGAGGTGCATGTGCCATGGCCCTGCCACTACTACACACACACACACACACACAGACAGACCGAAAGACACACACACACACGACATTCACACAATTTGCTCATACTTGAAATAAGCAGACAGTTGGGATTTATCTGCATAAATAAATGTGCATCAGGTCAGATTTTGCTCGGTGCAAGAAATATCTTAAATAGTTTGCAACCTTTCATTTAAATGCAACATGACTGATGTGCTCAGTGCCAATCCAACAAAACTCACTGATGACAGAAGTTTAGAAACCCAGGTGGGAGAAGTGAGACTTTTTTTTTCCAGCACCACCAAAATCTTGGTGTTTCAAGTGTTTTTGTCTCCTGTAGTTTTTTGTGTTGCATAAATATACACATACACACATGCAAGCACCTGCCCGCGCACGCATACACACACACACACACACACAGGCGCACACAACCAGCATGGGAAACACTGAGGGATTCCCTAAAAACGCGGGCGGGACCAGCAGCTTCGGGTTTTCAGGGATGTGCCTCCGAAAAACACAACAGCAGACTTCATGGCGGACCAGAGCGAGACACACAAAACATACCTGTTCTGTCTTAAGGCATGTGGACAAGTGGAGATTCCTTGTAAGTAACGCACTGTGTTCTCAGTGCTCAAATGACAAAACCAGTGTCTGGCAAACAGACCAGGAAACAGTGTCCTGAACAGACCTTGAGCCAAAAGTATTTGCAGATAATCATTTAATTTGTTCCGTATCTGCTCTTTGAGTACCAGATGGGCCAGATGCCAGATTCGCACATTAGCACATAAGGGAGGAGACCTTACATGTTTATTTGTCTTAAGAGGAAAAGTAGCTAATGACTTCATATGCTAACGTGCATGTCATTATAAACATTCAATTAAATTCTTTTAAGTGTTTTTGCCAATTTAGCCTTTTTTTTTTTTACTGGAAATGACATGAGTTTAACTGGAAATGGTTCTTTATCTGTTTAATGAGGCACCTGTAAGCACACAGGATACAGTGCTATTTGTCTCACCAATAACTGTTGAAATAACATACAGTTGGTTGGCCAAATCTTTTCTGGTCTGCTCTGCCCTGATCGGACAATTGCCTTCTGTAATGAGCGCTGAGTAATAAGTGTTCCAGCAAAGGACCTAAATCTTGGTGGATTTTAAGATTACACTTAATCTTAATCTTAATCTTAGTGCTCTGTGTGATACTTCCTAAAAGGTCAGGTTTTGGTATTTTGAAGGGTCTAAAGTCAAGATAAAAGCATTTGTTACATCTAGTAGGAATTGAATATAACACTGGTAAAAAAAAAAACACAGAGGTTTAATTACTGCCTTGTTAAAGGCTGGAATGTTTGACCTGATAAATCTATATGGGCTGCCATCAACATAAACATAAACATAAACATGTAGAAAGGTCTAGATGGACTTTCCACTCTAATAAATAATTAAAACAGGCAATATCATATATAATGAGTATGTTGCCTAGGAGATCAGTAGGAATGTTTGACTGGCAGTGTGTGTTAAAGTTCTCTACAGTCAGTAAAGGGAGGCGTTTTGCTCGGTAAGAGAATAAAAATGTGCCATTAATCAGCTCAGGCAATAACCACTTGGTACTCAAAGTGTGGGAAAAAAATGATTAAAGGCAAATAATATTTGAACCCGGTCTGCTCCTACAAAGCCTGTGGGTCTCTGACCTACTGACAGACATCAGGAGGCTCTGTGTCCTGGAGGAGAAATGATACAACGCACCCAAAAGTTTCAGAGGTTTCAGACTGTGTGACAGACAGTGTGTGTTTAACCTCTGAATCTATCATGAGCGCAGCAACAAAAAAACAACAACAACAATCTACATCTAGCATCTTATGTGGAAAACATCTGCAAAATATATATTCATATATAAAAGACAATCTATGTGCATCTAAAATTTTCTTTTTTCTGTCATAATATAATCATTAATTAAGACACTGCTTGTGAATCTCTCAAGGTCTCGTCTAAGACTTCTAAGTGGAATGTCAGTCGGTCCTCCGGGCTTGTGGTGCTACGGTGCATCTGTTATTTCGGGATGGTGCGGGGCGAGGAGCGATGAGAGCCCTGTGTCATAATGCTAGGTGTCCTTTGCATAGCCTTTAGCAGGGCTCCATTTCAGTGTTAGAAGCTGCACGGAGAGCGACCTGCTCTGAAGGCGCAGCACGCCCACCCTGGGGCCTGTCCGGTCCAGCCAGTACTGGAATGTAGCTGCTCGTTCCCTGGCCTTCCTGATGCCGAGATCAGCGGCGTTCTCAGCCGTGACAGCCCTGGTGAATTCACTGCGGTAAACCGCTTCAATCAGAGCACAGGAATGAAAAACATGGAAAGGAAAGGGAGGGGAAGCAAGGAGAAAGACAAGTTTGCGTTCTCTCCTCCGGTCCAAAAACCCTCTCTTTTGATGAATGTGCAGGGGTCAGGAGACGTGACGTCACCGGGGGCCTCTGGGTGAGGCGGCGTGTTGGCTTTCAGGGTTAGGCACCCAAGGGTATGGGGGAGGAAAGGACCACAGATGGAGGAGGAGGGGAACCCTTTTTTCCCCCAGCCCTGTCATGTGACAGCAGGGCTTGTGGTGGGAGCTGCACAGTGTGTGTAAGTCCGCGGCCGGGCCGTCCAGTTGAGGACAGGAGCGCTGGCTCAGATGGCCACACGGAGGCTTCCCTGGAACTGCTGGGTGTGCGGGCCGAGGGGGTGCATGCAGGTCTTTTTTCTTCTTTTTTTTTGAACCTGCTGCTGGCGTCTCAGGTCACCTGGGAGGGAAGGCTCGATTGCTGCCGACCCTCCTCCCCTTCCCTCACAGCTCGGTAACATGGAGGGGGTAGTTGGGGGGCGGGTGTGCAGGGACCTGGGACTGGAGCCGGTGGATGTGGCAGCCGTGGCAGAGAAGGTGGCCTTCCAGAGGATAACAGCGGTGGCCCTCCTCGTCGTTTAGCTGGAGACCACAGTCCTGACAAAGAGAAACAGAAACATGAACAATCAATAATCAAACCTGGAAGTGTTTGTGGTGTAACAAAATCTTAAAATTTAAGCCTGAGCCTACTAGATGACACTCCTATTGTTTTCCCCTAGTACAGGGGCAACAGTGTCTCGCTGGCAATTAAAGGTTCAATGAGGTGCAGACAGGACTGATGCATTATTGCAGTGACTGTTGTCATGTGGATATCTTACTGTATTCTCGTGGTGAAAATGAACCTGAGCCTGAAGGCAAAGCTCTGACACATGTGACTGAAATGTGTTCCTTACAGTATCTGCAGGTTTCTTCAGGTCTTTCTGAATAGACTCCTTCATACTGAAAGAATGATTCAGACAACTGATCCTGCCTCACAGACAGGTCCCTGCCTTCTCTTGACATGAGTGTATCTCTTTTAAATGTCTGCACTGGCTGGCGGACGTTTATAAATGAAGACATTGAACCTTGAACCTGCAGAAGAACTCTGTGTACGTCTGACAGGGATGAGACACTCGTGGTAGACCTTGAACATGCTGGAGGGATGACACTAACTAACTGTCACGATTTAAAGCTGAATGAGCAGCTGAGAATTCATGTGTAAGAAATTAATTTTCACATGTACCTGCATGTTCTGCTCAGCTGTTGATTAGTGGCAACGTAAGAAAAAAAGATACCTCCGGGTTTAAAAAAAAAGTGAATTCTTCAATATGTAATGAATTTACCACCTCCCAGGATGATCCAGCTCAGGCAGGACTTTACTCTTCCTTCCCCCCCCCCCCCCCCCCCCCCCCCAATCCAGAGCTCGGCTGAATGATTACCCATTGCTTACATAATGATCTGATCCATTTCCATGAAGTGGAATGTCAGCAGTTCAGAGAAGTCTCATCCTGCTTGTGCAGCATACAAATAATCATATTCAAGATTCAATATTCAAGATTCCGGGGGGAAAGAAAAATGAGAGCATGGTGATGTAATATTTGTTTGTTGTACTTTCTGACAGAAAGCTACACTTGAACTGTAAACCGTGTGATTTGAGCGCAGTGGCACGACGACTGGGATTTCACAAGTCTGGTTGAAGCAACAAGTCCCCAGCTGAGTTCAGAGCTCAACACTGGAATGTGCTTTGTCAATGAGTCACAATGTTGATCTGTAACCTTGGGCCCGTATCTGTCTGTGTGTGTATGTGTGTTTTTCTGTGTATGTATGTGTGTGTGTGTGTGTGTGTGTATGTCTGTCTCATTCATTCCACAAGAGACAGCAGCAGTGATTCACACTCGCTGGTAAATAACAGTCTGGTCTCGTCCCACAATTTGGTGCTATTACTAAGGTTCACTGTGTCTGTGTACCTGGGTGTATGTGTACGTCTGTGTATGAGTGTTTGTGTGTGTATGATCAAGAGTGTGGCTTTGTGTGCCAAGAACAGTGTGAATTGTGTGTGTGTGTGTGTGTGTGTGTGTGTGTGTGTGTGGTATCTTGTTCATTTTACAACTGCTTGAAACGTTGAATCATACGTGGCGATGCTAAATTGACTCTAGTCAAATCACATGCATGGTAGACTGCTCTTACTCATAGCCTGGTGTGTGTGTGTGTGTGTTTGTGGACAGAGTGCAGACAGGAGCAGCACCTCACCTCACAGTGGTAACACTCCACATGGTAGTCCTTGTCCATAGAAACAACTCGAATTGTTTCCTCGGAGCCCTGCAGAGACAAACACACAGTCAGTCAGTTCGTCACATTACATCAGTCTGGTGTTGCATTAAAGTGATGGTCCGATAAGCAGCAGGTCCCAAGTTTGATCCTTGCAGCTGCCATGTGTCCTGAAGCTACACACACACACACACACACACAGTACACGACCTGGTCCACTTCCTGCTTCCTCTCTTTGTACAGAGTGATACACAAGAGCTGATCTAAGTATAATGTTCAAGTTTTCCTTCTAGCTTTAAGGATCATTCTGGATATGTAATTGAATGTCTTCATTTTGAAAACTATTTTAGGCATATTTTTTTATGAAGGGTATGAAGGGTACCTCTGCTGCTAATGTGTTTATTATGATACAACCTGAGTGTTGAGAAACATGGCATGATGAGAAACCAAGATGATCTAAGACCTGACACAGTAAGGATTTGCCTCAAATATATTTATATTTTGGGAAAAATACCTCATCTGAAGTTCATCTTTAAATCTTTCTGATTTAGCCTGTAAACGTTTTTCAGCTCTGCTAACCAGTGTGTATCTTTAGAAAAGGTGGTGTTGGCTGATTAGTTGGTCAGCTTGATATTATTTTGCTCCAGTGGGAATTTTTAGCTGAGAAAATTCCCTGAAAAAAAAACAAAAAACGAACAGATATTTCTGATATATTGGAGCTTGCATGCATTTGGATGTGCTTACCTGTGCTGGAAGGATGGGTTGGTTGCAGGAGGCACACTTGGGAGCAAAAACCCTGTCAGGGATAATACAACAGGAATTAGGAACTGCAATATTCACACCAATTTTTACGTAGTATAAAACCTTTGACTTCCACACACTTTTCCAAATAAATATCAGGAATTTTCCTGTGGCATCAACGGTACTTCATCAAACAGACGACATGAGTAGAGTGAGTGCAACACATTTCATTTCAACTGTGCTATTTCTATGTTCCAAATTTCCTCTTCATGCTGAGCTGATTCCAGGCCTATCTTACAATAATCCCATTTTATCAGCAGAGAGATGCGCTCCTTACGTGTGGTAGTCTTTGACACAGTAGATATTATTCTCAACGTCCACGGTGAAAGGCACTCCATCTAGACCCTCTTTACACACCACGCAGCGAAAGCAGCCAGGATGGTAGGACTTGCCCAGCGCCTGGAGGATCTGAACACCAACACAAAACAAAACAGCACACATAAGATAACAGTAAGACTGAGCAACAAAGACTACGGGAAAGTAAAGATTTTTAAAAGAATATACCAAGCTGGGATGCAACATTATAATAAAAGCAATAATGCATCAAGCAGATGGAGAAGCTAGAAATGTTGTCTACCTATTTTCTATAATAAAGCTCTTACCATCTCCATGATGAGATGACCGCACACAAAGCACTTGTCAGCCGTTTGCTGGAAACCGGAGTACTGTGGGTGATAGAAGATACAGGATTTATTATTCTCAGCTGTGAATTTGGGAGAAATCAGCTTCATTAATGAGGAAGAGAGCATGTGAGAACACTCAATCACGACTTCACACCAGAGGCATTAACTCTTTTCAGCCTTAAAGTCATCTATAGAGGGTGCTGCTGCGCTCTTTAAACTGACGTGAAAAAGGAGTTCTGGAGTCCTTTGTCTCTCAGCTGACACGTTCATCAGGTGTAATGCATTTTTAAACTTCATTTGGGGGAAGGGTTTTGCACTTATATCTATTCACATTTGATGTGTGTTGTGTGTGTGTGCAGGGCAGATAATGAAGGTGACCATCTGCAGCTCACAATCACCTCAGGGTCGTGACCTGATGACTCAGGGCAGGGTGTGGAGGGAGGAGGGGGTCTAGTAGAGGAGACATGGCTACCAGGTGGAGGTGGGAGGTGGTGATGAGCAGCCTTCCCCCTGCCCTGACATCTCCACCCTAGATCTACCATCTGCTACTGCCACCCCCCTCTCCTCCTCCACGCCCCGGAAAACCCCCGGGGTGACTTGTCAAATCTCAGCCGTATGAGGGAGGCGGAAGGAGATTAGTCTCATCCCGTCATCCGACCTCTAGTATCACTGAGAGGCAGTGATTGCAAATAGAAAACAGCTATTTTAAGTATTTCCTAACAGAACAAAGAGTTAAAATGTAAGTGGACCCTGCCTCTAACCGGGAAATAGTGAAAGCAGATGAAGGCATTGGGATCATGGAGCTGTTTTCAACACTTCTGTTACAGGAGTATCTCTTGTTGGTGGTGAATGTTGTTGGCCTTTATTAAAAAAAAACATCATTCAAAAATATTCAGAGCAACTACAGCACACAAACAATTCATTATCGGAAACATCTGTCTTTTACACATATTTCTGACAGTAAGTGAAGGCATCGTGAGAGCGGGCCCTGTGTCTGTCGGGTTAACCTGAAGCAGATGGACCAGGAGCCTGAGAGCTGCAGCTGTCCCACACATCTCCTCCTCCTCCTCTTATTAATTGTAAGTGCAGGGGAGCAGCTCGTGGGGTAATTGAGCTCCTCTGGGACATTTGGGGAAATTAGTGTGAATTGGAGGGGTGGTCCTAAGCTCTAATTGTAGCTGCTACGTCTGTTTCCTCTTGAAGCTTGGCAGAATGTATCCTGAGATCTGAATCTCTCGCTCTGTCAATATACCATTAGGCAATGAATACGGTGCTTTCTGCTCATCACAAAACTAAATATGTATTTAGGAGCGCACGTCAACTTACCAGGAAATCCTCCTCACAGTAGACCTTGCCGTTGACGTTGTAAAAGGCTTTCCCTCTCAGTCTCCTCCCTGAAAAGAACACAACAAATGAAATTTACAGATTCTAGTAAGTCCAGGTTTCAGGAGTTTTATGAACTCATGGTTTACACTAGTGCCCTCCAATGAAGGGCTGCAATTTGGGGGAGACCCTTTCCTGTCCATAGAGAAGATGAACTGGAAGCAGGGCTGCAACTAACACTGATTTATCATGATTAAATCTGCAGATCTTTTTCCAATTAGTCGTTGATTAATAGTTTGGCCTATAAAATGTCAGAATACAGAGATAATAGAGAAAAATAGGCTGTTTAAGGGCTGTGGTTGGGTAAAAGAGATGTTCAATAATCACAAATGTGTGTTGTTTACATTTGCATATATTTCATCTGTTAAAAATAACTGAAACCAGCTTACATTTCTTTATTCAATACTCTCAGGATGAAAGCTGGAAACCTAAAACAAGCCTTTGAAACTGTTGTGGAAGATCTGCTAAGGTTTCATCTAGAATAAATGTATGAGTCTCTTTCTGTGTACCTGTAAGATCTCAGGTTGGAATCTGACTCATAATTCATGTTGCATGTTGCAATCCTCTGTATGTGCTGTCTGAAAAAGCAGACATCTTTTAGAAGTTAAAGAAAAAGCTTGTTGATATTCTCAGATATGTCTACTTTCATCACTGATAAATACCGGTGTTATCTCCTTTTTCTGTAAAATAGCTTATTTACAGGGGCAGGTACTCCAGCCGGGCTGCTTAATGCTGTTAAAGTATGTTCGAAAAGTCATTTTTGCTTTAAATATGTTTAAAATGGCTAGACTAGACTATGGCCTGACTAGTCATAAGCTCGCATTCTAGGATGGACTGATAAGTTGGTGTAACTTGTCTCATCATGAAATCAGTAAATGGTGTAAAACACTATGCTGATAACTTATAAGATGAAACTCTAATTGAAAAGACTTCATACTGTATTCCTCCTCTTCAGTCCCTCTCCTCTACAGCCACAGCAGCAGCTCAGTGCAGAGCAGATGGCTGGCTGAGAGTAGGTGACATTCTGCCTGCACCTCCCTTTAATTACTTCGACTATTGATCCCAACAGGATTCCCATTCACAAACCATACACAATCAATACAGCAGGCTGCTCTCCAAACCCTCCCACCCCCAAAAATCTCTCCTCTTCCCTTCCTTGCCATTGTGCTCACCAACGTGGAGGGAAGATGTCCCCAAACTTTGACACATGTAGGAAACCATGAATCCAATGAAAGAAAATATACAAGTTTGATTTTCCATTAACAATTTTTGGTCATTTATCAGCTTTTGTCATCATTTTTTGGCATGTTAAGACTAAAAAAATCATGAGAATAATCCATAGCTTAAGCCCTTCGCCATACAAAACACATCCACAGCAACATGCCCGCAGCGCAGCGGGCCCAGGTTCAACACGCTGAGCTTCCAGTTCCAAGTGTTGAGGGGCTGAATTCCTCTGGGTGAGCCTTCATTCATCAGAATCCAAGTCTGAATCCAATCTCAAAAGGAAATTCTGCTGCAAGCTGGCTTCTGCAGCCCCCTGCCATGCATCCCTCACAGCTCACCCATTCAAATTCATTTAACAGCAGCCGTGTCTCTCTGGCAGCGCGATGACTTCACCCGAGCCTGGCAGACGATGCGCACAGATCTCATAAATCTGCTGGATTAGTCAGATTTAATTGTCGTCCCGAGCCACCATTGATTTTATGGGTGTTCCAGCATGGGAAAGACATGCCCCACCACCACCGACACCCCTCCCTCCCCCCTCCCTTCTCTCTCTCTCTCTCTCTCTCTCTCTTTTTAACACTGAAATTTATGCAATCGTTGTATTTCACACGCAAACACTGTGTCACAATGCTGGGAGATGGCAATACATTAACACCCACATAAATGGCCGGAGCAGCCGAGGAATGCTGTCCACACAATAGGTGAGACTTTTAAGACTTTGAGACTGAGGAGCAATTAGCATTTTGGTAGCGTGGAGCAAAGAGAAAAGCTGGACTGAGGAAGAACTCCATGTGAAGCGTAAGAGACTCATAAGAGACACCATCTTCAACAACAAAAAAAGAGACTTCTGAGAGGGCTAAACTTGCAGGAACAGTGAGATTATAGAGAAGAGCGCAGCAGCGGGGGCTGCGAGGTGTTGCTGTGTGCTCGTCTGTGGCCTCTGCTCTGGAGTTTGGGGTCTGGAAGGTGAACACAAAGGCCCCAGCGCTGATGACTGTGTGGTGCGCTGCTAGGGGAGCGGGCCGACTGAGCAAACGGGGACATTCTTTCTGCCTGAGGTCACTAGCTGGTCCCATTCAACCCCCCGCACCTCTCCAACACCCGCTCTCTGCCCGCTTCCCTCACTGAGAAAAGGGAGGAGGAGGAGGGGGGTTACTCCGTGCCTCCCTCTCTCTCTCTCTTGCTCTCCTCTGGCCTTTTGTCACCAGACAGTGCTGTGGAGAGGCCGAACCTCCTCACAGCACTACAAGTTATAGAAGCACCAGCTCCATTTACTATGTGTAATCCATCTTAAAGTTATAACAACTCAAATACCTTAGAAATGTTACATGTAATGCAGAATTAAATGCACCATTCAAATGTAAACAATCAATGTGAGATCTTCTGACTTTCAATTTGAAACAATACTAGATTAAACTATATATGACTAAAAAGGTTAACTGGACCTAAACAAGCTAGTAAAAACACTTTTTTAAGCACCGAACAACTAATGAAACTGATCATTTACTCCATAAATGATAACATTATGGTAAACCTGAGACAGTGGTGGCCTCAAAATAATTAATAACATTACTCTCAGCCTCCACACTCCCTAATGTTTGCTTGTCATTTTTAGTCATTTAGGAATAAGAGCTCTTTCTGCTAATGCACTCATTCTGAATGTTGCTGTTGCCATGGGAATGAAAATTGGTCTGGTGAAAGAGGACTCATGTGTAATTTGATGAACATTTCCCCTCAGGTGCAGCAGTTGTGTATTGAGCCATAGAGCCATTGACACATAGACTGGAGGACGCTTGTTCCGGTGGCTAAAACCAGCAGCGTTTACTGGTCACTGTAGTGGACTGTGGGGGGGGTGGGGGTGGGGGCAGGAGGGGAGTGTTGCTACAGGTACCAGTGGCACAATGTGATCCAGGGACGGCTGCGTTTTGAGTAATAGAGTTTTCATCCATGAGGCTTCAGATGAACACACTGATACTATGCACGCTGTGTTTGTACAGGACTGGGTTTTCTGGTAAAGCGTTATTTGCACGTTATCACTTATACTCCGCTGCACGCTGCAACAAGGTAAACAATTACGTTTCTCACATTACAAAGAAAACTGCAACTGGTGCTGTGTGTTCCTTCACCTGTTGAACTTGTGAAAACAGCTGTCAAATTTACCACTCATCAAAGAGGTTCCAGCGAATTTAACTGAATTCCATCGAGTTCTTTGTGCTTGAATAACTGCTGATGCGATTTGGTTTTATCAAGCTAAACTTGGAGGCAATAACGGCTCCTGATGTACTGGACACACAGTAGCAGCTTCAACTATGAATTAACCGTGACAGGGAGACCAACACTATGCAGAATAGGATATCTCATTCTCAACTATGAATCATCTTAAATGAAGCATTTAAATACTGATCTCCTGGGAGTGATCTAGTTCTGTTGGAGAGAGTTGTTCCTTGCTGCTGTCACCCAGTGCTGCTCATGGGGAGAACATAGGGTCTCTGTAAAAATAAAAAGGTACAGTCTAGACCTGCTCTATGTGAAAAGTGCCTTGAGATACCTTCTAACTTCTGAACTATATACATTTAATTTAATCTATTTAAAATACTGGATACATTTTCATTATTGTGTGTGTTTTCTTCTTCTACCATTGTGACATCTAAATCCTTATTGCGAGTACAAAACAGTTGCAGAAGTGGACATCTGGTCATATTCCAAGCAGAAGTATTTGTCAACTTCCTATTTGTCATATGCCTGTTTATGTGCTTGGACATGTGATCACTGTTCCTTTTAGTGATGGTAGTTTGTGGTTTCATAAGGTGTGGTCTCACCGGCAGTTTAGGCACAAATGATTTGACTCGTTTAGAGCTGTTAGTTGGTTGTAAAGCTAATAT
This sequence comes from Scomber japonicus, assembly GCF_027409825.1. Classification (NCBI taxonomy): domain Eukaryota; kingdom Metazoa; phylum Chordata; class Actinopteri; order Scombriformes; family Scombridae; genus Scomber; species Scomber japonicus. Next base: position 11,547,787 of record NC_070578.1, read on the forward strand.
AACAAAGAAGAAGTGGAATTACCTTCAGAGCTGAATGTCCCCCCCACTCCCTTCATTCTTCATCCCCATGTAAACAGTGATAAACCCAGAAATCTAGGAAAAAGCTGCCTTAATACAGACTGATGAAGCAGCCTTATTGACTGTAACTGAGTCTCTCGCCACCACGTGGCACATCCTCAAGTAAGGCATTTTTTGGCGCTGCCTGATTGACCGAATGAGTGGATTACACTTGACGCCCGTCACAGCTGAAGAAGCTCCGAGCAAACACATATCTGGCTGTGCAATCAGGCTCATCAGTCAGAACGAGTGACCGGACCTGCCTGCATTCACACTGAGGCCGTCTTCTATTTACCACATATTGCACTGTATATACTATCCTCAACAATGCCATTATGTGATGTGCCAAAACATAGCTGACAGTGATGACGATGATTAGTGAGTGTCCAAAATCTTGATTGACTATGAGTAAACTCTTCATCTGTTGTAGAAGGTGTAGTGAATGAGTGATGAGGGGGGTGATAATGGACTCAGCCTGTTCAAAAGAGCTAATTAAAAATCAGGTGTTCTCCCTTTTATGTCTACTCTAATCTAGACAAAAAATGAAATCTGAGTGGGAGTGTGACAGACCAAAAACAACAGGATGTCCCTTTGTTTTTGTCTCTCTCACCTCAGTGTTTTATACAGCGTTGCTTCTATGTTTTGTGCCTGACAGTAAACCAGTGTAATCGCTTTGGCTCATGTTGGTGGATGGCATCACTCAGTCTTCTCTGTTCTCTGTCTCTATTTTCAGCTCTGGCCTGGCTAGAAGGGTGGAGAAATCCTGTGACTCGCTCACAAAAAGGAGCCTCAAATGGATTAAAAAAAGAAAAAAAAGTTAAACCTGTGCAATTGGCCTGCAGCCTCAACAAGATTTAAAGTATTTTATGTGAAAACTCAGCAGTGGAAGGTATAGCATGAGCAGCAGGAAGCATACAGTAGGAATCTGCTATGTGAGTGATGCAGTTCTCTATTAGGAGAAGTAACATATCGCCCTATTTTGACCAGTAATTGCTGCCACACCCACTGTCTTATATCATGCTCAGACAATTTATGTTCATTTATGTTCAAACTGATTTCATATTTTCAAAAACTTGGATTAAATTTCACTAATTTCACCAAGGAAAAACATTTTGACCATGAAGCTGGTTTAACCTTTAGAAGGACAGCTGTAGGAGAAATGCTTTGGGCAATGTGGTGAGTGTCTAACTGTAAAGAAAAAGAAAAAGAAAATGAGTGAGAGAGAGAGAAAAAACCTCCTCGCTGTGCCTCCCACTGGAAATGTAATGTTAATAATATCCTCCAGTCTGTGATGCGCTGTTATTTTATCACCTTGCAGTCTGAGTGTGTTCACTGTTCACAAGCAGATAAACTGAGATTTCTCTGTATGTGTTTTAAGGTGTTAGAGAGGGTTTTCATCTTGAGCCTGGCCTACTGAAGATAAAATGTTACATCCGTCCAGATTATGTCAAAAAAAAAAGAAAGATGTATACTCAGGCACAATGGTGACGTATTGTGTAAATGTACAACAGCACGTGTCAACTTTGGCCCATACATCTGTGGCCACACAAAATACAGAGACTTCTCAATATGTAGGCAGCTTGTATTGTGCATACAGTTACTCACAATGAAGACAGCTGCCTTGTTTACATACAGCATTACCTGAAATATATGAGGAACCAATAAAATGTTTTCATAGTTGGTAATCATTGAATTTCCCCATTAACTCGAGCTAATGTGATTTAAGTGGAAGTGCTCCTCCTGAATCATCTGTGCTGGTGATTAAAGCAACAACTGGTGGTAACTGATGATCTGTTTGTCTACTTCAGTTAATCATTGTGAATTTTTGATTATAATGTAACTATTGAAGTCACGTGGTGGGGTAAATTGACAAACATGACTGCTTCTCAAACATGAGGATTTGCCAGCTCAGGCCTATCTGAGCACTGATCAGTTAGAATAAACCATTTTAACCATTCACTCAAGCTTTTAATAACCTGTGAAGGCCACTTTATTATTATTTGTTATATAATCTTTTTTCTAAGAAAAAAAAAACTCACAGCATCCACTCTGCCTATTGTTCATTATATGGAAGAGGAAGAAGCCAAAACAAACCAGGAAGGTTAAAATGAGGATGTCAAAAAAAAAACACAATACTGCTGCAGGCTTGTAATGTGTTGGCTCGCTGACCACCTGCTAATGGGAACACCGTTAGCTGTTAGTCTGTAAAAAGCTGCTGACTTTTATAATGATGTATTTGACATGTATACAGTACATAGGGTCCGAGCTGAAAAATGGTATTCTTTTAGTGAGCAGTGTAGAGTAAACACCCCATCAGCACCACATAATACCTGCTGTTTGTTCACAGCTTACTTAGACTCCTTAGTTCTCTTACCTGCACAGATAGAGATGGTGACAGTATTGCCTTATTCTGATCATAATCCTATTATTTAGAACAACACTGCTATAATTACTGTGCATGTAAACATACTCCGTGACAACAGGAGCAACACACAAAAGGACTGAACGTTCACTCTATTTTTCTGATTTCCGCTGCCTGGCAGGTGCAACTGGTGGCAGATGAATGATAGGAGAAAATCAAGCCCCTGAGCTCTCTTGTGCTGCCAGTGCTTTCGGTGGCCATTTGGATTACTGTAACACAGAAATGAGTCATCATCAGCCCTGCGGCAGACAGTCTGCTCATCCAGCCTGAAGCGAGGTGTTTATTTTTTTAAATATTTCATCCCGAGAAGGCGCGCTTATTTTCCACAACACCATGCCTCGCAAGTCGCACTGAAATAAATATACAGTGTGGTGAGCGTGCAATTTCGTGGGGGTGGGGGGATAAAGTGTCTCGCTCAGTGGCATGTTAATTCATATTTACATGACTAGACCCGCTGATTTCTACTATGTGCAAAAACAAACAAACGAAGGCCTTAAATCCCTAAAACTGTGTCTGTTTGTGTGTTTAAGTGTGGCGTGTGTTTGCTCGTGTGTGTGCACGCATTGCTCCATGTGCCGTTTAATGTGAGCCCATGCCCGGCCTGCCCCCTCTGATAAGCAGGTCTGGTACACTTTGTGACTGTCTGATCGAGGTCCTCCAGGGAAGGCCGGCTGAAGTGGAAGAGAAGGGGGGGGGGGTAGGGGGGGGGGGTAGTTTGCATTCTTGGCCATTTCATGAAAAAAAAAGAAAAAAAAAAAAAGGGTGCAACCATGGGAGTAAGCCAAGAGGAGGGCTCAATTATGCATGGTTAAACAAAGCCCAAGGCTACCAGTGAGAGCAATGTCTCAGCAAACTCACCCTGGAGCTCCAGACTCCAGGAGGACCCTACTATGGAGGGGCAAGAGGGGGTAGTGGTGGTGAGTGGGTGGGAGAAAGAGAGAGAGAGAGAGAGAGAGAGAGAGAGAGAGAGAGAGAGAGAGAGAGAGAGAGAGAGAGAGAGAGAGAGAGAGAGAGAGAGAGAGAGAGAGAGAGAGAGAGAGAGACCAAAAAACAAACAGGGACATAAGCTCCTGATAAATCACTGGATTGTGTTATGACAAGCGCAGGCACTTTTGAAACTAAACTTCTCAGAGGCCTTCGAAACGCCGCTTAAAAAGAAAACATTCCCATTCACATGAGGTCAAATGATACGTCGCACAGTTTACGTTACCAATAAACCATCTGGAGAGACGACGCGGCCTGTGAAGTTCTCAGCCACGACCTACGCTGAGCACGGGGGAAGAAAAAGGGCTTGTCAGCTAATCGCGGACACGGTTTCTCTAATAAATGACACAATCATTCTCTAGGGAGGGGGTGTCTTCTCGTTTTTGTCAAATAGCAATAAAGTCCCGAAATAGCTGTTTTATGATGCGATCGCTGCACCTCCACAAATAATCCAGTCCCGAGTATTTTTAGTGATCAGGGGGAAACAATCTACAACTACTTTCATTGCTACAAAAATCCTAAACATTTCGTTACACCTGAAACAGTTACACCCACCCCCGCCCCCCCCCCCCCCCCCCCCCCCCCCCAACAGCGAACCCCACATCTACGGCAACTGGACACTTCAGCATCTGGCCCCTCTTTCTTCAGACACACAATAAATCGGAAAGTATGTGGGTTTGGTTACATGTAAATTATAGGCAGTTCTTCCAGAGCTGGAGGGGATGGGAGTAGGGGGGGGGGGGGGGTTGGAGGATCGGTATCCATGTATAGTACACATATGAATGGGAGCAACCTGGCTAAAAAGCGCTCTCTCTCTCTCTCTCCCGACATCTTCCTCTTGTTTCCCTGGGAAACAGGAGAGGTGGGCAGGGGTCGGGTGACGGGAACATCCCAAAAAAAAAAACACACTTGCCCACAAAACACACACACACACACACACACACACACACATCTATACTGTACTTTGAGCTCAAGAGCAGATTTAATTACAGTAGGACAGACCAAATAATATCAATATTTTATTTATTTGTGTCCTGCTGCAAATCACAACTCAAAGAAACTAAATGGACTTGAGAGTTTGTTTGTTTTTTAGCACGAGATGTCTTGATCCCGACCGCAACACCACCTCTGGCAGCAAGCTGGTGATGCTAATGATGATTTTCCAGCAGAGACAGCAGCTGTTGAAGCTTAAAGCAAGTGTGTATGAAGGAACAGAGTGATCTGCAGACAGAGTGGGTGGTGGTGGAGGTGGGAGTCCTGGACATAAAACTCTGTGCTGTCAGAGAATGGCCCGATGCTGTACATACGAGGCATTCGGACTCATGGATGTCAAACACTCTTCAATCACCTAAAGAGTGCTATAGTGCTAAGTAGCGATCCAATAATGCATTAGCCTGCTTCCACTTCTCAAGTCTGATTAGTTTCAGCAATTCAAACAAGTTTTAATCTTGTGCTAATTGCTGAATGATTTCCCTGGGTGGAGAAACAAATGGACCTATCAGAGCTTTGTAGAACGAGGATCTTTCTGTGCCAGGACCAGAGAACAACCACAATAATAATAACAGTGACAAGTATGGATGAGATGACAGCGTAAGAGATTATATTCTTCAACTGAGATGCTCTTGGCAACCTCTGCTGCAGCTTCTGTGTTGACTGAAAATGACGCCTGCGGGATGAATACGTCACTCGCTAATGATTAATTAGGGAAAACTAACAACCTCTCCTAATCAGAAATCGGCAAACACGGACATTACAGCGGGCTGAATGAATGAAGAAAGACAAAATGATGATTCAGTTTGATTATCAGGCTAAAAATGGACGGGTGAGGCCAGCCCTTCTGTCGGTGTGGTCTCAAACTGCAGGGATCAAATATAGTGCAACAGTCTAAACAGGTGATTTATTAGCATAACGTTCTGACAAGCTGTTATAACTGAATACAGTCCGCATATAGGAAGCAAGCACACTGTAAAACAAGCCGCAAGTATAAAATCATACAGCAGTTCCTGACATTTAAAAAGCTGTCGCCTGCAGCCACTCAAATATGCCAAATACACACACCCACAGGACCAATGCAACACACAACTCCAACACACAAAGGTTTAAATAGTCCACATGCGCAAGTGCGGATGGAGGTTTTTTCATCACTGATTTGTGAGTGTTACTTACCGCAGGAGCAGCAGGTGAAGCAGTTTGTGTGGTACAGGTTCCCCATGGCCTGGCAGGCCTGGCTGGCTCCGTACACACCCTTCCCACATTTGACACAGATACCTGTTGGAGACACATTTGTCACTTAGTTGCAATCATTTAATATTGAGAATTATTGGTGAATGTGGAGCTATTTGATGAATATACTGCCTGCTACTAGTGTGCACCATTACGAGCCAAACACTTTAGTGGTCGTGCTGGCAGCTTTGTTGGAGCTTTGTTGAAAAGCTGATCAAAAAACAGACTCTGCCAAATCACCAGTTGTCACTCCTTTAATTATGCAACAGTGGAGGCAAATGTGATTTTGAATATGACAGCTTTGGAATCGCAATTTTGTAAAAAAATAAAATAAAAAAATACAGAGATGTCATAGTATGTCAAACCTTTAAACCCAACTGGTCAATTGTTCCGCTGAAAAAGAGAGAGTCCAAAACTAAACTAATGACTTCTCGTCGATATATGTACAAGTCAAACTCGCACTGCTGATATTTCCACACATTACATCATACCGTGCATGGCCGAGGCACACTGCTTCAGGAGAGGTGATGATTATGTGGGCTGATTGTCAACAAGAGCAGGACAGACTTGAGGCCTGAGCTTATACAACTGTCTGTGCTTTCCTTTCTTCCAAGTAAAAGCTGACTGAGCACCGCCAGTCTTCTGCTGCAACACACTTAATATCGAGCCAAAAAGTGAATGTTCTGAATGCTTTCTGGAGATGTATTCTAGCACAATGGATTGACATTTCTATTTTCTTCTTTTCTAAATTGAACTATGATATAGAAGAGTTTTATTGCATATTAGTAAAAAAACCAAAAACCCACCCAACTAGAATCTGTTTTACAGGCTTTTCAGATACCAGAGGGTTACATTTTTGAGTTATCACTAGAAATAGTTTTTAAATTCACCATGTGTAATTTGTGTGTAACATGTTTTCGATTATTGTATTGCTTTATCAATTAGTTGTTTGGGCTATAAAATGTCAGTAAAAAGGTAAAAAAAGGTGTTATTCTCAAAGATAATCAGTTTGCTATTGTCAAAGGCTAAAAAACTAGACTCAAATTCATATTTAAGAAGCTAGTACCAGAGGATTCTGACTCAAGTCAATTAACTGATTATCAAAAAAGTTAGCCAATAATCATTTGTTTAACGGCTAATTGTTGCAGCTCTAGCTATGCACCCTGACTTCATTGATTTTTGATCTGTGAGAGTGTATGACTTAGTGAGGGGGTTGAATTTTTCCTCTTTTGGCTGCTACCACAGTGGGGGGAAAAAACCTGTAGCGTTGAATAACAGAGGACCATGTAGGACGTGGTGCATTCATGGACCATTAACAGCTTAACAGAGAATACAGGAAGGTTTTTCATCCTTTTGTTTTTCATGTCTTGGACATTTTATGCACTTCAAAGCTCCAGTCTTTTCAAACTGTCTCACAGATTCATGACATGAAGCTTAACAGTTGAATCAGGACACTGAGCAAAATTAATTGGAGATACTGGAGTTTACCTGCTGTGCTTAAGAGTAATGTGATACAAAGTTGTCAAGGAGCTTATATTCTTAATCATCAACTCTTCCCTTATAGAAATGTATTTTTATCTTCAGCTTTACTGTCAGTCACAAACACTGCAGGGAGGATGAGTAGGCGGAGGATGATGCACTGACTGACCTAAAGTCAGTGCAGCTATCTACAGGTATACGAGGTGAATGGAAATCTGAGATGCACATAATTAAACCTGCACTAACCCAGCTACAGAGTGCTGTGACTTTTAGTGAACAAAAACATATATATATATATATATATATATATATAACAGTGGTTAAAAACTGTTTGGATGCAGCAGACTAACAATCTCCAAACTCTCACGCACAAGACGACCTACGCTGGGGTCACATTCCTCTGGGAGTGCAGGGTCAAAGCCTGGGTGGGGTGAGTCCAGGGTCACAGTGCCTACAGGACATAAGATCTCACAAGATCCCAACAGGGGAGCTGCAAGCCACCCCCACTCCTCCTCATCCTCCTCATCTTCCTCATCCTCCTCATCTTCCTCCTCCCACAAGCAAATTATTATATTTTTCATATTTCCTCATCTTTGAAATAAATACACATTTCAGGACAGATTGAGTGAAATTCTCTGACTATCCGAGGCATCACTTCCCTGTGACATTGTGAAGAAAGTTGAAGGGCAAGGGTGCTGGAGAACCGACCAAAAGTGTGGACATATTAATTCATCTAAATCAAAGTCAAATATTGGCATTTCCTGGTGTGACTCTTGAACTCATGACTGCACTCGTGCTCTTGACAAAGATAACCGACCAAAACAGGTCATAAGAATGAGTCAGCTTTGAGTGATCCTGATTGGTAAAGCAAGTTCCCAAAAAAATAAAAGGACTAGAATGGTAAAGAAAGTGATTTCAGCGGAACCGAAACACACCGTTTTAAAAACCCGGATGTTTACATGATACAGAGTGAGCAGAGGTCACCCTAATGAACACATATGACATCTTTTCATTCCTGGCTGGATCTCTGACACTAACTGGTTATTCCTTATTCATCGCTGTGGCTCAGAGGAATATGAGCCTTTGTAAATAGAAAATTATTTCATCAACTCAGCCGACTCAACAGACGATGACTAAATACATATACCCTATTGCTGGCTTCTTTTTATTAGAGGAACGTGTAAGCTCTGAAATCCTCGTCAATTATACGGTCTACATTTTAGCCAGAATTGATGGAGTGTAAATCTTTTCTTCCAGCCTTTTTTCATTTACAGTGGCACAATGGCCTCTATGACTTCAGCAACACAAATAGTATATTTGTTTGTTGCATTACAAAGAAGAACTGTGACAGTAAGCCTTTATAATAATTAGCATACTTTGTATTTGGTCACTGTATTAGTTCTGCTTCTTGTGATTGTAATTTATATATCTTTCACTTTGCTGATTACTTCCTCCTACTGTAATGACCTAATTTCCCCTCTCACCTTATCTGGTCCACTATTAAACCCTCTACTCTTCAGCCAGCATTGTAGCGTTTAATTGCCTTGTGATTAAGAGAGCTCCTCTTTTTTTGGTGTGTGTGTGCAGAGTTAACAGAATACGTGTCAGGTTTGGTGGCCGAAAGAGATCCAAACTTATCTCTGTTCATGTGTTAATGTAAGGTGTGTCCTCTTTGTTACATCATTAGGGCAACGTACTTCCCTTTGTAGTTATTTGCAGTTACACCAATGGACAAAATCCACAATCTCTTGACATAGTAATACTTCAGATGGTAATTGCATATGTTAAATATAGACTTTTACTTCTGTATTAATATGAGATGTTTAACTGTATGTAAGCACATTGTCCTGAAAGCATCTTATTCCTCTCTATGGTCTTTTGTGGACTATAATTCATGTAGTATTGTCATCCTGCCACCTGTGCCCCCCCCCCCCCCCCTCGGTACATTGAGTCCATTATGTAGCCTTGACACCAAGGTTACTTCCAACATTTAAGCATATACTCACAGACCAAACAGCAACAACTGGCTCACTGCACACATATCCTCTCTGTATGCCAACAAGCAAAGTCACTAATTCTCTACATTACACAGTCTACAGCCTGGCAGCCGACAAGCAGTGTTTCAGACAACTGTCTAAGAAACATTTTGAGTGTGTGTGTGTGTGTGTGTGTGTGTTTTTATCCTCTAAGCCCTTTCTTATGCATAATTATCCAGCTTAATGAGTGGCTGTTTAATAACTGGTTTGAAGCAGCATTCAAAAAATAAACATCTCTCCCTCCTTTCTAAAAGGTCTTATTTCCATTTTTTTCCCCACAGAATAATCTATGGCCATGCAGCTACTGATGATGCTCTTCAGGTTTGACTCTACCCAAAGGCTAAACTAAAAAGAATGATTTATTTATAAAGCTACACTGATTTACCCTCATCAGTTTATTCCATCTGGTTGCAACTATATTGCAGCTCCTTAAAAAACTCTACCATGTGTCGGCCTGACTGCGGATATTTTATTTGTTAAAATGGAAACTATCTTTGTTATGAGAAAACAATCTGAAAACACGAATGAACATAGGGGATAAACACTGTGTGCTTTGTTGATTTCCACACAAATGCTAAAAATCCTTAATGGGGCTATGAGTATGTGGTTAGCATTTTCCAGCACAGTAGGGAAATCTCTGAGGCACTCTTGTTCTTCATTTAAAACAGGATGCCGATTCCCTCATGTGCCCATTTCATAACATGTCCATGTGGCAAGGACAGGATGTTGTGCATTCACTGGGGTTAAAAATAAAACTGCGCCGCCCGATGCACATACATTCCTGCACCTTTGAACTAGTAAGATCAAACCAAACTGTTTGGTTTTTAGATAGCTGTGCAGGAATACACTGGGTATCTAATCAGTCTGATGCTAAAAAAACTAATCAGGTGATGAACCAGTTACATTCAGTATATGTATGTCAGTATAAAGAAATAGACTTTATTTCCAAAAGAGGAAAGTCAGGAAATATAATGTGAAGATCAAGCAAAAGAAAACCTTTCTGATCTTCCTGATGTAACAGCAACACTGTATGTGAAATCCATAATAATACATTCAATATAAAATATGAATAATAATCATTCTTTTCTGAAAGTCTTTTATAAACACACTGGACTTTCTGTGAGTCTTACTGTGAGTTGTAAGAAGGTTTGCACAGCCTAAGACGTGAAACTTTAACAACCACTCTGTGTGTCTTTGACTTGTTAAAGCATTAGATCAAACCAATCACCAAAAGATATAGGCAGGTTATGTGAAAGCTGTCAGTCATACAAAGGAAGGGTGAGATTAGAAGATTGGTAGTTTGTGAAAATGCAGCAAAATTCTTAAACAGCTCTGCATGTCTGATATGAGTGATTCTTTTACTGCAGACACAGCAGATACATGTGTTTCCACTATCAAAGAATCATGTATGGTAGATCATATATAGCTTAACACTACCAGGACATGTGGATGAAACCCAGCTGGGACTATGCATTCAATAAAAAAAGACAGTATAATAAAAGGGGACATATAATTCTCATTTCACAGCTCTATATTTTTTTTATTCTGGGACTCTACTGGAAAGGTTTCGCATGATTCACAGTTGAAAACACTCCTTATTTATCTTGGCTATATGTATTAGCACGAGATGTCTTGATCCCGACCGCAACACCACCTACACCTGGCTATTGGCTCTTTATGCAGTCCCTCAGTTCAGCCTTTGTCTATAACAAGCAGTCTTAGCTGCTATCTTTAAGCCCCCCCCCCTTTCAGATGAGACTACTCTGTCCTGATTTGCCAGCTTCCCAGAAGCCTGTCGAGAGTCAGCCGAATCCAAGTTGTTGTTAAGTTAACGCTGATGCAAACCCAACATTTGCTTTACTAATTCAAACGTTTCAAACTTTCATTCAAACACTTTTAAATAACTAAATAACTGGAGATTTTTATTGCTTAAAGTGTGCCAGCTCAACTTAACTCATGGCTCAGCATGACTACCCCCAAAACGCATGCAAATGTGTCATATGGACACATGCGTGGAGCAAATGACCATATAAAGAAATCTGTTGCAAGCCGACATCAGCTCTGGCCGAAAATAGAAAAAAAACATTGGAAACCGAGTGTTCAGAGCAGTCTGAAGCTCACAGGAATTACTTCTTATTTGGCAATGTTTCACATAAACATCCAACATTGTGACATTATATATGACTAAAATTAAGCATAATAGGTCCCCTTTAAATATATTTCAAACAACAGAGCATCAAAAAAACACTGCATAGTATACTGAAATTGTATGCATATTGAAATGCATATGCTGACTAAAGCAATTAACTTCCCATCAAGCTTTGACAAGTGTGACATCCCAAATTTCAGACACTTGAAGAACAACCACCCTTGTGCTTCATGGATGTTCTTGTGGCTTTTTGGTGGCCACAATTAGAGTTCTGCAGCTGGTGTTTCTTTTGATTTAAAACCATACTGACGCAGTGTTGTGTAAGACGGGAGAAATTCTAAATTCAAATTAAGGAACAGTAAAAAAAATGTGTAGCAGATAGCCTGGAAATATGACATCATGTCAGGAGGAGTCTTCTTTCTTAAAACATCTACGAGAATTTCACACATCAGAGGATAATGTAAGTTTTAGACTTAAATTGAGACTTAATAAATTATGCATCTAATCTTATGTCAACTGCAACTTCTGCATGTACAGTATATATTTTGTTGAACACACAGAGGATGCAGAGTAGGCCCGGGTGCAGTTGTCCACAAGTCAGCATCTGTGTGTGTGTCAGCCATGTGCATGACTACTGCCATTATAATTCTGGGCAGGTGATCAGACTTGACCCCCACCAACTATGTCTGGCCCGCCAGCCAAGATCGTGTGCCAAGTGTCTGGTGTTGCCCGACTCCCCACTGGCTGGTTAATGAAGGGCTTCGCGGGGGAGTCAGGGCGGGGGTGGTGGTGGTGGTGGAGGGGAGGAGGAGGAGGAGGAGGAGGAGGGGGCTGGGGTGGGCCTCACTCCGCCGCTTCAATTGCAAGCCTGTATCGGGCCAGCTGTTGATTCACAGCTCCTTCGCCACCACAACAAACAGAGGCCACACAAGGGCCGGCCGGCAGAGCAGTGCGGGCAGTGTGGGACACTGGCAGGCAGTACTGGGCCCCCCCACCCCCTGCTCCAACCAACCCACCAAAAAAAGCCCCAGCGATCAATTTCTCCACTGTCGCTACGGAAACAGAGCTGTCTCTATTGGGCTCAGTCTAGCTGCATTCTTCTATAGCCCTCCCTTTCCTTTCTCTCTACCATCTCTATCTATTTCCACCCTCTTGCTTCTTTCTCCATTATCTCTCCAGTCCCCCCCCCCCCCTCTTTGCCGTCTTCCTTATTTCTCCCGCCTGTCTTCCGTCCACCTCCTCCTCTCACCTGCTTCTCAGTAACAAATCAACAGCTGTCTCAGCCTCTCTCTCTCTCTCTCTCTCTCTCTCTCTCTCTCTCTCTCTCTCTCTCTCTCTCTCTGAGCAAGTGCACCGGCTATAAAACGAGCCACTGTTCTGCAGCCGTTTGTCTGGCTGCTGATTCAAAGGTGGACAGCAACTTCCTCTGCAGCCTTTCTGTAGCTGTGTCGCTGCTGGTGAAGCAAACATATTTAGTCCCAAAGTCCTTAATCACAGAAACGTGCCACAATGTTCACTACTATAAATCAGGCGAAAACAAACATTTAAAAAGGACTAAATGGCAATAGAGGGTCAAACTTCAAACAGTTTCAGATGGAAAACATTTCCAGTCTGATGGCTCCAATTACAATCACATCCCTACTGTAACATCACCACAGTATACACTCCTGCAGAGGATAACTGCGTTTTCATCAAATCGAGACCACACTGCTCTGAATGACCGAAGGCCGTCTGCCCCGACAGAACACAAGGTTCCATTGAGCATGGCGCAGCGCTGTGCAAATGTTAGCTCTGCCAAGACAGAAATTACTATTGCCCTGCAAAACCACTCTTATCTGCCACAGAGGGACCTGTTAGTGGCCGTGTAGTTTTAGCCGCTTGCAAACAGAACTTGAAGAGAGGACAAATCTGTGACTGTGATTCTTACACTAGCGTAGCTTTTCCTACACAGAGAAATAAACAAGTGCTGTTTACTACTCATATTATTTCAATGAACCCCTGGCTGTGATGAAATACTGAGGTCACATTTCACACTGTTAATACTACTACATGTTTGCTCAATCGTTTCCATGGAGATTTCTTTATACTCACTGGTGAAAAAAAGAAAGCAATGAGGGGAATTGGTAAGCAGTCATCGTGAACCGCTGTTTTTTTTTTTTAGGGATTTTAAAGATCTATCTTTCCAAAAATCAAAAACCTCCAAGCACAGGTTTCTTCTGTGGATGCAGAGCTCTCCCACACACCTGTATACAGCCAGGAGTCAGGGGCCAGAGCATCAGTGCCTTACACAAGTGTGTGAGGAGAAACACTATGTGTAGACGGTTAAGTGCCAGCCAGTTGAAGAAGATAGCAGGTCACAACTGCACTCAAATAACTAAAATCACTGGATACAATCACCTCTCCTTGAATCACCTATGTGGTACATTTGTGCAGTTCCGTGTTTCAATATCACTTATCTAAAAACAAGATCCAATATGAATGAGGCTCGTCTTAGGCTTAATATTGTATTGTAATACTGGATAAAAGGAAGCCATGTGGAAACCACTTCTTTATAGTTAAACTGATTTCTGGAAGTTGTTTTCCCACCACTATGATCAGTTGCAAACATTGTAATTTAAACATTTGACTTCACAAACCTCTTCCACTTAATATGACCTACCAAAGTATTCCTTTTTCATGTGCATCTCTAACTCCTTCTCCAGCTCCAAGGTGAGCGCCTCCAGCCGTCTCTCTGCCTGGCTTGGCCCACTCTCTCGGCTCGGGGTCACCTGGTAAGGCAGCTTAAACCTCTGGCTCGAGGATGCTGCTTTTGATGATACCCCATAACTAAATGACGACGGCGACCCAGCGGTCATCTCCGCACAGACTCCCGTCTGGGCTGACTGTTGCTGATGGGGCTCCGGCACTGCCGAGATGCCCTGAAGATGGATGCGGTTTTGCATGCCACCGCTGGAGTCTCCAAACTCCTGCAGCAGCGTGTCCTCGTGTAAACCGCTGCCCAGCATCGATGACCTAGGTGAAGGCAACTGCAGATCCGGATAGGTGCTCATAGAGCCCCTGGAGCTGCGGGAGCTTCTGGAGCTGTGGCTGGAGATGCTGGACCGGGGACTGACCACGCAGTTCGCGGTGGCACCGGGTCTAGCGCTCCCGTCCTGGCTGCAGATGCTCGAGCGTGGACTCGCCAGCGGGGCCGCGTGTAAAATCGCCCCCTCCAGATCGTGGTTGACCACGGGCCCATACCGGGAATCAGAGTAACTAGATCTCGGGCTGGTGGTGAAAGAGTACTGGCTGGCCGTGCTCGACCTGGGGCTAGTGTGTCTCTGGTCGTAGCCCATGCTGATGCCGCTGGTTCGATTGCTGCTGGGCTTGCTGCAGCAATCGCAGCTGTTGAGGCTGGCTCTGGGGCTGGAGTGTTTGCTCGTGTCGCTTGCGGTGCTTGCATAGCTGGACCTGGGACTGAGGACACTGGATCCCTCACAGTGAACCAAACTGGATCTGGGGCTCGTGTACCTGTCCTGGCCCGGCACCACTAAACTAGTACGCGGGCTGCTGATGCTCGATCTGGGACTGGCATGCTTGCTGTGCTCTTGTGAGGACAGGGAAGATGCCAGGCTGGATCGGGGGCTGGTGGCGTTGTATCTCCCGTCGTGAGTGCTGGTGATGCAGACACTGTTGCACCTGTTGCCGGGCAAAGCCGCCGGCTTATTGAGGGGCACGCCGTCGAAAGCGGAGCCGGTGCTGTACCTGTGGCCCTGCACCTCCAGAGAGTACCTCCTGTGCCTCTCGGAAGCACCCGTGTAGCAAGGTAGAGCCACTTCGGATTTGGTGCAACAGCCCTCCTCGCTATAAACCGCGTCTCTTTGAGGGGCGCAAAAATCCACAGGAACGGTCCGGTTGCAGTTGACCGGACGCACCGGAGCCGCGTTGTACACTTTATTCCCAGTCGTGAAATTCTCCACGGTGTGATGCTGCTGGTGGAGCACAGAGGTACCATTCATTGGCTTACTTTTATGCTCCGCGACCGCCGGAGCCGAAAAGTCTAAATCGGGGTTAATCACCAAGTCTCTCCTCGCGCTGTACATCCCGTCTTTATACGCATCATATAAAGAAAGGTCCTCCATCAATTTACTGGCCCGGAGTCCCAAATCTTCCTGATAATGCTCCATGTTGTGCTCCCGAGGAGAGAGGGGACAAGTTGAGAGTGCGCTCAGCTCCGCGAGCCAAAAGTAGCGAGCACCGCGGAGCACTAATTGCGTTTCACATGGAAATCAAAACACAACGCCGCGGTACAGCCGTCGCTCATTTACACTAAACCACCGCCGTACTCACAAAGCTCCGCCGAGAGCCGCATCGTCTTCTCCCGCTTTGCCCCCTTCGCCGAAAAAAACTAACTCTTTCTCAGCGTTTGAGCCGACAGGGATACGTTTGTCAACTTCAGTTTTTGTTAAGTTGAAAGGTCTTTACAGTCAATGGCGCGCTGCGCGGAGGAATTTCCCCTTGTTGGTTTTTCCTCTAGATTTCTCTTACGCTCGCTATGCTGGAAATCAAAGTAGGCTGAATAATCGGATACGCCATAAATACCGGTTGTGTATCCATTTGACCGCAGCAGGAGGGTGGAAATCCAAATAAAATAGCGTTTCACGCAGGGGACTCGTTTGCGCCAAAGGAATGCGGGGATGAAGACAGGATGCGCTGCGCCTCTCTGGAATGTGGTTAATGCTGCAGAGAAACAATGATTGCGACCAACTCAGCAAGGGGCTGCCGGCTCTGAAAAGAGAATAGTTTAGAGAGAAGGGGACGTCTGCATTCATCCCAGGCAGACTAAAATACCACACAAAGCACGCCTCACCTGGTCCGACTCCTTTTACACCAGGAATAAGCTGCAGTGAATTGGTAATATGGAGGGCAAATTCACTTTTTTTCAGTCCGAAAAAGATTCTCAGGACGCCCTAACTAAAGCGAATCAATATTCCTTTCCTTAAGATGATGATGAGCCCTTATTTAAATATTAAATAGATATAATGTTGGTAAGAAAATATTGAATAAAAAGGGGGCCCATGCACAAGCAGGTAAAGGATTGTTCTGAGTTTCTATTAGGTTGCATGGTGTATGATTAATCTCAATGTAATATTTATGAGGCAATTAAGGAAACCAAATAAGAAGCTGTGGGCGAAAACGGGCTGTTTGTCTTATCATGGCCACAAATTAGAGTTTAGTTAAGTGATGTTACTATGTGACTGTGATACATTGAGTATAAATGCTATAACCATAAATGAATGAATGAATAACTATTACCACTGGTTCTTTATTAGTCTGACTGCCTGTCTCTGATGTAATAATTCAACCTTTTTCTGAATCATTTGGGTTAAATTATGTAGGCTGCAGTAGGTTAGTGCAGATTGTTGAGGTAGATTTGTGAAAAAATGCAAAGTGAAAAACAAACTGTTTCCCTTGAAACGTTTTATTTATTGCAACATTTGTTGTTAATTATTTACACTTTCACACATACAGTATGAAAAACATTGGCACCTATTTTGTAATTTTTTGCCCCCAGAAAATGTTCACTGTTGTGGAGAAAAGAGGTAGCATTACACTAATAATCTCTGGAATGAAGACATGAGGTATACCATTCTATTCACATGTGATAGGTATTACAGTATCAAAAGAGATGGTCCTTAATTAAACATGTTAATTTTAAGAAATTGTTGTAAATTAGCCTGTAGACAGCTGCTTCTTATGACATACAATCTGTACTTGTCATATAAGTTTACATGTAAACAACCTCGTCATGAACCAGTCTTGATACAGAAGGCTACATATGGCATTTTGGAAAATGTCAGCTTGATATTTTTACTTTAGCAGCTAATCAACCGCCAACGACTGGAAGAAAAGAGAGAGCCACGGCCACAAAGGCAGCGACAACCAGGACATTTCGTACGAATCGACTGACGACAGAGCTGTGACATTTTTTTCCATGGCCTCTGCTTCTGAACCATTGTACAACCTCATCCAGGTTGTGCCTCTGAGGATCATAACCAAGCTCTGCCTTAGCTTTTGCCATGCTGAAGTAATGCGTCACACCAGTTTTATACACCTCTGTACGTGTCAGCAGTGGCTGGAAGTTATAGAGGGGACCGATGAGATGATGGAACATTTCTGTGAGAAAGGCAAAAAAGTAGATGAGAGAGATAGGTAGGCGCAGTTTGGGGAAAGGATAGCCCAAGCCCTCTACCAGAGGTCTGAAAAATTCAAAATTGTTGACAGGCTGGCCATCTGAGATGAAGTAGGCCTGGCCAGCTGAGCAGTGCTGCTTCTCTGCTGTCAAAGCATCTGCAGCCAACTCGTGTGCTGACACCAGGTTGTCCACATGGACGAATTCTACCAGGTTGCTGGGTTCACCATAAACAAACCTGAAGATCCCCTTCTCTATGTAGCCAACTATCCTGGGCAGGTGCCTCTGCTCTCCAGGCCCGTAGATGCCTGCTGGGCGCAGGGCACAGGTTCTCAGCACCCCAGAGCCATCCTGCAGTGCTGTGCCGCTGGCTTTTAGCACTGCCATCTCAGCCAGGGACTTGGTTCTGGAGTAGTGGTCGGGGTGAAGATGGAGAGGTAGATAAGGGAGGCTTTCATCTCCATTCTCTATCACTTGTCCTCCGAACACCACATTGAAGGTGCTGGTGTACACCAACCTGGACACTCCGTGCTCCACGCAGGCCTTCAGGATGTTTTGTGTGCCTTGAATATTCACAGCCTCAATCAAATCCCGGTTCAGCTGCTCCCTGCCAGACATGCCATAAGAGGCAAGGTGGAATACACAGTCCACATCAGTGACGGCCTTCTCAACTTGTGCATGGTCACGTATATCCCCTTGAACAAACTCCATGTCCTTTGGCATTGCTTGGTATGGAGGAACTTTGTCAAACAGAATGATTTTGGCTCCTTTTTTATGCAGGGAGCATGCCAGCCTGCAGGGGGAAACATGTTATTAAATATGAGTCAATCTTCCGCACAAGTCTCTTATTTTAAATAAGTCGTGCTATGCATATTCATGACAAAGATAAAATAAATATATATTCATACTTTCTAATCTACCACAGTTCTGTTCGTTGCATAAAAATGAACACAGATAACTGGTGCAACACCGCCACCTTGTTGTGATAAGTAGCATTACTGCACAGGGAAAGTGAAATCAATACTTAAAGTTAACGGACTGTATTTCAATGTTTCTCATAAGTATAAGTCAACCTCAAATTGTGCTTACCGATATCCAAAATACCCACATCCCCCGGTGATCAGAAACGTGTTGGTACGTGCACTTC
The DNA here is from genome assembly GCF_027409825.1 of Scomber japonicus. Classification (NCBI taxonomy): domain Eukaryota; kingdom Metazoa; phylum Chordata; class Actinopteri; order Scombriformes; family Scombridae; genus Scomber; species Scomber japonicus. The sequence goes on from NC_070578.1 coordinate 11,566,456, forward strand.
CCATTGCAGGAGAGTGAATCTGTGAGTTCATAGAAACGATGATTAGATAACAGCAAAAGACCATGTGTTTTACCTGTGTTTTAGGAGATAATGTAGTACCACACAGTACCATAAAATACACATGAAGTATTATCGTCGTTTGAGAACAACGACTCTCAGTTACAGTTCGCACTAGTTATTAAACTGTGTTATTATCCAAGTGGAACTATGTTATTCCAATGTGGGCTACAGTAAACTTATATAAGTCAAATTTATTTCACCGCTGCTCCATGGTAACTACCGGTAACTACACACTGGTGGTTACTTAAGGGGCTATAGTCAGCATGCCTCAAACTAACGCAACAGATACGCATTTTCTGGCGGTGCCAATCTCAACATCAACCGTTTACCAGAGAAATTCCCAATGAATATCACTCACTTGAGTATTATTTAATCTTCACTGTTGCACCCTGCACCGGTGTTTGATCTGCGCTTCCTTGGTCGAAGGGTCACGTGCTTACGCACGTTTACGCAAAAATACGTCACAAAACGACGCAACCCAACCAGCTGCGTCAAGCGCACGTATAAACAAAAGAATAACAAAGGAAGTTAGGCGGCCGTACTTTCACAATATGAGATGTGACATGCAGTTACTGACATTTTTAAATAATTTACATTTTTCTAAACTGAACATAGGCTCTTTAAAATTTTAATACTTACTTTCAGCTACTTATCTTTAAATATTTTCATGAGAAATATTTTGTTTAATATTTATTTTTTCTAATAGAGTACATTAAATCAGTTTTATTGAGAGGAGAGGAAACAGGGAGGGGGAGAGAGACACACAGCAACAACAATAACAACAGAAATAATAATAGAAATATGACTAACAATAATAGATGTAGCAGTCGGCGTCAAGCTGGACCTAGGGGACAGGCATTTATTTGGCGTTTATTCATTTCTGACTCCATGATCTCGTTTTGTTGACTAATGTAATAATTAATGCAAAATCTTTTTACTTCAACTGACTGAGCTTCCCCTGAAACTGAAGCTTCCCTAGGCAGGCTTGCCTCTCACTTTGAAAACCTGGAGTACACCACCCTCACATGCACACATACTGAAAATGTAAGTAGGCTACATGACAAATAAACTTTTGAATCCTGAATCTTGAATTTACCTGAACAATCAGTCCGAGATCATGATGTATCAAATACAACTGGAGAACCTTTGGCGTATAATTTTGAATGTATCCTCTTGTCTGTACGTTTTTGCCAACAGGGATTTTATTTTGAAAGTTAGCTCGATGCTCTCAGTCAGCAACAATGAAACTTCCAGTGAGAGACTCATGCCCTCAGAATAAAAACAGAGGATAAAAATAGCTGTGAAAGATTTAGTGTTATTTTTTAAAAAACACAATCACAAGTAATAAGAGAAATACAACTGCGGGAGCTTGATGTGATACATGTAATGTAATAATGTCTGAACTGGACACTATAAATGCATACATTGTATGTTTAGGGAGTGCATCTTAGACTATAAATGCATACATTGTATGTTTAGGGACTCCTGCTAAACAGTATCCCCACAGTATCATTTCATCTGTAGTCCTGTAAGAAAAAACTATAGTGAGTATTACACACTCTGTGTGTGTGTTAAAGTGCCATCTAGTGGTCACCGTGGAAACGTACAACTGCAAACAAACTCGTGGATCAACACGTCACATTTGATCACTGGGTCTAAACTTCAGCAGACAACTCCAAGCCGCAGGTTACATCACAGTTTATAGGTAAGAGGTCATTTCAAACGCTGGACCGGGGGATTTGAAATAAGATCGGTCAATTGAGGGGTTCAGTAAACTGTTGAACGATACTGTCAAGTCTGACGGGCGAGGCATGTTTTCCACCTCAGTTTTGCGCAGTTTATGTATTTATGCGACTTTAGACGATCTTGTTAAGAATTATCTATAATATTTGCAATTTGCAAAGTTTAGTGTTGGTGTTAGAACAGTATTCTTGCAACCCTCAAATAAAACAGTTGGTTTGCATTTCCGCTACGTGTTTGCTCACGTTTTCTTTTTTCAGTTGGGAAGTTAGGCTTCAACACATAAGTGGTCAACTGTTAACCTCTGGGCTATTAGATATGCAAATATGCATGTTATGAAAACTTTTGAAATCTAAACGAATGACAAATTGTCAGTGATGAAGGTAAACATTAAACTATAAACACTTGATTTGCTCATGTTGAACCACGCGGGTGGTTTCGGTATTATGTCGAAGTCTGCTCCCCTGTAGATTTGGGCTCTCCTTCTGGTTTAGGTTATGATAAGGTTTAGACCTAGCAGATGGTGTTGGAAGAATCCAGATCCTTAAGTAAAAGCGGTGCCTATGCAGCAATTTAAAAATACTGTATTACAAGTTAAAGTCCTGCAATCCAACTTCAGTAAAATAACATAAGTATTGTCAGCTTGATGTAGTTAAAATATTACAGTAAAAGTAGTGGTTTGGTCCCTCTGACTGATATTATATATGACATCATTAGATCATTAATAGTGAAGCATCAGTGTTAGAGCAGCATGTTACTGTTGTATTTGCTGGAGGTGGAGCTTTCAGCTTTTTCTACTTTATATACAGTTAGCTTGATAATACAAGTGGTTCCCAACCTAGGGCCTGGGGCCTCTCCAAAGGATCACCAGATAAAACTGAGAGTTCATGAGATGATTAATGGGAGAGAAAAGAAGAAAAAACGCATTTTTGATGCACAAATCCCTGTCCAGTTTTAGACATTAATCTTTGATTTTTGTTGAAATATTGGATCATTTGTATCACTAATCACTATTTGGGGGCGCTGTTAACCTATAGACATCTGAAATGTGACCATGGCTACACACTGCTTTTTGTAAGATGTCAAAAGACAAACACATTGGAAACCACTGGTTTCATCTTTAACAATGTGTTGCATTTTAAAAGCTGTGTCCAATCTTCACCTGAAAAATTACTCAAGCTGTCCAATACATTTAGTGAAATACAACATACAATATTGAAATGTAGAGGAGTGGAAATATAAATTCACATAAAATCAAGATCACATACTTTAGTAGAGCACAACTAACTCAAAATTGTACTTAAGTGTACTACTTTAGTACATGTACTGAGTTACTTTCCATCACTGGTAACATATATAACTGAATGGATTGGAAATAAGGTTGGGTGCAGGTTAAGGTTAGGTGGAACACATATAGACAAGGACAATGAAACAGAATCTGATACAACACCTGTTCTGACAAGTGAAGCCCTGTTGAGGTCAGTTTGTAAAGAAGAGACAATGACCCTACTTATCGCTTGATTTGTTACCTCAGTAAATGGTCTCAGTGATTAGTTTCAGTCTTCTTTAATACAACATGATGCTTACTTTCATTTAGAGTAAAGCAGAATATAAGGCAGTGTTAGGGTGTAACTACCTTGTGATTGGCAAGACACCTGTGCATGAAGTGCTAGGTGGACTCTTGGGACCTTATCTTGTAGATATGCTCTCATCCAAATATCATGTCCATCTGTGCAATTTAATCTTTATGACATACCCATTTGGTTAGGTTTAGGCATGAGCAGTGATTATTTTTATACACTATGTGTTGGATTTGAGCAAGTGATGAAGATGTAAATTCATGGCCATCATCTATTACTATTTTCTGAATGTTTTATTTAATGTTTATACATTTTTATTGGCATTACAAACTTTTTTTATGGGCTAGTAGAAAGTGGCATAATTTCATGCTGTATCCTGTATTTTCCAGGCAAGATGAGTTTGGAGGAGTACTTCAAAAGGATTGGTTTCCATGGTTCATATGATAAGCCCGATCTTGCAACACTGCAATTGATCCACAAACAGCATGTCATGTCAATTCCATTTGAAAACCTCAGCATTCACTGTGGTGAGAGGAACGTCATGGACCTTGATGCCATTTTCAATAAGATAGTGAGGAGCAACCGTGGGGGTTGGTGTCTTGAGAACAACTTTCTGTTCGGCTGGGTGCTGAGAGAAATGGGCTATAACACTACAACATTGGGCTCCAGAGTTTTCAACAGCATCATCAATGACTTTGGCCCCCTTGAATCTCATCTCATCCACAAAGTCGTCTTTGATGGAAAGGCTTACATAGCAGATGTAAGCTTTGGGGTGTCTTCTCAAGTATTGGAGCCTCTGGAGCTCATCTCTGGAAAGGACCAACCTCAGGCAGCAGGTGTCTTTCGTTTGATAGACCAGGAGGGTGTCTGGGTGCTGGAGAAGACTGGTAGAAAGCCAGAGGTTCTCAATCCAGACTTTGCCACATCAAGTCTGGTGAACAGGAAGGAAACAAAAACGATCTACTGCTTCACCTTAAAGCCCAGAGAAGCAGAAGATTTCTTTGATAAAAGCGACATACTTCAGACAGATCCTAGTTCACTGTTCACCAATAAATCTATCTGCTCTTTGCAGACACCTACAGGATTCAGAGCTCTTATTGGCTGGACCTACAGTGAGGTCACCTTCAAACCTGAGGAAGGTGTTGATGTCTTAGAAATGAGGGACATAAAAGGAGCTGAGATAGAGCAAATTCTGTGGGAAAAGTTCAGTGTGAAGCTACAGAACAAACTACAGCCTGTAAACAACAAATCCTTTTACACACTTTGACAAATGTCAGGTCCTGTTGTGGTCCTTTGATTATGTCATGATGTGCGTTGATTTCATGCCAGGTGGAGCAGCTTGTTGAGGGATCATCTAATTTAAACATTCACAATGCTTTGGATTACATTTCCGTGCAGTGTGGTAGCAGGGAGTCAGTGGACGGATGGAGCTGTCTGGACATATCTGAGAGTTGAGGGTGGATGAATGACATGTCTTGGATCTGTGTTTTTGGCATATGTGTAGAACAGCAAACTATCTAGAATTGATAGATGGAACAAATATACAAATATATTATTTTTAAATACATGGTGTAAGACCTAATGAGGTTCTAAGCACTCCAGTCAGAGCCATTAATGCTAATATGTTATTCAAGGATGTTCCTGTAACTATGCTCATAAATAATGCTACAAAATTATACTCCTAAACTTATGCATCTTTTTCCTAAAAACATGACTGAGCCTGGCTTAGAAGGCTGGAGGACAAAACTGAGTTTCATGACATAAGAGTAAGGTGGAGCCATTTACATGTATATAATCCCAAAATTACAGGAAGCAGACTTATAAAAAGGGAAGTGACCCTTTTAGGGTTGTTGATGGAGTATTGCCAGGTTTTTTGTTGCCAGTCCATTACTGCTGATCAAGCTGAAGAGGACAGGGCATTGACCTCTTACTGACAGAATCTCAGATCCTCTTCTTGTCCTCTTGGCCTCATAAAGGCAAATCTTAGCATAGACCATCAAGTGTTGGAATAACCTAAATTGTGTTTCTATTTACTACATTTGAAATCCTTGTGTTTGCACCTGCTGTATAACTCTGCAATAACTATTTGCCACTGGTGTGCACACAGTCTGTGTTATGTCCATGTTTTGTCTCCCCCATTTTTTCCCTGTACTTATTTTAGTACAGTATTTATACCGGTCCACTTACACTAAACCTCTACCAGATTTCTCAAAGATGCTGCTGAGCTGTAGTCATTCTCCCCTGTTATTGCCTGTTATTGCCTGCATTTACCGGCTTCTTCTGATAAGAGAAGAAATAAATACCCATAAAGAAATTCAAATAGACTTAAACTAGTTGATTTACTTACAAAATACTGGAAGAATGCCATGGCTACTTCCCAGTCTACTGTAGGCTTTAAACAGGGCCTTGAGAGTCAGATGGCAGGGGTCAGTAGCACCTTGAGACAGAGGATGATGGGCAAAGGACATTATCTGTTTGAGCCTGACACCCATAGGTTGCAAACCTGCACACGCAATTCCACCCCACCAACACACTGAATATTATGTTAAATCACAGGAAGTACATATAGATATGGATAAAGGAAACCCTAACAATTACAAGAGGTGTATGAAATGATTTTTGTATGATCTGTCTGCTCCCTGTGTACTCCATACCATAGTGAGGCAGCAGTGGAGCACCACATGGCCTGGGTAAATCAATAACCCAGACACAGTCATGTGATGCTGACTTCATAAGCTGTACAACTCATTTACTAGAAGTAATAACTGAATTGCTTTGTGGTGCAGCCTTTGCTCTGTACAAATACCTGCCCTTCACAATTTTGATTGCTAGTCATTCGACCTACAGTAATATGAGAGGTAAGCCTTCTGAATGCTAGTATTTTCTACAGCAACGTTTTTAATAATCAAATCTGAGGTATGTCAAATTTGAACATTTCTGATGTCTGATATATTAACAAAAACAAGCATAAAGTTGTACTTATTGAAATGCACTGAACTTTGTCCATGTTAGATTTGATCAAGAGAAACTACAGAAGCGCAACAATTCCAGATTCATTATTACTTTAAAACCCCTTATGATCATATTGGTGGGAAAACCTTTTAAGTTTTGACATGACTAAGAGGTGACTTAACAAAATTGTGTGAAACTGCAACAGGTAGGTTTGTCCTGTAATTTCATGCTGTATCCTGTATTTTCCAGGCAAGATGAATTTGGAGGAGTACTTCAAAAGGATTGGTTTCCATGGTTCATATGATAAGCCCGATCTTGCAACACTGCAATTGATCCACAAACAGCATGTCATGTCAATTCCTTTTGAAAACCTCAGCATTCACTGTGGTGAGAAGATCGTCATGGACCTTGATGTCATTTTCAATAAGATAGTGAGGAGCAACCGTGGGGGTTGGTGTTTTGAGAACAACTTTCTGTTCGGCTGGGTGCTGAGAGAAATGGGCTATAACACTACAACATTGGGCTCCAGAGTCTTCAGCAGCATCATCAATGACTTTGGCCCTCATGAATCTCATCTCATCCACAAGGTTGTCATTGATGGAAAGGCTTACATAGCAGATGTAAGCTTTGGGGTGTCTTGTCAAATATTGGTGCCTCTGGAGCTCATCTCTGGAAAGGACCAACCTCAGGCAGCCGGTGTCTTTCGTCTGATAGACCAGGAGGGTGTCTGGGTGCTGGAGAAGACTGGTAGAAAGCCAGAGGTTCTCAATCCAGACTTTGCCAAATCAAGTCTGGTGAACAAGAAGGAAACATTTCAGATCTACTGCTTCACCGTAAAGCCCAGACAAGCAGAAGATTTCTTTGAGAAAAACCACATACTCCAGACAGATCCTAGTTCATTGTTCACCTGTAAGTCCATCTGCTCTTTGCAGACACCTGCAGGCTTCAGAGTACTTGTTGGCTGGACCTACAGTGAGGTCACCTTCAAACCTGAGGAGGGTGTAGATGTGTTCGACATGAGGAACATAACAGATGATGAGATAGAGCAAATTCTGCAGGAAAGGCTCAGTGTGAAGCTGCAGAACAAACTACAGCCTGTAAATAAAAAAGCAGACTACTCAATCTGAAAAACAACATGGTTGTTGAATGTTGCCACAACATGTGTTGATTTCTTTTTTTGATCGACCAGGTAGAGCAACTTGTTGAAGAGATGCCTTTTTAGAACATTAATCATGCTTTCAATTGTTTTTGTTGTTGTTGTTGTTGTTGTTATATGTAAATGATGCAATGAGAAGTGAAAAGAGACAATGAAAAGCTGAATGATGGGCTCAACCCATGTTGATTTCATTATTAAGGATGTAGGGAAGTTAAGTGAATAATCATCTGTTTTATAAATTAACTATGCTTTGAACCATGTTAATAATGACAGTATATAAGGAATGAATGTGAAAATAAACAGTTTGCAAGTCCAAAGTTGTGTAGCAATCATTACACTTAAACCAAGCATGCCTCATAACATAAAAGTGTGCAGAAAATGAACGAAAACTAGGATTTAGAAGTCTGAAACAAAGTATTATGGACAGGTGAGTCTGTACCTAATTAATAAATAATATATAAATGATATAAATCAATAAATCATATATTGCATTTGAAACTGAAAAGTATAGGTGAAATGACAATAAAGGTCCATGAATTCTTGAATCCAGACTTTTAATTAATTTCTTCCCCAAATAACATTATAAAAATTTAATTCATGTAGTTTAGTCTTGAATAAATAAAATGAATATATCCATTATAATTCAGCTTTCTCTAGAACTTTACAAAAGGAAAAAAAAGGAAAAGAACAAGGTACATTCTTGTGAACACAATGGTAGGGGAGATCATAAACAACAGATAAGAAAAATAATATACAAAAAATAAATAAAACAACAATAGTTTGAGACAAAAATACAGTTTTTACAGCCTTGGTAAAAGTTTTAGTAGTTTCTAAGTACATTCTTCAACAAAAACTGAGAAGAGAGTTTTTTTGTTTACAAACTTATTTATGTTTTTAAGATAATATAAGAGGTAGGCTACTTTATTAATCCTCTAAAGGGGAAAGCCATGTGTCACCTTCACACAAAGACAGCCAACATACAGCAAGGAAACATACAGACTCAGGCAGTACAAGATAAGTGCAAGCAGCACAAACTGGATATTTCCCCAAACGCACAGGTGACTAGTCGCCGAACAGGACTGGCGCCATTTGCCCATGTTTTGCTTATTTATGAATAATTATTGAATATGAAACCTGGCTCAAAATAAATGTGTCTGACCCCAACCTGTCAGCTGACAAACAGCGCCATCAGGCGTCTTCAGGCTTCTCATTAGACAATTAGACAGGGGGCGGGACATTAGCGCTGTCTACCCGCCTATTAGCTAACTTTTACCCAATCATGTTAGAGCTGAGCAGACACTCAATGCGGATTGGTCTGTTCTGCCTGTCCTTCAGCTGAGGGGGGCGCAGGCGCACAGGCGGGACTAAGGCTCAGACATGAACTCACTGGAACAGGCCGAAGGTAACCAACACAGAAAGCAAATTATCACCGTTTTAAACGGTCCCCGATTTTATTTAGTCCTGTTGCTGTAATAACAGGAGGCAGACAAAACAAAGGTGTTAGGCTGTGATTTCATAGTTAGCCGCAACAGTACGGTAACTAGCTGGTTAATCTTCTTACGGCACTTAGCATGTTTGTTAGCTGCACTGACAGGAGGCAATCATTTGTGTTGTTAGTAGTTAAGAAAGCATCTGTTGAATCCGTTAATTATCTACATTATGTCAACTTCTTTATACAGTCAATTAAGTTACATATCCTGCACAGGGGAAAGAGAATTTCACCCGAAAATAAGTCATACACTTACGGTTCAAAATCCAGTTGCTAAATTTGTATTTATGAACCTTTCTTTGTTGTCAGACCTGAAGGCCTTTGAGAGAAGACTGACAGAGTATGTCTCCTGTTTGCAACCTGCAACAGGCAGGTGGAGAAGTAAGTAACTGATACAGTCACCATTTGCCAAGATATCAATTGGTCAATTCTGTGCATATCTGTTCACTGACGTCAACCTGACCCCTACTTTTATGATTGAAGAGAAAAGCATTCATAGCAAGTACAGTAAAAGCAGAAGTTGGTGAAAGGATAATGACAAGTGACTTATGTCAAAGTGTGTGTGAACAAAGCTAATGTAGTGTCACCAACACTGGGGAAAAGACATACAGGGGTTAGTATTTGGTGAAGTACATTTCATGTTGCTGTTCTGAGCCTAATTCTCCTGTCTCCTCTTGTTTCAGTGATTTTGATAGTGGTGTCTGTATGTACGGCTACTGGGGCTTGGAACTGGTTGATAGACCCTGACACACAAAAGGTACGTATTAAGTTTAGTTTAGTTGTGTGACCTGTAGCATAAAGGGGAAACTCAACATGCAGATGATATTGGAATTACATTTCTCCTATTATGTTGAACCAGCTCTTCACAATCCAATGTCAAAATCTGGGAAATTGCAATAGACCGTTAAACCTGCACTCATTAATAAAGAAATAATAACAAAATAAAATTAAAGTTTTGTTATCAACATAATCAATAACAGTTTATGTGACTTTGTTCCTTTTTGTTCTGCAGGTGTCCTTCTTCTCATCACTGTGGAATCATCCCTTCTTCACCATCAGCTGCATCACCCTCATAGCTCTGTTCTTTGCTGGCATTCACAAACGAGTTGTGGCACCATCGATGTATCCTTTTGTCTGAATTCACATGAAGTAGCATGGACATAATAGTTCAGAAAATAATTTTGGCATTTGCACTTCAGCTTATTTGCTCTCATCCCTTCTTGTGCTATATTGTAGGACAGGACCTGACTCAACATTGCAATCAACCAATCACAGTCCTTTGACATCATCAGTGTGCTGCTCCTGAGCTTCTTTCTTTCAGAATGCTTTTGTGCTTCTTCTGTGTTAAGCTAAGTTTTCCAAATTGAAGTTAGTAGGCTTGATGGAGCCTTATTTTTGCTTTGGTCAGCCTAACTCATCAATAAAATGAACAGGAGCATTGTAGTGGTTCCTGATGATCTTTTCATAGGTCATGCTGAGAGTAACACACACACATACACACACACACACACAAAAACCTATATAAAAATAAACCAGACAATCTTGTGTGACTCACATAAAGAACCAATTTTGGTAGTGGCTAGTTAAACCATACTTATTCATAAGATAAACGAATTGTTGCTCTCTTCATAGGCCATGCTGACAAATCAAAAAATACATATACACTCTATAAAAATACACCAGACTTTTACTTTAATACTGGCTTGATCTTGTGTGAGTCACACAGAGATCAGCAATAAACACATTCTGCATCCTTTTATATAGGTTCAAGGTTCCTTTATTTGTCATTTAGATATTACAGATGGCATGACTAAGTTATTTTAAAAGTAGCACAGGAGCAGCATGCTGATTATGTTAAAAGGCTGTGATTCATTGATTGCAATGTGGGAGGTTGATCCAGCAACATGTCTTACGTCTTGCTACATTGTACAGCTGTAATTCAGAAAGGTCTGTGGTACCTTTTGACTTCCTTTTGGTTAACATCTTTGACCCCTACCTCTTCAGCATCGCTGCCCGCTGTCGGACAGTGTTAGCAGAATACAACATGTCCTGTGACGATGTAGGTCAACAAATCCCTTCCATTTTGTGACTTGTACTCTTCAAGTGACTTGTAATTGTATAAAATCATAAAGACTCTTCTTATGTGTGTCTTTTTACAGACGGGGAAACTCATCCTCAAACCACGACCGAACATCCAATAACCACAGGCGTGTGTATGTGTGAGTGTGTGTGGTAGTCAGACAGCGTGTCTGGGCTTTGTGGAGATCCGCTGGTTGATCACTCTGTCTCGAAGGAAGGGGAACAGTGACCGAGGCAGATTTTTGTCTGCATTATGGAAATGAATTTAGAAGAAGACATGAATGGGGCCTTTTTTTTTTTTTTTTTTTTATTAAACAGTGTCGAAGTGAAAGCTGCTGATCTGCTCACATAAATCTTTGATATATATTTGACTCATTCAGTGTGAGTTCAGATGTGTTCATCTCTGTTTCTGATGTTGAGCATGTATTTTATCTAAATCTATTTTTTAAAGTTATTTACCTAATAAATTCTTAAGGTGTAAAAAAAAAAAGTCTCCTTCTGCCTCTTCTTCTTCTTACTATTATTGTTGTTATTATTATGTAATACTTTTTCATGTGGTTTATTTGGTATTTGAAGTACACAGCAGAATGACTAAACATTCAAACGGATTGCATAGGGATGTGTTTTGCGACATATTTTTCTGCTTTCCGTTAGCAACCACCGCTTTACGGCAGCTAACCAATCTTCCACATGGCCCTGGCAAGGCTTGAGTGTGTTTGAGATCTGATCGTGGAGTCACAGTGAGTTCAAGAAGAGAAAACTACACGTGTATGCGCCACAGCCTCTGAACAAAGACTGAAATGGGGAAAAGTAAAACCACTAAGTTCAAGCGTCCGCAGTTCAACACGGTCGGTTTGCCGGTGAATGCTGTGAAGGAAGTAGACGCCGAGGAAGAAGAGCACAACGATGATGATGATGGTGGTGGTCCAGCTGCGGAGTTGTTGGAGAAAGTATGAGCACAGTCCAGTCCTGTTTTCTAACTGGGGTGACATCATATTAAAGATGTCGCTGTATAAATATCCCTGCAGGTTTAAATGGTAGTATTGAATATGGATCTACAGCTTCATAGTTATCTCAATAGAGAAAACTTGATCTAATATTTTGTTTCTATATGTGTTAAAAGTCTTATTTTAGCATTAATGTTAAGAATGATTGCTCATAGCTACTTAATATATGTCAGTTTAAAGTGACATGTGTCTTAAAACCAGATTTAACTCCTTATTACTGGTGCAGCTGGGGAGTGATTGAATAGTTTGACCACACTGCACTATGTCAGAGGTCAGATTCATGTGTTTTAATTTCATCTCCTTCCTTCCACAGTTGCAGAGTCCCAGTGCAGACGTGAGAGAGTTTGCATGTGCCAGCATTTCTCGGGTGGTGCAGCAGAGCCAAACCATCCCAGGCTTCCTGCAGAGGGATGCTGTGAGACGCCTCGGGCCCATGCTTTTGGACAGCAGCCTGTCTGTGAGGGAGACCGCCACCGGAGCACTCAGGTGAGTCAATAGTAGAGTGATAGAGCTGTGAGCTGCACCAACTGAAGTCTGTTTCCCCCCAAAAGTGTCTGTTGGCTCAGATGATTATTTCATCTTTGGCCTTCAGGTGCTTTCAGGAAAAACAGCAGGATAGCAATCACTCAGCAGGTCACTATGTGAAAGGGAATATATAACAAATGGCTGAGTTTGTCCAGTGAAGGTGAAGCTCAGTGGGCTGAAACATCCACATTTTAAATCTTTGGTTGCAACAATCCTCACAAATCTCTATTGAGGGTTCTTAAATAGACACTTTTTTATACATATACAGACTTCCACAGTAGACAGAGGCTTTTCCTGCAGTGACATATCAAAACATCTGCTGAAAAAGGTTACCCTCTAATGCAGGGATGTCAAACATGCGGCCCGTGGGCCAGAACCGGCCCAGCAAGGCGTCCAATCCGGCCCACTTTCCTTCCTGTCTTCTTTTCTTTCCTTCCCTCCTGTCATCTGTCCTTCCTTACTTCTTTCCTTCTTTGTTTCCTTCCCTCTGTCCTTCCATCTTTCCTTGTCTTCTTTTCCTTTCTTCCTTTCCTTCCTTATCCCTTTTCCGTCCTTCTTTCTTTCCTTCCATCTTTTCTTCATCTTCCTTCCTTCCTTCCTTCCTTCCTTCCTTCCGTCTGTTCGTCCGTCCTTCCATCTTTTTATTGGTCCGGCCCACATGAGATCAAATTTGGCTGTGTCTGGCCCTTGAATGAAAATGAGTTTGACACCCCTGCTCTAATGTAAAGTGAGAGAAATGATTCAGTATAGTGCTACTTTTCGGTTTAGCATTTTTTAGCTTAATGTTAATATTTCCAAAGGTCATGAGTGTATTACAGTATAAACAGTTTGTCTTCTGTGATAAAGGCCTGTTGAGGGATCAAGGTAGAATCCAACTATCTGCCAAATTAGAACTCCCTGCACAGTCCAGTGAGTGCCACCAGCTGATCCAGAGTGTTAGCCTGTGGTGAAGGTGTGAAGTCCTGTTTTAAAGGTACCCTGTGGAGGTTTTGGCTGTGTTCATATTATATGCTGAAGAAGCCTAAATCAGTTTTAAATCTGACGGGAAGTGTAAACAAAGCAGATTTTTTTTTTTTAACATCAGATCCGAGCTACTTTTAGATCTGATTCATATCTGATGTCTGGCTGTGAGGACCGCTTGTCTGAACAGTCAGATCGGAATTCACGTACCAACGAATAATCTCAACATCTGCCAGCACAGCCGTGACGTCCGTGTTTACGATTTGACTGCCGCACAAATTACATTGTTGTTGTCCTTGAACGCATGCAACCCACCTTTTTATTCCGTGTCACTTCCAAACATGAATGTGAACCGTCAACACAAAAAGTCCAGTAATGTGAACGCAGCCTTTGAACAGCTGTAAATGAATGGGGCGGTGTTTTTACAAGTGAGTCTCTGTTTGTTTGTTTGTTTTAATACCTTGCACGCAGTTACACGAGTTTCAGTTCTGCTGGGCGACTGTTGATGGTGGTGACGTGCCAGAAAACGTGGTCATGTGCCAGAAAACGTGGTCATGTACCAACAAAACCATTAAAGAGCAAGAGCATGTAGGACGCATTTTGTAGTGATGGTTATAATAAACAGTAAAAAAAGTACTAAAATCTGGTTCATATGACTTAGGTCTCAGTCTTTGACCCTCTGCACACCCACACAGGTGTTTTTAATGAACCTGAATGATCTCAGACACACACACACACACCTCTCTGCTGTCCTGAGAAGTGTCTAATCAGGCATAGGAGTGAAAACACCTGCGAGTGTGTTCATTATCAAGTGTTATGTACATTTTGGGCAGCTTACAAATGCTGGCACACACATCACAATATGTTTTCTATTAGGATTCACTGATACCACACCATGTATGTGTTACCAGTGTGTTAGACTTTCCATTGTTTTTGTGTTACATCTGGATATTCTCTTTAAGGGGGTCATTTTATTATAATTTATATTTTATTTATTTATTTACAAAAGATGAGAAGGTTTAAGGGAAGAGTTGCAGCAGAAATATCATGTAGTTAAAGATTATGAGCAGAGGATTAGAGCGGAGGGAAAAGCTTTGGTTCCAATAAGAGGCAGAGCTCAGTATTTCAATCATTTTTTTTCATGTGGGATATTTCTGCTTTTGTTTCCATAATAATTAAGATGACATTTAGTGTGGGTTTATATAGTATTATAATCTATAATGAAGTGTTTGTCATATTAATTCTACAGGGGGCGCCATGCTCCAGTAAAAGGTATAGCTGCAAGAAGAGAGAAGGTGCTGGGAAGTGTTCCTGATTTTAATGGCCCGTTTTATTAGCGTCTCATGACATAATGTGCACACCTTTACACTTATTTGTGTTTGTCTGTGTGCTCTTGTGTGGGGAAGCTGACACATTCCTATGCTACGTGTCCCTCTCTATTATTTTTATAGTTTTAAACTCCCCCGAAAACTAAAGAACTTCACCAGCGATGATGATATTCTGAATTGTTTCTAGCGTCATCTTCTTCACTCAACACTTGTTTTAGTGCCAGAGTCCAACCTTAATATTTTCCTCCAACAAACCTGAAATATAGTTCTATGTCTTGGATATCAAAATACCACAGTTGCTCACAGTGTGTATCCAGGCTCTCTCTGTCTCTCTCACACACACACACACACACACTCTTAAACAAAAACAGCACATTCTTTCCACTGACTGATGAGCGTGTATCTCCTTCTCCCTAACAGAAATCTGAGTGCATGTGGAGGTCAGGAGGTGTGCGAAGACATGGTGAAGCACGACGTCATGACTCCTCTGACAGCCTTGCTTAGAGAGGTGAGACGCCGCCGCTGCTTTTAGCTCACCCCATCACTTCAGTTCCTCCTCATCAGCAGCTGCTCCAGCAGGGCACACCGTATCCTCCTCAGTAATGAGGTTTCCCTCCAGACAGAAAGATATTCACGATATGAAAATGAGCTCACCACTGACCTGTGGACGAAGCTGGAAGTTGAAACATAGGGGTCGTGTACTTTTACAGGTTTTTACTAGTCTAAACAATAGGTGGATGCACTATATGTTTCTACACAAAGACATCTCGCCAGTTTACATTTAGGAATTTTTATCGATGGGTGTTCCAACCTGTTCTGCTTTCATCTGAACACAGTCTAATTTAATTCTTTCCAGTGCTGTGCTGGCTTTGAGAGCGCTGCAGTACAGATGAATGACCAGAAGAATGCAGTGGAGGATGTGGCCAATGAGGCTGTGAACCTGCTGTGGAATCTATGGTGAGCCAAGAGGTCTGGCAGGCTGATTGACAACACTGTGTTTTTAACCTTTTACTGTGTTTATCAAAGGATAGTTTGCTGCACACTGGTTCTCTGTATTACCATCCTGCAACTGTTGCCTACTTGGCAGCTCACGAAGCTGTAAGGTATAAAAAGGGAAGGTACATTCACTATAGCTGTGGAAGAAGCAGAGAACGATCCTTATATACTTTAATCCTCAAATGTCTGTTACTGATCTTAAATCATAGTTATTGACCCTAAGATGACGCACAATGTGTCTCTTTGCGTATTCATCTCTGGTATCACACCCCTCATCCTGACAGTGAAAGCAGCAACCAGGCGCTGACTGTGTTCAACAAATCGGGTCTTCTCGATATGGTCGTCCAGTGTCTGGACAGTCACCCGCGCAACGTGGAACTGGCCATATCTGCTGGTAGGTTTTTTTTTTTTTTTTAGTAAGGGTGTTGAGTGCATATGTTCATTTACAGTCTCCTTCAATTTTGCCCAAATATCAGGACACAGAGTTCTCTTTATCCTGGCATCGGTCCTGTTGACATAAAAGTGATTGTACCCCCCAAGCAGTACTGACAGTCAGATCCTCACCAGTGCCAAATTGTAACATAACTGTTAACTTCACCGCTGGGTCAGTTCAATAGGCAGGTGAGACTCCAGGAAGTCACCCGCGATCCCTTTGGACAGAACCAGGCTAGCTTTTTCCTATCGTTTCAAGTCTTTATGCTAAGCTAAGTTAACAGGTTACTGCTTACAGTAGCTTTATGTTCATGGTACAGACATGAGAGCGGGATCAATCAGCAGATAACAGGCGCTCACATGGATATTGTGTGGAGTTATGAAAATTGGTGTTCTTAAACACAATGCGCGGCGTTGAAAACCTTTTCAGTGTGATGACAATGTGTAAACGGAGCTGACACCCCAAGCTCTGTAATTAGGGTGATCACACAAATTACTTACGAGGTGTGAACTGATCATTGGCATTTCATGTGTCCCATCATATCTATTACTATCATCACTTACAGTAATACTGATAGTAACTCATTTGGTTTCTCAAGTTTGAGATGCCAGCATTTGAATCTTTTTTTTTTTCTTCCCTCCTTTCTGTGTTGTCCCAGCCCACTGTCTGCACACTGTGACCGAGGATAACCCAGAGCTGCTGTGTAGCATGAACACTGCTGTGCTCGGAGCCCTGGAGACTGTGCTGTTGTCATCTCAGCCTGGCATGGCGCACACTCTCCTCAGGACACTGGCTGCAGGTACAATTTGTCACTTTGTCATGGCCCCATTCCCCCCCCCCCCCCCAATTGTACAAAAATTGTACAAAAACTGAAACTTGGCACCATTCCAAATGTTGAAAGTGACATTAAGTAGTTGAAGTCGCTTGTTGGAAAAAGTATAATCTGAGAAAATGTCCTTTTTCTTTATTGAGTTTTATGTAAGTTGTCAAAGCTGCAGCACCCAGACAAACAGATCAAACACTGCAGATGATGAATGCTTCAGTTGTAATAATTATAATAATCCCGCTTAAGCCCTAATTCAACCTGCTGTGTCACCTCAGGCACACTGTGGAACGTGAAGGGAAGTCTTCCTGCTGCCCGCCAGGCGCAGACCCTCAGCGCCGTGGTAGCCACTTTGTCACAGTGCCTGGGTCTGGACGCTGGCACGCTGATCCCTGAACTCCGACAAGCAGAGGAGGCGCGCCACAGAAACGCACCAGCTGCGGCAGACATGGAGGACCAGGCGGCAGTCGAGCTGGTTGTTGAGGAGATGGACGAAGAGGGCGAGGAAGCACCTAAACACAAGAAGAACGGGAAAGCCGCAAGAGTCGATAACGATTTCTCTGACCTCTTGCCTGTAAGTGGTACCCCCCCTCCCCCTCCCTCCCCAGTACTAACACTCTCAGACAAGCATACATGTCAAAAAGAAGCTGAGGACAGTGAGAGATGGAGGCTTTGGCTGTTATGTTAGAACATTAACACCTTAACCTCTCATCAGTATGTCACAGATAAATGCTGGGAGATCATAACCAAGTCAGTATTTAAATTCAACACTCTAGATGTGGCTTTATCTCAGTATGCAATACAGTAAGCCCTTCTGGCCAAAACAGTTGACCTGTGAATCACACTTGTCAGAGAGATTAAGAACCCCTTTCCATTCTCCACAGCACGTCTCCCTCATCAGCAGATTGCAGGAGGATAAAAACAGATGTTAACTAACACGCAAATCGAAACAAACTCAAGATCTCGGGACTATTTTCTGACAATCGATCTCAGAAGTTGAGCGTTTCTATGAATGATCTTTTAATTTTGCAAAATTTTTTTTACACTTTTCTCAACAAATCAGCACTTAAAACGAGCGCTCACGCAGGCTCTCTAGAGCTTCTTAACATCAGCTGTCTGCGCTGCCCTAAACTCATGTAAAATGATGTAAAATGACAAAAGGGTAGTGCAACTGTATCTTTAAAAGAAATGAAGTATTAAATTCAGCTGAGTTAATAATAGCACTAATGGTGTGATATGTACAGCAATTTGTGTTTTAAGGCGAGAATGTGATCCACTTCTGTGTTTTGGCGGCTCGTGTTAATGCCAGGTGAAAAGGTGGCGCTTGAGTCATCCCCGAGCGCAAGCCAGACTGACAGAGCAGACAAACTGTCGGGTTTCGGGGAGGGGGGTGGAGGGGGCGGAGGGGGGCGGAGGGGGGCAGACTAGGGACATTCACCAGGGTTCAACTAGGGACCGGCTTCTGGCTTCCACCACTATGACAGTCCCCAGCACTGACCTCGGCGAGACAGAGCTGTCCCTGTCGGCTCAGTCACAGCCAGAGCCTCAAGATTGCGGGTGACATTCCCGATGACGTTCCAAAATACCCTGTTATATCGTGGGTTACACAATGGGGGTTATTTTATTTTTTTAACGATGCCAGCGTTGTAAATCCGCAGGAGAGCAGCTAAACAGACATACAGTCATAATAAGTAGGCTGACTAGATGACAACAATTTTCAAGCAGGTTTTTTCACTCGCATCACAGCTGAAAAATTGCAACTCTAAATGTTTGGGTGCAAATGTAGAAATAAATCTCTTGTTTGTGGCGGGTAGCTGATAGCTGATAACGGTCGTCGTTTTGGTAGGATGTTGACTCACATGGCTGGTTTGTTTTTGTCCAGAGGGGCAAGGAGGAGCTGAGGGAGGCAATGGCCTTGCTGACAGCCCAGCAAACGTCCTTAGAGATCATCGTCAACATGTGCTGCTCTGACGGTGAGTGTTGTGGGCACGGACAGCAGTGCTGACCCCGGGCACTTTTTTTTTTTTCCTATCGACATTATTTCCTGTGACACGGCCACCCAGTGCGCGTTTGTCTCTCGTAAAAGCTATTATAGCAAAAAAAAAGCATGAAAAGAGTTAATTTGAGCGCCTGGGAATGCCTTCTGTCACTCCGCATCAGTCAGTGTTCGATTTGAATCTGTGTCATGATGATCGCCCTGATCAAATCCTGCGTATATGTGTGTCTGTTCAGACCCGTCTGACGACGAGTGGGAGGAGTCTTCGAGCAGCGATGAAAGTGAAATGGGTGCTGATGGCCTTTGTGACGGATTGTCCAATCTGATGTCTCCGCTGTGTTTGTCCGCTGAGGTTCACGGGGCCTTGATCAATCACAGCATCCCAGAAAAGGCAAATACCTCCCGGCTTCTTCAGTCACACCTCACCTCAGTCAAATAGTATTTGCAAGTTATCCTCAGTGGAGCAATCACATAAATAAAGTATAATCACAGTGTCAGAAAGACAAGAATCTGAATGTAGTTAATTTTCATTTCAATATACTTTTACTATACTTAGAATCTTGTTTAATTATGTGGTTAAGATCTCATTCACATGCATGACCTATGCTACAACACTGAATAGCATGAAGATGTTTCTAATATTTTTTTTTCTCTCCTGATTAAAGGTCCTCAAAAAGACTCAGTTTCCCAAACAGGAAGCCATGGATGTGTGCCACCAGAATCCGTCCTGGAAAAGCCTGATAAAAAAGTAACCCTCTCAAAAATTAAAATTAAAAAACCATCCCCGTCTGATTAAAAAGTTTGTTAAAGGCCCTGTTGCACTTTGTATAGTTCTTAGTTAGTTATAGTTTTTTATTTTTTCCTGCTTTCTTTCAGGATGCAGCGGGTACAGTCCCGGGCACTGACATGCCTCCACAGCATCCTCTCCACCATGGACGCTGAGTCTCTGGGAGGAGCAGCAGCCCTGCAGGAAGCAGCACAGCACTTGTCCACACTGGTTTTTGGCGCAGCAGGTCTCAAGTTTATGTCATAGAATTGTGAAGTAGCACGAGTCACGTTTAATATTTCTGGGTTTAGTAGAATCTTACATTTATATCTATAACATGCAAATGTGAAGAAAAAGAAAAAAAATAGTTAGACTCTTTGATTTTGAATCAAAGTTGTAATAAAAAGTGAAAACCACAATTAAATGTGATACAAATATTGATGTATTTTTAGAATGATCATATATATATATATATATATATATATATCATATGAGCATATATAGAGCTGCAGGATTGATGTATTTAATACATGTGGTAAGTAAATACATTTTACCTTTTTTAATTTATTTTATTCACTTTTTTATTTAATTTTCAGAGCTACCCAAAGATGAGGAGTTCCTAGAGGCTGTCATCAGTGCCATGCGATCTCTTCTACAGATGATTGCCTCTAAAAATATCCCCCAGGTACAGACCACATCACAGCTTTGTCCTGTGCATTTGGTGATTTTTAAACATTTCCCTTTCATGGGTAGTTTTTACAATGTGCACTTCAGTGATTTAAGAGTTGCACTATAATAAATACAGAGGCAACACAGAAGCTAGACTTTGTATTCCTCTAAAAGTAAAAAAAAAAAAAAAAAAATCAACTGCCAATTCATACCAAAACACAGCTGATGATGTTTATTTTGGACAGCTCAATATCAGCGCGGTTGGTTTTGTTTTTGTTAGCACATGACCCCCCAGCAGCTGATGAGCCTGAGCGAAGCAGCCGCCCGCTGCGAGGTTGTCAGCGTGAGGGTCAATGCCGTCGCCATCTTGGGCATCACTGGCAGCACGTTAGCCAAAGAGAAGGGTACTGCTGAAACCCTTCAGGTATGATATCTTTCCTCTCCTTTTTCTTCTTTTTGGAATATTTTTTTCTGCTTCTAATAATAAAGCTTGCCCCCCTCCCCACAGGTGATTGGAAACGCTTTACTTCAAGTAGCTACAAAGGACGTGGACCTGGTTGTAAACGGAGAGGCCCTCGACGCCTTGTTTGACGTTTTCGCAGATGGAGACGAGGCGGAGGCGGCAGCTAAAAACATCCAGTTACTACCTGCACTGAAGGCACTTCAACCTGTCTTTAAGGCCAAGGTACCACATTTATTTCTTTTCTGAATCCTGTTGTTTGTTTTTTTATTTGTTTCATCTGCCTTTGGTTATAAGAAATTCCTCCTTCTAAATAGCAGTGCTTACTATGACCTTATAAGTTTTAGGGAACAATAATCGTTCAGGTCCAAAATCTTAATTGTCCTCCTTGTTTTTAAGAAAAAAAGAATATTCAGATATTCTCTCATTATCTTTCCAGCAGGTTATTAAAACTTTTTTTTTTAATAACATCATCTTTTCTTTCTTCTTTTCTTTTCCTAGATCCGTAAAGAAGGCAGAGGCAAGTACAGCCCTCAGCAGCTGTGCGTGTTAGACAACATCAAAGTCAACTTGAGAAGATTCATCGGTTATCTGGAGAAGGTGGTGAAGAAATGAGAACTGTCAGCGATCTGTTTGAACCTGTCTGCTTTGGAAAGATGGAGAGATATATATCAGGGTCGTAAAAGAATGAGACAGAATATGGTTATGAAACCATTAAGTATTTATTATGTTGGTAGTAGGTCATTTGTTATTGCTTGATTTCAATGTTTCTATTCTCTAAATAATGATGATTTACTTAGTGATGTGAATGTATATTTGCTGTGAAGAAAGACAGGGTGGAATCTATTAATTTTTAGTTACTGCATGTTGCAGTACAGTGTTTTTTTTTCTTCTCCTTCCTCTGTTCATATTCATCATTTAACACAAAATGGTTGTCACACTTGAATTTGTGTATTTCCACGTTCCAGGTATCATTAATAGATCTGATGTGAAGAGCTGAGACCTGATTTTGAAACCAATACCCCAATTCTTGCCCTGTATTTCAATGGTTATTTAAAATTGTACATTGCAGGCACGTACAGGAAGCATTGTAGTCTCTACTACTTTATGAAAAGAGAAGATTTTGTAGTTATGAATATTGTGTAATCTAATCACTGTTTTGTTAAGCATATTGGCTTTCCTAAGGATGAAAAAAACATGATTTCATTAATTCACTAAGATGAAAGGGTTTGGAAGCTCACTGCCAAGTTTGTTAAAAGACTAAAATTGATTAAAACAAAGGCTTTTTTTTGCCTTTAGAGATGTACACAGACTCTCTACCTCTTCCTCTCTGTGCCTCCTTCACCTCCAATCCGTTTTCATTTGCACACTTTGTGAGGCACTACTGTGTGTGTATGGAGTTGTAGCTGCTTTTCTGTGGTGCATTTGTAAACTTTTCTGTCTACAAGTTGCCACAGCAGCCAACAAATTGTACTGAAAGCATTGCTGTCAGTAACATTAATTAATTGCTTAAGAACAAACTACAAATAGATTAATAGTGATCTATCAGCAAAATTGCTGCTACAGCCAACAAACCTGCTCGACGACAGAGCAGGTTTGAATAATGGACCTGTAGGATGGTATCATCTACTTTGCATCTGATTTATAGTTTATTATAATTTAAGAAGCTTATGAAGTCACAATTATAAGTTTTCTTTAATCTTCTTAATAAAAATGAAAAAGGGACTTGCAGTGATAGTTCTTATGTAGTGAGAGTCAGACATGCTTGCAAGATTTGAGTTTTGGTCAAGTTTTCAGGGGAATATTACTAAATTGCATATCCTCAAAAAAAACAATTTCAGAGATACATTTGAGGGAGAATGTCATGAGGCTATGAATAAATGGCTTTTTTGAAATAAATCTTGATTTCTTAAGAATATTGTGAAGTGTTTTCTTTGTATAATATGAATGATCAGGGGTAGGTATGTGTGGGTTTTTGTATCTCCTGTCAAATGCTATAATGACCACTAGTGGGGTTTGATGCGAAACACTGCTGTTGCTTCATACTGTTAGGGATTTCCTAAAGTTAATTTCTTGTTGAGTTTAAACAATATAGAAACATTAATCCGAGATTATTTTGACACCAATTTCTAAAGCACATCACACTTAAAAATGCACACTGTGTATAATATATTGGGCTTTAGTGGTAATCAGTTGATCAAATTATTTTCCAAGCAGAAATAATGAACTGATCTCACCACCTCAGTGAGGACATGATGTTTTCTGTTTTATATCATAGTAACCTGAATATCTTTTTAAGGCAGACAGACAAGTTGAAGATGTCATCCTTGGGCTTTGAGAAATTGTCATGTTTTTAAAAAAAAAAAAATTCTGCAGGACAATCAGTCAGAATCATCTTTATTGGCCAAGTATATTTAGCTACACATTCAAGGATTTGACTGCGATTTAGTGGCTCGTATCGTACATACACAAAATAACACCAACAGTCTTCAGAAATATATATATATGTATATATATATGTAAGAAATGACTATACACATGTGAAACAGTTGTGTGGACTCTACATAGGATACAAATAGTGCAATGAATGCTGAGAAAAGTGATAATGAAAACAATTGTTAGTAATAGTTCGTTTGGGAATTTATATGGCCCACCTATTACCTCCAATCCTTTTAACACAGTCTAGTAGGCTATGTGTATTTGTGTATTATTGTTTACATTGTGGATAGTTTTCTTTCAAATTATTTTTTTTAAAAAGGTGAGTAAACGTAAGAATTACGTTAAATACAGCGTAACATAAACTTTTAAGCTAGAAGACGAGTACAGTGCATACATCTGTGTGGTTTAAGAATCGGTAGGAGGGTAAATATTGTTGTACACTTACACCTTGTCCATTTTACTTTAATGAGAGAATAATAAATCAGATATTATGTAACATAAAACAGTTGTCTGTTGCGTAACAACTGTTTCCACGCCCCCCCCCTCCTCCTCCTTTTTCACTCGCCCCACACATGCGCAGTAGCAACGCTCACTCCGCCATTGAGGGACGTAGGTCCGGAGGAAAAAGGGTCAGAGAGGCTCTTCGACAGGCAGCCGCAACACGCTTCCACAGCCTTCACCTGCAACTTTGGCCTCAGATATCATTTTTAACACTTGACTCGCACTCTTGTCTTGTCTCCTGTGTATGAATTTGTCTGACTACTGAGTATAGTCACTACTTACGGAGCGTGTTTTTTATACTGGATTGTAGAAGTAACGGGCAGCTATAACGAGGCTATAGCAGGCTAGCTAACGTTAGCTAGCGACCTGGCTAGCTGCACACGAGCTGAGCGCTGCTCGGTGGTGGTGGTGGGGTGGGGGGCGGTGTGCCTACTGTCGTTTGATGGATCCAAGAATTGCCTGGTTTCAACCAGAACAACGCGGACCAGCTAACAACCTGTGGATGCAGATTTGGGAGACGACACAGGGACTCGGTTACTTGCATCTGAATAACAGCTACACCGCCGGACCTCAGACCGTGTCGAGCCTGAAAGCGACCGTGAACGGGGCGTCGGGAGCCGTCCTTACCAGCAGAAACGGAGCACTTGACTCAAACACCGGCAGCGGGGAAGCCAGGACTCAGGGGATGTCGACCTCAATGGGGGACGCAGAAATAACGGAACAGCGGGACTATATACCACTAGAAACCAATAGCAACCACAACAACCGAGCCGCTGGCAGGGGCGGTGTCGGCGGAGGAGGAGGGGGGCAGCAGCAGCAGGGCGGCGGGGTCGCTGTGCATTGGAGGGGGCTGACGGACGGACACCCCAACAAAAGGAAAAGAGACAACAAAGCTAGTACTTTCGGATTCAACTCCAGCCTCTTGAACAGTGACAGCGGCTCCAACACAGGAGGCTACAATGATTACACGGGCACGCCATGGAAAGCGAGGAACTACTCTGAAGGAATTGTTGGGTAAGAGAGAGTTTATTCAAGATTGACCGGCTCATTTTTTTTGAAAACTCGCTGCTGGTAGCGGAGGCGCTCCCACAGAGGAAGTGAGCCCTCGTGTATCTGATTTTTTACTGGGGCTGGTGCACTGTGGATCGAGCAGGCGTGAGTCTGTTTCAGGGCATCCCATGTGTGAACTGAGTTGGTTGATTCTTTTAACGCCTGCACACTGAGATGTCATGCGGGGGGATGACTGAGTTGTCAGTCTCACCCCACCCACTTTCCAATTCCCTCGTAACCCATTGAGTAGACAGTTGGATAACTCTGTAAAGTTACATGTGACACTGCCATGATCTAGCACAGTGAGCCTCACACACGGACATAATTAACACGTTTCTAAATACTATGAAGTTTTATACAAGTTTTTAGCTGCAGATTATTTTAATTTAGACAGACATTAAATCTAATTAAACAACTATTGTGACTCACCACTTTAAAGGGTGTGGAAAACAAGCTGAGCACTTTTAAAAGAACACCACGTGGATTATCAATATGAAACTAACTATGTACCAGATGCAAGTTGATTCTTCCTGTACTTTTGAGTTCTAGGTAACTTTTCAAAAAATGCATGATGATGATGTATGTATGTATGTATATTCAAACAGCTTGGAGGGTTAACCATTTGCCTTTTCTTTCTACCGTTTTTTAAATATCCAAATGAAGTAATTAACATACAGCTCTCAGTTTGTAAAGATAGTGTTCTCTTGGTGTCACTGTATGAATGCAGAGCAGTGCTGAAGGTGTACCACTTGTAGGAAGCTCTGTTTCAAACCTGTCAACACAGCACACCTTCATTTTTATACTGCTAGGAAAAGTGCATATTTGAGTATGCTGCTCAGTCATCAACAGATAGTGTACATAGAGAAGTCTAGAAAAGGAAAAAGGTGGTAACAGGTTGCCACCTATGGGTGGCTGAAAAAACGGATTCACGTAAGAATCATGATTTTTATCTTCTACAATTCAGAATCTATACACAAATGTCAAATAGATTTTGTAGAAGTTAGTAAATAAACTTTAATATTGAATGGAAAAGGTGGGATTCACCAGTGAGGATGATGCCTGGACAGTCTCTAGCATGCACATGCTAGAGTTAGCTTGTAGTTCGTCTTAGAGAAAGGCAGTGGTTGGGCAACTTTTTTGGTTTAATGACTAAATAATTTCCCCTTTGAAACAAACATGAATGATCATGTTCCAGGATGCACTGGTAAGCCATTGTATATTGTGAGTACATTGAACACCATCATTCAGTTACTGTGTTTCCTCTGCAACATTGTAGCAGAGAGGCTGGTCTTCTCTGCTGGAGACATAAATGTTAATAACACAGTGGAGCACTCCTCCTCCAGAGTGAACACACCCACTTCTGTTTTTATAAAAGACTTTTAATCAGTGGTGTTGGTCAGTATGTTACACTTGATTTTCATTACTCTCACACAGACAGAAGACTGTGAAATACTGCAATTAAATCATGATATTAATGTTTTAAAATCAAAAAGCTGCAGGTCATTTATATCTGCCAGTTATGTTTCATATTGTATTTCAGTGGAATAAGGTCACCAGTGAAGGTTTAGTACACAGCGTACTCGAGTAAGAGACTAAAAAAACTACTCCCTTTTCTGTTCATTCAATTAGGGATCGATTTTTGAATCATGAATCAAATTGTGACATTCTCTGTTGTCACCCTGAACAAGAGTTAACACTTTATTGTGAGACTTCATGTGCCTCCTCAAACTCACAGGTATCAGGCTGCCAGAATATCGAAGGAAATCAAGTTAGGAGTGTCGGGCAAACTTGTTGAACTCTGCAGTGAGAAACAATCAGTACACTCACAGTGACTGAAATCATCCACAAACAAGAAGTTGTGTTTCTTTAACACTCACACAATATTGTTGGATGATTGCAGGCATTGTGTTTGGGTACCAAAGAAGTCTCAACCAAGCTGGCGAATCAGAATATGCCTCTAATGAAACCAAGATTGCTCCTTCATGAAGAACAGCAGCTGTGGTGACAAGTTTTACATTGTAAAAGTATCAAAATGGTAACGAATAATGAAAACACACATTGTATTCTCAAATTATGGCTGAATGTTTGGCTTCCTTCAGATGTTTTTTGTTATGTTTGAAACGTAACTGAGCACATATAGATGCATGAGGGATTTTTATACTGTTTTAAACAGTGAACACATGTTTGAATATTTTTAAAAACATTGAAACTGGTTTAATGTCATCTAATCACAGCTGTTGCTTTTGAGGAAACTTGATTACAGGCATGCTTCAAACTTACAGGGGCTGAGTGTTTATTACTATAGTTTTTGAGTGAAGTATAATTTCAATGCTAACTCTTTTCTGTGTGCTGAGCCCTGTGTGATGTCAACAGGTAGAGATGCGCAAATCAAATCCAACAGAGTGGCGAGACTTTTATCATGAAATCAGTTGAAAGGCAGGGTGTGTAGTTAATGCCAACGTCAGTGATCCTGCAGTTCATGCTTCATGTGCTTCAGCTTCTGCCAGTTCATGAACCATGCTTCCACTTCATTCAGTGAGTGATTCAGTGACTCGCTCACAAACCAGAGCCCCGCTTCATTCACTGAGTGTGAGATTTGAGAGAGAGAGAGAGAGATGGAGTTTGTACATTTATCTAAGCCTGCGCCGTTTTTCGTATTAGTTAGTCCTCTAATATTAAGCAACAGTATTAAGTCACAAGCTATAATAAATGTTCAAGACATTTGTTAATTTGTAATCAGGGGACCGCCTTTCCCCCTCGAGGCTCTTTAACATATGATAACTTGAGAGAAAAATTTTGGTGGGTGGGGCTCTGTTGTAAAGACCTTTTAGGTGCAGAGATTTGTCCCCCACCAGCACCACCCCTTTCTGTTGGACATGTGTAGACAAGCAGAACACCAGAGTGTGGAGCTCAGTGTTTGGTTGATCCTCATTTATAGTAATATGGAAGCTCTGTGTTTGTATAAGGACATTCCTTAGTGATTAGCTCTGCTAATACCAGAACCTGAACCTCAGAGCCACGATCACACTCACCACCACTGAGGGCTCTCTGTCTGGCCATACTCTGCTAATTCACAATGCAAGCGGGCTCCATAGCTGAGTATTTCGAAATTCACATGTAAAGTCCAATCAGTGTGGCTGTGAAGGCTGCTTTTGTTATGTTAATTCCATGTTTAAGTCTGCAATCGTTTAAGAAATGTCTCGTTGCTGGTGCGAGACGGTCTGGATGTGTGATGTGTAGGAGTCTGATAAACACCCAGTTCCACAGTTGGTAATAGCACATGTACAACATCTGTGATCAGGCAAATGGTGGCTAGCTTTAGACAGTCACTATAGTCAGCCTTGCTATTATGGGTGGTATCACTGAATAATATGATGGTCATGAGCACGCCTGTTGTGTCGAATCTGCAAAGCCTCTCGTGGCCAAATCTCCCTCTTCTCATGCCCGATTGGCTTTTGCCTAATGATACACATACACCTTTTTTTTAGCACACATCCCTGCTTCCAAATCCCCAATTTTCTTTCCACCTCACTGCTGACATTACAGTTTGATTTCTGAGCATTTAAATTTGTGTAGCTTGAGAGATTTGGGAATGTAATGGGTTGTTTTATCAAAATCAGAGAGTGGATCTACATGTTACAGTTGAATGAGAGTAAAAAGAACCAAAAAAAAAGCAACAGTGCAAAAATGAGAAGTCAGTATTTGACTTTAAGAGTAAATCGAAGTAGAGCAATATTAAGTAGCTCTTTTATGAATATTTAAGTGTTGAAGATTCTTTAACAGCATTAGAATTTAAGCTGAACCTTTCTTGCTGTTTATACTTGCTCTTCCTTTTTTGTGCCGTCATACATTCAGATGCGAGCATAAAATTGTATTTGCCAACCCAGTGAGGGCGAGTGACTCGGACTGTGCGCAAACAGAACTCCACAAATTGTTATTGCATTTGATTTGCAAGTACCAAAGAGGGTGAAGGCGGGGTGTAAGTTCAGATGCATTTTTCCACGGGACAGTCTGTACACTATACACTATATTTGGCCATGGGGGTTGGCTAGAGAGACAGAGGCATGTGCTTATTTGTGTTTTACGCTCCTCCTGTCTTTCTGGAAGCTAGCGGTTCCAAAGCAAGCAGCCTGCCTCACGATGGAAAAGGATCAGTGTTTACATGCTCCACACGACCTCACTTCCACAAAACAAAGCCAACCCTTTCTGAGAGAGAAACCCGAGCTCCTTCAGTGTCTGTCCAATCAGATTTGGAGTTTTAAGGGAGTGTTTCCACCTCATTTTCTGGTCCGGTAGGACAGTATTTAGATTCTTTATATGGGCACAGGAAGTTAGTGTAGCCTTGGGGAGTTGTGGCCCATTTCTGTCCTCCTGGACTGAGTCCTGGTGTTGTGTAGTGGGTCTTTAATTAGTGTAGACAAGGTGCAATGTTCCAAAGTTCCTATCAATTTTTAACAGATAAAAGCATTATAAATCAATTAATGTACTGCAGCAGATTAATGTACTAGAGGACTCTGTTGCTCTCTGTGTAACTTCCCAGTGTCAGTCTAGATGACAGCTGTAAAATTA
Organism: Scomber japonicus; assembly: GCF_027409825.1. NCBI lineage: Eukaryota > Metazoa > Chordata > Actinopteri > Scombriformes > Scombridae > Scomber > Scomber japonicus. The sequence continues at coordinate 11,596,034 of NC_070578.1, forward strand.
ACACATTTGTTTGTGTAAAATCAGCACAAGTGTTGTTCTTGGATCAGCTGATTTCTCATTTCCAGGTAGAAGTGACACAAACCCAGTTAAATATTGAAATAACAATCCATGCTAACAGGTGAAGTCTGTGGGTGGTTTGCAAAGTAGTCAAAGGTTGAATTCACACCAAATCAGGCATTGCGGCACAGGGTGGTGATGTGGGTGTGTTTCTTTGTAACGGCTGTGAAACACTCCAAATATCCTTTTATTTCCCTTCATTCACCGGCATTCTTGCTATCACTGCTCTCTCTCTCGCTGGCGCAATCAGCTCTCTCTTTCTCGTCTTTTTTAAACTGAGACAGGAAGCCAACAGAAAACCTAACTTTACTTTTAATGTCATCAAACGAGGAGACATGTCCTCCCCTCTTCCTGTCCTCCATCATGGCAGAACCCTGCTATGATGGTACAGCTCTGGTCAGTCTGATCTAACTGGTTATCATGTCGGTTATGGTGTGAAAAAAGCACATTGTTATCAGACGTGGCTTACTTAATATTTGAGCTGTCTAGAGCACCAGGTAGGTCATTCTTTTGCTGAAGTTCACATAACAATAATGATATTCTTTATCAACCGGAACCTGTCTGACCCTTTTAAGCAGGATAAAATAAAGTTTCACAACATTTTTTTACTATTACACAGGAGTCTGCTAATGTACCCTAAAGCTAGCTAACTTTAGCAGTCAGCAGACATCAAGCAACATGAGCAGATGAATTAGTGGATGGACTTTTCTGAAAAAGATGAAATGTGATGTCCGTGCTCTACTTGACGTGTCTGGTACTGACAGTCCATAGCTGTTGGGCATAACCTGTATTTGTAATATGCTTAACAATGACAGCCTTCATGGTGGTGCAGGCCTTTGTTCTTGTTCAGTGGTGTTGGACGTGAAGGTCTACAAATATGACATTTCGCTCATGTTTTAGTCTCCCTGCATTTTGAAGGAGGAAAAATGTGAATTGTCCCCGATCTTGAAAAAAAAGTTTTTTTGGGCCATGTCTGCCAGCCTTACTTTGAGTATTAGTTGTGTGAAAGAATGTGTCAGTGCTTATTTTGTTAGCGCTCCTGTGAATGCTAATATTCTTTTCTTCAGACATCCTCGTCATTTAAATGTGGCGAATGTCTTACTCATGTGAGGCAGTTTGCTTCTGTGGCCCAAAATGGTTATAATAACAGAGCAACCTGCACTTGATTTATTTTAGTGAAGCCTGGTGTTGGCAGCTAGTTCTGAGTAGTGAAGCAGGACATCACTTGCAAGCTAATGAAGAGTGTGTTTAGTGGCTCGCTGATGAGTCGTCCCGGCTCATTCGTTTATTGCCATTTATTGCCACTGTCTTTTGGAGATTTATGACTCCCAGCTAGCACACAGATAGCACCTCTGTGACTGAAGATCCATTATTAGAACTGTAGTTCATCCAGTCTCTGCTGGCTTTGACGTCTGTCACGCTCCCTCCTCTCTCTCTTTCTCTGCTCACTAGCTGGCTCTCAGCCAAAGCGTGTAAGCCTGCAGAGAGAGAGAGAGAGATAGAGAGAAGCCTGCATGCTGGTTCTTGGGACTGTAGGTGAAACAGGCCCCCCTCTGAAAAGCACGTGTGGGCAGCTCTCCATAACTCAGCCTTCCCATGTGTAGTGAGGAATGTGTTTTTCTTTTTTTTCCTCTTCCTGTCCAAACCCTTCCCATGCTCCAGACTGATGCAGTCAGCATGCGACACATGGCGTTCTGATTTTTTTTTTCATAGCCTGTGTTTAGACTGTGACCTTCTGAGCCTGTGTACAGAGTACATTTCCTTTTGCATTTCATCTATGATGATAATATTGTTTTTTTTTTAGTGTCACTGAGTTAGTTTAGCCACAAAATAAAACACTTAGTGTCTTTAGTGCCAAAATATTACAGCTTTCATTTTGAATGCTACCACAACAAAGAGGGTAAAGTTTAAATACTAAATTAGCCTAAAACATTTTAAAAGCCACGTGAAAAGCCGTATCATCAAGTCATTTATATGCCAACAAGTTATTTTACCCTTTTATAGTGGCCTTTTTATTTGGAAGAGATGTAGGAAAACAACAATTAAAAAACTGGTCAGTGTGGACAGTTTGTGCTGAATTGGCTGTACTCTTGATTACTTAGGGCAAAAACAACATAGTCATACTTGAGGCTTGAACATGCTTCACATGCCAGTGCTTTTGCCAGTGTTTGGGGAAAATACTTTGGAGCTGAAACCAGTGAAACTACAAGCTACTCCTCTTTGGAAGCAGTTAAGCCACAGCTATGCAAACTTAGTTGTAGTGTAAATGTGCAAGCTGAAACAAAAGTTAAAGCTGGACAGTAAACAAGAAGCATTTGGAAGTATGATTGATACTGTAAACCCTGCTGATGTGATACTCCAAGTCCAGTCCTGACACTACATATTTATAGTCCAACTGTTCCCGTTGTGACCTCAGTCCCTCCTGCATCACTCAGGCGTGACCATGCTTATCACAGGCAGTCTGCAGCGCTTGGCCTCCTGTGTAACCTGAGCCTTTCTGTCCCAGCGGCCAACACTTAGCACCGCAGATCGGTTCATTGATGAAACATTAACGAATCCGCCACCTGTGAGACACCGACACCCTGGCCTCTGTTTGTGGTTGTCCTAATTTTAAAAAAGGTAGCGTGCAATGTGGCGTGTTTGCCTCCTGGCAACACTGTCAACCTGAAGCTGTTCATGGTTAGTTATAGACTCTAAAGTCATATAGTCACAACAGTGTCACATAACACACATACAACAGCATCTTTTGTTGCAAACGTTGGCATGGCCCAAAATTTCAAGCCTTTGTGAAAATGGGCCCGTGATGTTCGGACTCTTTCTAGGACACAATGGCCACAACACTGCTCACAATCCTTTCATTTAGAAGGGGAAGTCAATAATTAAATATTAAGGTCTTTTTGTTTGAATTAACTTTATTGGAATTGTCACTGGACAGAAGTGATCACGACCAGCTGATCTGTGCAGTTTGAGCATAACAGTTGCAGGTAATACTGTGTAGTGACACAACATGAATAAAAACGTACAGTCTGCCCAGGTTTACCAGTTATGTTACACTTGTGTCTTAATACATGCAGTTACAGTATGATGTAGTGAAGTGTAAAGCTGTGCTACAGCCAATCCTAGTGCCCAGTGTGAAGACACAATAACCTCTTTTTCCTCCATCCTACCCAACTTAACAGATGGCTCTCGTTCACATGAAGGCATTTCAGCACCACACCCATCCCAGTCTGCCGCTCTCTCTCGCTCTCTCAACTTTTCTATTTCACCTTAATGCTCGTTACCTCTCACTGTATCTTTCTCACTCACTCTCGCTTACTTTTTCCTTCTTTTATGTTCACAGTCTCACATCATCTTTTGCTTTCTGTTTTTTTAACTTTTCCTTCCCATTCCTCCACCTGCCAGCAGCCTGATGGTTGAATTATGCTCCTTCGTCAGGGTGTTGAGGTGCCTTCATGTGGAGGCTGTGCAAGAATAGTGCGAGTCGGTACGATAGCTCCTTGTCACAGATTTATCAATTCAATTTTTTTCCCAACATTGAAGCTTACAACGAAATTAAAAAAAACAAAGTCATTAGTTCTACTTCCACACTGGTACCAGATCAAAACAAGGTTGGTTTTAGAAGCTTAGACAATCAATGATGAAGTTGCTTAAGGAGAAGTTTTTAATCATTTCTAATATTTCAGTAAACTTAAAGACCATGTAAAGTGAATTCAGACATTTTCTTCTAAACACGTTAAATAGGTCATAAATGTATTTCTAAAAAAGGTGTAAAAAGCATTTCAACCATTTAGATTTGAATTGTGGAGCTAGGCTTCACAAACTGTGTTTCAAGATTCTGTGTTCAGGATTTAGTCGGTGGGTCTGAAAATCACCGCCGCGTAACCCGCCCCTGCTGCTGTGGAGATATAAATACATTCAGCACACACTACTACTACTACTTCTTCTACTACTACTTCTACTACAGTCTACAGTTCCCTAGTTAGCCGAGTTAGCCGCCGAGCTAGCCGCTGAGCTAGCCACAGAAAGCCCTCAGACGTAGTGTCCATGTTTTGGGTAGAGGTGGTGACTTTGATTGACAGGTGACACTTGGTAGGGGGCGGGGTTTCAGGGAACTCGGCAGGCACTCCCACAGCGTTTGGGAGCAGAGAAAGAGGCTGAATTTTACAGAGCTTTGAAGTCTAATTTAATATATTTGATGATTTTTTTTAATCATTCAAATTTGGCAGGGTGGTTAACAACACACTTTTCTGTGGCATGTCAAACTCAGAACACATTCATTCTTACTCAACACAGACTTTAACTGTAAGTTTGTGTTGTGAAGTGTAGCTGTGTCAGAGTTTACAATGAAAGCACAAAACTGATAGTGTGCAACATGTTCATGTAACTTTGGCACAAGTGTTAAAACAGCTCAATTATGAATCTAATTATGTTTATAACCATTGTAAATGAAGGCATGTGTGAACATCCTTAGACTTAGACAGAGAAAGACCATTTTTTTAAATCCTCAGATCATTGAACAGCTTTTACTACCTCATTCTCGCTCCCTGCTATCCTCCATTCACATTTCAGCCATATATGTACAGGACAAGCTTTAACTGCTACAGCACTAACAGTACAAGCAGTAAGAGTACCTCAGGACCCTGGCAACAACACAGTGACGCTAAAATAATCATGTCAGAGAGAAATATTAGGAGAATAAATCCTAAATAAGAACAATATAAAGATATACTTTTTTCCCCCTCTCCTTCGGGAGCTTCAGCTCTTTGGCAACCTGTTCCACAAGATTACATAACATTACTGTGATATAGGCTAGCGGGATTATCTGATAAGCTGTGCCAAGAGTCCATGTGCTCTCTAGGCAGGAGCAAGACAGACATGCAATTTGATCCAGCGAGGTGGGGCGTGAGCTGTGTTTTCTCCTATCACGTGACGACAAGAGAGCACAAGTGTCCCGTTTGCTCTGAAATGAAACCTACTGCTGCTATTGTGGAGTGAAATGTTTATATCTCAGGGATGTAGGGATTCAGAAAATGGGTTTTTAGTTTGCCATGCTGCGCTGTAAAAGAAGCAAACTGGGAAATTTGAAATGTAACCCTCTTTTTATTTGAAGCTCTGTTTGTGGAAGTTTGAAAAAAACATTGAACCTTAAAGCCAGAATCATGTATGTCCCCCACACCCACCCACCCACACATATAATTCAACCACAGCACATGAATGATCTGCTATAGTTGTGGTATGTGTATGATACAAATGGAGCTACAGGGAGGTTTTTCCATCCACCATGAAATCAAAACAAATGCACCAGCAGAGAGAATCTGCTGAGTTTCTTTTACCCTTAAATGAAAGCTAGTGTGTGTGTGTGTGTGTGATGTAGGCTGGAGTTTGCTCTAGGAAAGGAGATTAGTCATTAAAATGTAGAGTGGTTGTCAGATGTTGGAGAGGCGGTAACAAATGGAAACAGAAACTATTTGCCTCTATCTCCCTGGCAAAAAGAAGAGCAAACAAACAACATGTTTACTGTGCTATTTATGTGTCTGTTGAATTAGTCTTGTTATATGTTAATCAGAGTTAAAAAAAAAATCTAAATACATATGATGAATAGTCCTGTAATGCTACAAACTTCTCACTACTTCTAATAAACTGATTCATTTAGTGGATAAAAGTGACTTTTATGTGTTTTTTAAAGCAGCCGTATCAAATAGAGACTCATTTTCTACTGACTTTCTCTCTTTGTATGACCAAAGGAAGTCATTCAAATGAAATAATGGCATTCATTTCACTTTTTTAAAATCGTGGTCTGTGTGAAGATGTCCCACCGTGTGTGTGTTGGTAAGGAATCGTGCTCAGCACAGTGTATTCACGTGATACAATAAGCAGCGCAGGAAACTTTTGTTGTTGTTTGACTTGGTAGCAGCTGGCTGTTTCCAGTGAGTGCTCCCTCCTGTTTTCAGTCCTAAGTTCATCTGCATTTTGAGTCACACCCTGTATTTACATTCAGTACATTCAAACTGAGCAGCTAGTTAAGCCGGTCTCAAACTACAGGAGATTTTGAGCCCATTTGTCTCCGATTAATCCCTCTCGACATTAGAGAAGAAAATCTGGTGTGGTGTGGGCACCTTGGTGGGTACTGATGTTCGGCCCAGATTATCCGGTAATGTGAGGTGTTTACAGATCCAATCTTAAATCCCCAGAACTGCTCTCAGACTCATCGAGTAAATTCCAAACATATTAGATCTTTAGGACTTAAAATCTGGATCATTACAGGACTTACAATACGTTAAACATTCAACCTCTTGAGGCTAACGTTAGCTAGCCCACTACTGTTGACACACATTAAAGCTGACAGTTAAATCTCACCTGAAGAACAAACAACCTGTGTTGATCATGTCTCACCAACCATCCAGACTCCTTTATCCTCCTGTTTTTTTTTTGTTTGTTTTTTCTCACTGCAGAACATTAAGCAAGCTGTAGCACCATGTCACTCTCTATTTAATTTACCTCTGTTTCACCATAAGATCATGTGAGATTACATGAGGTGGTGCATTGTGTGTGTGTGTGCATGTTTGAGACTACAGAGAAGATCATTTGTGAAGTTTCACCTTGTGTGTAGGATGCAGGCTAATTGTAAAACTACTGTAGTCTGTCCTGGCATTAGTCTGCATTCAGAGGAACAACAGCTATGCATTTAAGATGCGGCCTCTTTATTCATTTCCATAAGACCACATCCATGGAGCTGAGTGCAGCACGCCCACACCTCAAAATGTGAATCCTGGCTTTGTTTTGCTGCAGTGCATTCAAACATCCATCCATCAGTGCCAATTAAAGACTTGTAAGCAAAAGTTTCAAGTAGAATTTTTTTTTTGTGCAAATATGACTATTAACCTCATAAGTTCTAGAATATAAAATGCTGTAGAGTGCCTTTTATTTTACATCTTCCCACTCAAGCAATATGCAGACACTAATGTAGTATCTAGTGTGTGTGTGTGTGTGTGTGTGTTTTTTTGATGCAGTGTCGCTGTCTGTCTGATCAGCGCCTTACAGTGACACCACTGGCTGCAGCAACTGCGGTTTTAATTTTTTTTCTTTCTCTCAAGGTCACCATGAAAGCGTTTGTGTAGGGAGGAGATGGTGCTATCCTGCTAGTGTGTTCCATAGATGGTTTGCAGACCAGCAGCTTTCCTCTGCTGCTTCTGCTACTCTCACACCCAACAAATCATATAGGCGAAACCCATTCAATGTTGACTGCTGTCAGAGTGCTTGTTACATAAAACCCAGACAGTAGACACACACACACGTGTTGGCCTAGGTCACTTTTGGCGACATTATTCATAGAGATTTACTCTAACCCTAACATTAACCATTAACCCTAAAAATCAGCATTTTACCAATTGGGACACAACCTTTCCCCCAGTTGGACAAGCCGTTCCCAATTAATTTTTCTGTAGCCTAAAATTTGTCCCTGAAAGTAGCCTATGACAACCACCCTCCCCCCCCACACACACATATACACACACAGAGTGCTCTTTGGGGCGTAATCCAAAAATCAGTCACTCAGCGTTGATAGCTGGACCTGTTTCTTTTGTCCAGCTTACTGTGCTTTCGTTTGTATTATTTATGAACTCAGAAATATCTTTTTCCTCCTCTCTACTCCTGTGGTTTGCCAACGGGAACAAGCCTGTTATTAGCCTAATTCTGGCTTTATATGGTTGTTTGTGCACATGCACGTGTGTTTGTGTTCTTTTTTGTCCGCCCACAGAGACTTGTCCCTCCGTCTACGTGTAGGCTATGTAGACAAACTGGTCAGTGAAAAGGTCATTGCATGTGGGCAGAGCGATCTGTTTCAAGGACGAATGCGGTGCTCTCGCTCAACTTGACTTTACAGAGTAGAACTTCCATACTAACATTACTCTGTGTCACAGCAGGGGTTACTGTTTGGTTTTTACTCTGCTCTTACCAAAAAGAAATGGTTGAACACACAGCTGCGCTTACGGGGAGGTAAAAGCTTTTCTTTAAAGACAAACCTTTTATTATTTTTTCACTCTTTCCTTGGTTTTCAGTAATTATTAACTTCCTATCAGTAAAGGTCAGTCCATGTGTGGAGGAGTATTTTTTTCTCTTGATTTTAAAGCAGGTGAAATATACCTGTTGAACTCGAGAAATGTCATTGCACAAGTAGACGACACCTACTCCTGGGACCAATGATATTAGTGATGGACATGAATCTACCTGCACCTGATAAAGGAACTATTCAGAGAACTCAGCCACTCCTGCTCTTTTTAAAAAACCTATTTACCAAGGGCAGGTTGACATTTTTTTGGCAGCACCCTTTGTCACATTATGATATCTTTAGAAGTAGCTTGTACAAATACTCATCAGCTGTAGATCTGCCTAGCTGGTCTAGCCCCATTACAAAGCACATGTGACTCATTCTTATTTCAGTGCCTATCAAAGGAGACAGAGAAAAGTGATACAAACTTGATTTCTATTTGAATTGTATGAAATGAAATGAAATGAAATGTGGCTAAATCTGTAGCGTTGAGTTGTGAAAACAAACATACTCAACTGTTTGACCTGTTCTGTGACTTCTAGTTCTTATCACTATCAACCTGCTAGAGTGTAAGTAAGATAGTATCTGCTGTTCATGGTGTCCTTGACATCTGTCTTCAAAAAATCAACTTGTGACATGGTTTGAGGAAAGTTACGTTACCAATTAAACCAATCAAATTAGTTGTACTCAAACCATGTCACAAATGGATGCTTAATATGACATGAAGCCATGTCTTATTTGGCATCTTTTGAGCTATTTATTATCTATCTGAAAATTATATGTAGTGTTTAATTCGATGGATCATCACAAAAAACAGAATCTTGTCTGGTTGTTTTATTTATAGATGGTTTATATCAAAGCATTCATCGTCTATTCTGTTAGTTACTGTGAATGTATATTTTTACCTTTGTGTATTAATGTGTGTTTATTTGATCCCTCTTACACTGCTGTGTCCTGTGTGCCATGCAGGTTACATGAAGAGATCAGCGACTTCTACGAGTACATCTCCCCGCGGCCGGAGGAGGAGAAGATGAGACTAGAGGTGGTGGACAGAATTAAAGGCGTCATCCACGACCTATGGCCAAGTGCTGAGGTACACACCGGTTGTTTTCCACATCACAGGGTTTGACACACATGATTTTTCAGCTTTCCACTGATAACCAGGGTGAGAATTGCCTCCAGCTGTTTGCTAGAAAATCTCGGCTGTAATCTAAAAGCCTCTTTTCAGGGACGCCATGCATCACTAGAGGCTATTTTCTTTATTTTTTGGCAGAAGCTAGTGAATTTGTAGAATAGTAAAATTAGCTAAATTATACACTGAACAGTGTTTTTTATTTGCTCTTGTTCAGCACTGTGATCAGACTACTCTGGACACAACGATCTCTGTAATTTACAGCCTTTAGTAGTCACACTTATAAACACCAGGTCGTATGTGATATCAGGCAAATGACTGTAAGTGCCAGCCTTTCATAAAGCTTCCTCCTGGTTTTTTCTACCATCTCTCCACTGCACAGTACTCTGTTGTGGTCATGTTATCAGCAACACTTCAGGCATTCTTGTACCCACTGACTTTGATCCTGCTGATAGAGCATTGTGCTTGAAAGTCTGTGTGCTCTGAGCTTAGCAGCTCCTAAATTAAAGAGCACAGCACCGTCCCGAGCTTTATTCCATTTCCACTGCGGCCGGTGGAGTGAGCAAGGACAACTTGGTCATACACTCAGTGTGATGCTAGTTTAATTGATGAGCTTAGACGCCCAGACATCCACCAGACACCTTGGACTGTTTCCATAGTCTTTCACTGAATTAAGAACTTGCCAGCTATCTATGGAAGCTTGTTTCAATCAGCCGTTCCAGGACGTATTATGGAAAGCTTCTCTGCTGTAGTTCATCTCAGGACAGAAAATGTTTTGAGACCACCCATAGTTACCTCACCCGAAACAGAAGCGTTCAGGACTTACTATTCATTCATTCACAAACACGGCTCTGCAATCAGCTTAGCCTCGGACATGTGACTGCGCTGTACACTAGAGTTTATACTACCGCTTGATGCAGGATTTAGGGAGGAGGTTTAAGGGAGGGGGGGGGTCAAGGCTTAAGTCTATTTCTGTTCAGACACCAATTTGTGTGCTGCTCACTGGGAGGTTTAAAAGGTGGAAGGTTGGAGTTATTTCAATCACTTCCATAGCGTGCAGGTTAGGATATCAGCGATTTAAAGGAGAGTTTTGTATGTAAACAAGTTGCAAATCCTCATTTCTTTAGAAGTTAGTTTCCCCATCATTGCAACACGAACACAAAGAACATGTGCTTTTTTAAGCTCCGGTCTTAATTCCCTTTTGTAAAAGTGATTTAAAACTACTCAAGTTACACTTTCTCTCCCTCCTGATAGGTAGTTTTTGTACCACACCTGTTAGGTTTGTTTGAACTTGTCATAAAGTCAACAACGTGTTAAGCTGTGGAATAATAATATTTGTGCAGCTTAGAGAACAGGTTTTTTTTTTGGTAGTGGTAAAGCTTGGCATGGGAAAATCAAATGTGTGTCTCTATATATGTGTGTAACTATTTGTCTTGTCTCTCCAGGTCCAAGTGTTTGGGAGCTTCAGCACTGGTCTTTATCTGCCAACAAGGTGAGCCACTTGGTTTCCTGAACCAGCCCAAAGATTAAAACTTGCTCTCTTGATCTTTGCCAAACTGTAACTCTGACCAAAAATACTTAACCGGGTTATGGAGAGCGTGCTTCCTCTCGTCTGCTTGTGTTTTGAGGATCAGCTGATTTAGTCATTTTTAGCGCAGCTGATCCTGTATCCTTTTTAAAACTTAATTCGGAGGCCTGAAATTGCTGACCACTTGAACACAACAACAACACCACCACCAAACAATCAACTCCTAAACACAGACACAAATACATGTCACTTGGATTAGTTGACACTGTGTCCACGACTAATGTAACTAAGCTGTTTGTAGGGATGCATTCGTGTCCGTGGGTGGTGTGTGCTTTTGATTTTCTGACTGACTGTTTCTGTGTTTCTCTTTCTGTCTGCTCTTAGTTAAGTTACAAAATACAGATGATTTACTCTGTGCGCACATGTACTTGTGTGTCTTTTTTTCAAAGTAATGCTTGTATTTAGTGAACACACACACACTGACCTACTTCACTCATTGGCTAACTTTCTTAAGTTCTGGCTGAAGTTAGTTAAATATCCACCAGAGGGGCATAAAGCCACCTCTCTGCAATGCTTGTGTGACCATGTGGAGGATATTTAAAAATGGCTGATGTAGAAAATGCTTTTTATAATTGTTTTACTGTTTGTCCGTTGACTCATTATTACAAAGCTTTAAGTAAACACTTTGCAATGTGAGGAAGAATGAGCATACGTGTTTACCTGCTGTTTCTTTCTCTTTCCTCCAGTGACATTGACTTGGTGGTTTTTGGGAAGTGGGAGACTCTCCCACTCTGGACGCTGGAAGAGGCTCTCCGGAAGAGAAATGTTGCAGATGAGAACTCCATTAAAGTTCTGGACAAGGCAACGGTAAGACTGAACTGACTCGCAAGTGTACACTGTGTTGCTAAAGTAATTTGCTTTTATAAGATTCTTCCAGACAGTGGATTTAATACGTTTAATAGGAACCAAATACACAATATTTTAGATTGCAGGTTTTCTTTTCAGATTTCTTTTCAACACTTTTATCTGTTCTCAACAACTAAAGATTTTTGACTTATTACCTATTTACAGTTTTCATTCACAGCTACACCAAATGAAATAAGTTTGGACAATCATTTCTAGTGGGAGGATAGTTCTCTTCTACCCAGTAATTCTTCTCACCTAATCAGGAAGCAATATTGTTATTTTCAGCATATTATTATTATTATTATTATTATTATTATTATTGTTATTATTATGATTACTTAACTGTGATATTTGTATAGGTTTGACTGTCTATCAGCTGTGCACTACATAAATCCTTAAGTACAAATACCAGAATGTGTTAGCTGTTATGATAAATAATCATCAATCTGTCATTGAGTCAGTATGACGCTGACATGTTAGCTCTTTAATGTTAGCTGTCAGTTAGTTAGTTATACATGCTCTAAATCACATTAGTACTAGCTGTTGTGACAGCCTTATAACTCTGACTACACTGCATGTGCACAGGTATATACATCAAGGCAAATGCCAGAAGTGGATTTGTGTGTAATTGTGTGTGTGTAAGTGATCTCCTGTCTGAAAGTGTGTATCTTGTATTCCCAGGTTCCCATCATCAAACTGACTGATTCCTTCACTGAGGTCAAAGTGGACATCAGCTTCAATGTGAAAAGTGGCGTTAAAGCTGCTCTGCTCATCAAGGATTTCAAAGAGGTACAGTATGCAGCGCCACGGTACCTAACAACCCCACAGAGACAGGAAGAGCAAATTTAAAAGCCAGGAAAATACTTAACTGCTGTTATTGCACTTCCACAAAAACAGGACCCTTAATTATTCATAACCCACTGTCAAATGCAAGAAGATGTTAATTTATATTTGTAATAAGTTTTGAAAGTATCAAGTTGGCTGTTCCTTTTTATACATTAGTTATCAGACCAATAAAGACCCTGGATCTTTTAAGCTCCACTATTTCCCTCTAGAGGGTGCTGTAGACCTCAAAATGCATTCATCATGTCCTTGCTGTATCTGTCCTTTTGTCCCACAGAAATACCCTGTGCTGCCTTACCTGGTGCTGGTGCTGAAGCAGTTCCTACTGCAGAGGGACCTTAATGAGGTTTTCACTGGAGGAATCGGCTCCTACAGTCTCTTCCTCATGGCTGTCAGCTTCCTGCAGGTAAGATGTACTCTGTGATTCATACCGACAACTCTGTGGAAAAAAATCCACATATAGTCATAAACTATTCTCAGTGAAACAAGACTGTTAGGCTGCCATGTATATGTAGCATGATAGTTTTAATAATTCTGTCCGGATTTGGTCCACAGTCTGAGCCATTTGTAGTAATTCAGACAACAAACCTGTACTGTGTTCTTCAGCTACACTACAGGGACGATGTCTGCAATCCCAACATGAACATCGGCGTACTGCTCATTGAATTCTTTGAGCTCTACGGTCGCCACTTCAACTACCTGAAAACAGGCATCAGGATAAAAGATGGAGGCTGCTACGTTGCCAAAGATGAAGTTCAGAAGAACATGATGGACGGTTACAGGCCTTCCATGCTCTACATTGAGGACCCACTACAGCCAGGTATGTTTCTCTCTCTCTTAGTCACAGCGCTTTGTTCCTGCTGCTGCTCACAGTTAAAACAAAGGTGTGTCAAGTATATTTTACACAAACTGATCATCTGTCTTGCGTCCAATAGACAATGATGTCGGCCGGAGTTCATACGGTGCCATGCAGGTGAAGCAGGCATTCGACTACGCCTATGTGGTGCTCAGCCACGCTGTGTCACCCATTGCCAAGTACTACCCCAATAATGAGATGGAAAGGTAAGGTTTCTTTCTTTACAGCCAGTCAGTGTGTTGTAATATTCAGTCAGGGTTAGCTTTGTGTGTCACACTGAAATACCAGTAACATGTTGTGCTTTCACACTGCTGTATAAACACTTGCATACGTCTCTCCATATCGCATGGCAGCATACTGGGCCGAATAATCCGGGTGACTCAGGAAGTGGACGAGTACAGGGAATGGATCAGAAAAAACTGGGGGAGCCAGTCTCAGAACGAGCTGACACTCAACAGTACGTTCAAACGATTTTAAGCTTCTTTTGAATTTATAAAACATCTCTTGAAGTCCTGTTTCAACTAACTTCACCTCTGTGTCTGCATTCCTATAGGAAATGACGTCACACTCTTTGAGTCCCAACAACTCGATGAATGCAACAACAACGTTCCAGATGACGACGTTGTGGTACTACCGTCTGCTCCTCACAGCAAAACCTCCTCCAACTCCTCCTCTCCATCCCCGTCACTGCGCTCATCTCCCTCATCTTCCCCGCTGTCGCCCTCCACCTCATCCTCCAGCTCCAGCGATGCGGTCAGTACCGAAGCCACACAGACCCACACACATCCCTCAAATGCTACACTATTGCATATATCTGTAGCAGTTAGCAGTTTTTCAAATACTATTTAGTTTAAGATTGATTTAAAAACTTCTACATAGATAAATTGATACAAATACAGTACTTTTAGTCTCTAGATTGCTTGCTACATGAATCACATACCTCCTGATTAAGTTACTGTACAGCAAACTCCAAACTCCCTGCTTTTGTTTCGACTAGACTAGAAATTGGAGGTTTCTATAACAGTGATGTCCATTTCAAAGCATTATGTGTATATTTAAGCACAGTGAGCTGATGTGAAAAGAGGGCAGGTTGTTACATCACATTCTTGGTTTTCCACAGGACTCTGATGGCACGCCGTGTAAGACAGCCAAGCAGCAGTCTGGTCGGGGCCCCAGCACCCACAGAGAAAAGTCTGCAGTCGTCACTAATCACCGGACACAGAGCCACACTACCAGCACTCCACCTGGAAACAACAAGGGAGGAAAGGTATGCTTTGGAAATAGGCCATTTCCTATAGCTGTAAAATATTTTATGGTGTTTGCTTAGGAAGAATAATTGATACAGAGCTTTAAAACCAGATCATTATTGTCATACTTCTCCACTATCAATAGGCTGTTTTATTAAGAACCCAGTCAATAATCCTGCACTCATCTTGCCTTTACACTCATCTTGCCTTTATGCTCCTCCCCAGGCCAGGATGTCTCGTTCCCACCAAAAGAGCGGCCACCACGCGCAGCAGAGCTCCTCCAATACCAAAAGTCATCAGAGCAACAAGCCACACCAACAGGGCAACAGCAAGAAGAGGAAAAATGTGCGAGACACTACACAAGAAGACCTTTGCAGATAGGGGTGACCTTGCCTGCCCCCTCCCCCCCTACACACCCTCACCCCTTCCTTGTCTGCAACTGACTGACTGTCCCACTTCTGCTGCCAGACTCCAGCCTTGGGAGGTTGTTAGTAGTATTAAAACTTCTACAGTATCTGTCTCTCTGTCAAGCTTTTCGGGGTGACAAGCAACAATTTCTAGCAGGAGAGGGAAAAAAAAGAACAAAAAAAAATTGTTTTAGGAAATGAGGTCTAATTTCTCAGACCTTGAACTGAAATCATAAAGGATAGTTGCTCATTTGCTTCCCAACATGCTTCTTCTACGGAGCGGTTTCCCCCTTCCACAGCCAGCACCTACACTACATGCCTCTTGCGCCTCCTGCTGTACAGGAATAGACAGGTCGGGTGTCTGGAATCTACTCTGGAGCAATACGTGGAACGGCTGGCTGTACTTTTCACAGACGAAAATAGGATCCAAAATTTTATCAAAAACAACAAAAAAAAAGACGAAAAAAGGCAAATGGCTTAAAATGTACAAAAAACAAATGATGAACAACATGTACACTGATTTTTTTAAAGATGGTAACTGACAAATGCAATCAGTAAGAGTGGGATATAACTTATGCATGAGATTTCTTTCCGTTGGTTGATTTTTTTTCTGTTTGTTTAATCTGTTTTGTTATGTCTAAAACAGGTTATACAAAGATTTGTATAAAAAACCGCAAATGCAAAAAAAAAGCAAAAAAAAGCTTAAAAAACAAACAAAACAAAAACACTAGACACAAGTAAAAGGAAATTATTTCATATGACCTTTTTACAAGATATACCGATTGAAGACATGTAAACGTACACATCCTGTGCCCGCAACTTTTTTGGCAAAAGCCAAAAGCTGGTTTGGGTCCCATTGCCAACATAAATCATCAGCATCAACGTTTACTCCTGGTTGCTCTCTGTGAGTGTGTAACAGTGTTAACATTTAGCCTTGAGTGAGCCAATGCTCACGTACAGCCCTATAGACGACTGGATGGAGCCTGATCTCTCACCCAGCTCAATAGCACAGCCACACCGACGTAGAGGCTTTGAGATGACTGGTTTAAAATTAGCATAAGGGGTCATTATGATTTTATTGAAAAATCCTACACTTGAAAGCAAAAAAAAAAAGTGTTAATAATACAACTGTGGGTGATAATCTGTTTCTCTGGTAATCTACCTACTACAAAATCATTTGTATTTGTTAAATGTATTTATTTTTTTATTAATTATATGAACATAGTATGGATATGTGTATTATTAACATAGAGCCCATATCTTTGAGTCCTATATTGAAATAGGATAAGTTGCTGGGAGGGTGGGGGGGGTGGGGGGGGCGGGTAGAGGTATATTGAGGTACAGCAAAATGCCACCTTTATTATTTTATTGGGTTGTTTTTTGTTTTTTTTTTCTTTTCAGTGACAGTTGAGTGACCAAGTTACTTTGAAACGTTTGAGAGACCATTTTACTAGTTAATGGTGAGAATTTTGTTTTAATACGTGGCTGGTCTACTTACTTTAAAAGGGAGTCGATTTTCATTTCATTTTATAAATTATCTTCAACACAATATGTCAATCCCCCTCTGTCATTGCAGTACAACAACTTAACCTCTAGATGGAGTCATCGCTCCAGTCTGAGTCCACACAGAGTTTGGGCTTTTATACTGCATTTGATTTGGTTTATCTCTGCGTTATTCTTTCTTCTCTTTTTTGTGTTTGACTCATAAGTGAACGAGCAGCTGCACATAGAAAACATGTTAAGCTGAGTACTTGCTGGAGGGAGTAATACACCAAAGCACACCACAATCCTCTTATTGTCTCTATCCCAAATGTCACCCCCAAATCCACCCACAGGAATATGAAACAAAGAGCCAGCAATAATACCACCTCACATTATACATGATTATGGACAACATGCTCACACCTGAGTGAGTTTTATCTTACATGTTCAGACGGAAAAGCACATCCATGCACTAACTTACAAACTTTTAGATTTTGGTGTTGAAATGCGTGTTAGTTAGTTTATTCTTCTTTTTGCCCCTCCCCTCCCCGACTCCTCAGTGCTACGGTTTTTTAAAAGCGGTTTAAATAAATGCAGTATATAAGCGCTGGTCTTGTGGTAGACGGACCGGGAGAAAGGTGAATGATGTTAGCCGTGCCATCTGAATGTCCACTTTACCATCTCTATATTCACCGCAGGAAGGCTTCAAACCCAACTGTACCCATCTCTGCAGCTATTACAATTCATGCAATAAAAACAGTACAATGAAACCACGTGTGAAGATATAGTCCTGCTTCTCTCTCTCTCTCTCTCTCTCTCTCACTCACTCACACACACACACACACACACTCTTAAAATGTTATTAGTTCATCATAAAAAGCACATACTGCGATCATAATTAGATATGAAAAGTAGAAGTGTGAGACATGGGAGGGCTTCTTTGTCCTCCCCTCCCTTCTCTTTATAGACAACGTCGCTACAGTAGCAGAAAACACTTGACCATGATAGTAAAAATAAAGATAGGCATGACGTCACTTTCTATTGGTTGATACATTCAACATATGGTAACAGTACATAATGTAAAAGCAATAATAATAAAAATACAAAAAAAATACCGTTAAAAAATAACCGAAAGTTCGGTATTAAAATGTGATTTCTTAAAAAAACGTGTGAAGGAGTGCTGTGCCGGCGCGTGGGTGTGCGCGTGACGGACAGATGGAGGAGGGGCGTCCTCGCGGGGAGCAGTAAGCGCGCGGACAGTTGGGAGAAGGAGCACGGGCACCTTGATCCATCTCTGGGACGTGGTTTAAGATCTGTCACAGGTAAGAGACTCAAATTGTGTTTTAATAAAGAAAATAGCAGCTCTCTCATGAAACCGTAACACCACGCTGTCACCGCACAAAGAAAAGGTGAAATGTTGCTGTGCTTAACAATTAAAAAAACGTTAAAAGACGTGTTTCTTAGCCAAAAATGTTCACATTTCACAACCGCTTTCGATGCAAGTCGAAATGTTTAAGTTACAAATGTGTGTGTTTTGACAGACTTTGGGGTTAAAGTTGACGACTTTTTTCTTGCCGCGTTTTCACCTGGCAGCCCTGTCATCTTGAGTCTTGATGTTGAGTTTTTGAAACATTTCGGCTGCTGACTTTGACTCAGTTGAATGTGAGCTGCGGTTAAGTTAAGAAATGCTCCATCGCAGATAAATCTGTATGAAGTCTGAGTTACCGGCTCAACTCGTGTTGTTACACGAATTGAGCAGTGTGTCAGTGACTTTGTGTTCTTACACTATAAGCCTGACTCAAAATATTATCAGTGGCAGGAAATGTTTTTTTTTTTTTTTTTGCAACCAGTATACAGAAGTGCTGCTGTGCTGTCTCAAGATCCGGACTTAAAAGAGATTATCTCGCCATATCTCTAACGAGAACATTACGCACATGGGATGACACGACCAGTCCCCTTGTCTGAGTGCATGTATCTTCTCTCAGTACACTTAGTAGTGTTTATAGTCTATTTGCAAAGCC
The DNA here is from genome assembly GCF_027409825.1 of Scomber japonicus. Lineage (NCBI taxonomy): Eukaryota > Metazoa > Chordata > Actinopteri > Scombriformes > Scombridae > Scomber > Scomber japonicus. The sequence continues at coordinate 11,614,560 of NC_070578.1, forward strand.
ACATAACACAAGGTTATCAAGCAAACCTCTGTCCTCAGCTCTCAGCTCTCAGTTCCTGTCTCACTCTTACATTACTGCTATTTGCTTCATATCCTCTCTCATTTATTTGGTCATGTTTGCAGTCTTCAGTGTTCACAAGTGGAGCTTTTTTTAAAAAAATATAGTTTGACTGTGTTGATGTCAAATGCTGTTCATAAAGATGGTGTCCTGTCCATTTTTCTAAACAATTAATACCACCACAGAGTTTTTGCTCAGGTGTCTGTGGCATTAAATTGAAGGGTGGCAGGGGGCAGCAAAGTTTGTTACTTTAAATCAGTGAAAACTTTGAGCATTAAACCTAAAGGGCACTTTCGTCTAATTTAGAAAATAAAAACCTCTCCCACCTACTGTATCACAGATACAGACATCCATCCGTGTGGTTTCTGCCATCATTCCAATACAATGGAGATAATAGGAATCTTGTGTGTTGGTTCGCAGTATTGAAAAACAATGAGAAAACCTTGAGCTGCAATGTTACCACGACACAAAATATTGGCTTCCACTGCAGTGTTTCTTTGCTTGTATTAGCAATGATCCGTGGGCTAATATGTAAATATTATGACATGTCAATGTGTGTATTTCACTGGTCATCTACACGTCCGCCATGCCTCATTTATTCATTCATTCTTTGGCTGACTTTTCTTAAGTAGAGTTGCAAAGTGGACTTTTCCTGGCATCATTATGTTGTTTAAACATTGGATGAAAGGAAGTCCAGAGTTTTTGCTTGAGTAGCAGCGACAGATTATGGAGCTGTACAAATATAAATCTCCTGTGAGAACATCACATCGCACTTTGTTTCTTCACTATAAAAACAAAATTACACTTGTGCTGATTAAGGTTGTTTGCTCAAGCAAGCTTAATAGCTATTACTGTTTGCACTGAAACCTGAATTGAAAGTTTACAATGAACAGGAGTCTGAAAAAGGAAGGTGTAAACCCAGGGACAGCATGGCCACTACAATTCAGTGCACATAGATCACATTTTGTCACATGTTTCTGTCCATATGGAGCACACATAATAGTGTCTTCATCTGCATAAGGATGACAACCATGGTGTGTGTGTCTGTGGGAGGAGTGTATCACTTGGATGATTACATCGCTAATCCCTTTGTCGATATGTTATGGGATCATAAGTAGCTGGTTTTCTGTGGTGAGGACAGAGCTTTTAACCCTTCCATTATTCAGCCAGAATAAAATATTAACATCAAATGTATTCAAATAGTGATATTATTAGTACTGGTTTCTCTGAGATGATGTAGTGAACAAAACAAGCAATTCAAAGGGATTAAAAATCAAGTTAGAGGGCGAACAGGGCATTGATTTAGAAGTATGGAGCTTGTTTGTGTGAATATAATAGGCATACAAGACCACAGAGCGGCACCACATTAGGCCGGGGGTTGAATTCTTGGTCGTGGATCAATGGATCAATGCTCCGCTGCCATGGTTAGTCCCCCTTCGTGGAGAGGCTGTTTTCTAAACTGTGACATACATTGGCCATCGGTGTGCAATTATCCATTGTGATGTTGTGATGTATCTCATTCTGACATGATGGGAAGCTTGTTGTGATTGTGCATGTTATTAGATAGATTTTACACTTAGATGGATCTGGACAGGGGCCGTCTGTTAAGGGTTATGCTGCGTAGACACACACGCGCTCACACGAAAACAGATCTGCACTGTTTGGAGTGACGACACAGCCTTTCTTCTATTCTCAGCGTTGTTTTGTGACGAGTCCCCCTTTAATAATCAGTGGTGGAGTTGTTTTGTGTTTCTTTTTATTTTCCCTCTGTCATGCAGCCTCAGCTTACCAGTGGTTCCCCTGAGTGAGCTTGAAGTGCTTCCAGTAAGACTTCACCAAAACTTTGTGTTTATTTTAGAAAATGTTTAATTTTCAGATTATATTTTAACTGCCTACGCTGTTATGTCACGTTCACTGCACCCACAAAAAAAAAAAAAAAAACTGTGGTGCATTTGTAGCCCCTGAGACAAAAAAGAATCAGGTCATTTGGGCTTTTGTGGACTAATGTGTATTTATTGGGGCATCATCTATACCCTGTGGTGTATTGTTGATCTGATCATGTAGCTTCCTTCACTTCCTCATTGATGATTGTTCTTCTTTTTCTAATAAGAAGCATTTAATCTGTTCAATTTAGTTTGAATTGTACAAAACAAACTCTTTGTAGGGTGTGTACATCATACGCCGGCGCTAAAAAAAAATGGATGATGACTCGTGTGGCTAACCTGAACATATACAGACCCACTGATGCAAACACGCATGCATTCAGCGCATACATTAGCCGAGGCCTGCTTGCTTGACAATGACAGTGACCTTGACAGGAAGTACGGGGAAACCTTCACAGGAAATGTGAATGTGACTTCTGGTAGCTTTTCTTTAGGGTTGACACCATCTGTCAGAAAGACTCACACTCTTCTTGTACTACTTTCATTATCTGCTCTTCTCTGCAACCGTCTTCTCTTTTCTGTTTAGAAAGAATAGAAGATTTATATTTTCTCAGTCATGTATTCATAAACTAGTAATCAATAACACTAAAGTATCTGATTTAAAACATCTTTTTTTTTTTTTTACAGTAATAATAAATAATAATAAGTAATAATAAAATAAATACCACCCACATCTCAAAATAGCATTATTTGCTATGAATAATTTCTCCCTCCTCCTCCTCCTCCTCCTCCTCCTCCTCCTCCTCCTCCTCAGGCTTGAAATGAGAAAGGCTTCTCTTGGTGGACAGTGTGCTAATCCGTGAACACACACTGGGGACTAATCGGACTCATTAACTCTGACTCTGGTGCTTCTAGCCAGAGATCAGCACTAATCTGTCATTCACACAGCCTTATGCTCTGTTTTCATGCACATTTCGAAAGGACATCAAACCTAGCAGAAGAGAGAGAGCAAGTCAAGTGTGCATAGTGATTTAGTGATGCTATAGTTAAAGGAAAAAAAACAAAACAATGTATAGACTAATGCAAAAAGAATCATTCTCAGTCATCACCAATGAGCCATTAGAAGTGTGTGGTGGTGTATTTATTTACACTATTTTCTTATTTTTATATGATTTTTTCTGTGTTTGGGGCGTTTCTGGTCGTCACCTTTTTTTGGGCAGTGGGTGTATAGACCCCCTAGCCAATAACAGCACTCTGGGTGTGAGCTCAGGACTCGTAGCATAACAACCAGGTTATATCACTGTCTCTCCTCTGCTCTGCTCTGCTCTGCTCTGCTCTCCTCTGCTCTGCTCTGCTCTCCTCTGCTCTGCTCTGCTCTCTGTCTCTGTGTGGTGGATAAATAAGGAGCGGTGGGTCTGTGTGTCTGCTTGACCGAGAGCAGAGCTGAGCCACACACACACACACACAAAGAGCAGAGAGGCCACAGCAGAGAAGATGAAGCTCTTAATTCACACAAAATCCAGCAATGCCTACACTTGTGTGGAGGTGTGTTCCCGTTAATTTGTGCTTTAGAACATAACTGCTGTGGAAAAATCTGAAAATGATATTTATCTGATCCATGGCTTTTGAAGAAGATGCAAAGGCTCACTTTTAGCATCAGGTCAGACATCACCTCTGACACAATATATTCACTTTTGACAACAAGTGTCATGTGAGATAGTTTAACACTGCCCGGATACATGTAAGAGCAAAAACATTGGCCATTAGATCATCGGTCAGTGATTCAGGCCACTTAGTACCACTCACACCCGAGCACACCCGACTGGATTGTTTTTTTTTTTTTTTGTTTTACACTGCTTTAAGCCTGTCAGATCTATTTAAAGTGAACCTAACCTCATCTCAATACTCACTGGTCCGAGTGTGTGAGGCTAGAGAGTTGGGTGGAGGTGACCTTTTACTTGAGTGATGTCTCTCTCCATCTTTCACTCCCAGGATTTCCCCTATATTGTGTTTTGAAATCATAGGAAGCTTCCCCACTGTAGAAAAAATAACCAACACAAGCAGGACACCACAGGAGCCGAGTACTCTAATGTCACTCAAGGTTCAAAGGTCGCTGTCATTGACGTCATCAAATCTGCAGGAGGCTTGATCTCACTATTTAAACTGACCAATGGAATCTATGCGAGGGGGTTTTTTTCTGGGGGGGGGGGGGGTGGGGTTCAACACTGAATACATGTTTATCTTACTGTAACTTAATTGATTTGGCATCAAACACTAAATTCAATTCAGTTTTATTTTTAAGCACCAACTCACAACTAAAGTCATCTTAAGGCACTTTTCACATAGGGCAGGTCTAGACTGTTCTCTTTGATTTAATTTAAAGAGACCCAACATCCCCTATGAGCAAGCACTTGGCGACAGCTGCAAGGCAAAACTCCTCTTTAACGGGAAGAAACCTCAAACAGAACCAGGCATTTTCTCATGATTCTACAAACTAGATATAAACACATGCTGACTAATGATCTGCCCTTTCATAACAAATCATGTCCAATATCTACCACATCTCTTCAAACTGATCAAATGAACTGAAAAACGTAGAAGTATTCTCCTCCTTCACCCCCGACACACTAATTATCACTGCTGCAGCCAGTTGTTTTCTTCTATAATAAGTTGAACGGAGATCCTCTGTGTATAATTAAGGTATAACAAGTGGTTTTAGGTTAAATACATTGGTTAAAAACTACAGTGTTGAGATGGAGGAGCACTGAAACAGCAAATCTGTGTCAACGTTTCTGAAAATAAGGAAATAATTAAAGACATTTTACATGAAAATGTTGAAGGCACAGAGGGATGTAACTAGTAAGTAAACATATTTCTATCCTAATATAGTTTCCCAGTGAATGCATTAGAGACACACAGGTTAGTAGGTTAAGTTATTTAGCCATTTAAACCTCTCTCTCTGTTTTGTATTACTCAAACAGGCTCATTCTCGCCTACCAGTGCTAGGTTACAGGGGCAGCAGCTGTGTGTCAGCTGTATCACTACTCTGACAAAAGTAGGGCCTGAAGCACCATATTTTAATTGCAGTAGCGTGTGGCCTGTGGGTGGACTGAACAACGTGAAGTGCTGAAGTCAATTTATGGCTGTTACTGTATCTGTATTAAATGTCATAGTGTGAGTGGAAAGAAGCGTTTGTTTAAAAAAAAACAAAAAAAAAAAATATATATGACATATAAGAGCTTAAACTGACAGGTTGGCAGTTGTGATATCAATATTTCAAGTAGATTTAGCCAAACCTTACTCAGTACAACCCAAATAATCAATAACCTGTTAAGATAACTTGCAAATTAGTTCATTTTAAAATTAGAATTACCTTAACACATTTTAGTTAAACACATGTGTTGTTATGAGTGAGTAGGTCTATAGAAATGTGTAGTTGAGTGTAGTGAGTGACATTTTTTTTTCCCCAAGAGCATGTGCTTGAAAGGTAAAAAGAAACAGCTTGGTCTGTGACAAGCTTTGAAAGCAAGTATCCACTTCAGCCTCCTGCGCACATACATGGATAGGATATTCATTTCTGAACTGTATTTTCTATCTTATATTTTATTGACATCATCTATCCTCTAATTTTCAGTCCCACAACTTGTTGAAGACTGCTAATGCGTCTTGCTCAGAGAAGCTCTCGAGGGGGCCACGAGAGGCCGTGCCCTCTTTTCTGTGCTGTTTGGAGAGGATCGGCGGCGGCTGAGATAGAATGCTTTTGGAGAGCCATTAGAGTAAAGCCTCTTCACCTATTGTCTGTTAAATTGTTCCATTTCCTGGGCACCTTCCCCGCCCACAGCCCCTTAGTGGAAACACTAATTGCACCAATCAGCCTACAGCAGTTTAGTGATAAAAATATAATAAGACTTCTACAGCATGTATAATATCCCCTTGATGAAACAATGTGTTGACCACAACTTGCATTGATAGAAATATATAATCCTGGTGTGGTTAACTTGTAGACTGAACACTGTGTCGAGTGTTGAAACAGCCTGCAGCCAGTTATGAGCCGATGCATGCCCCCTCCTGTGTGTGAATGCTCGTTTGAGTGTGGATGGTGCAGATGTGTGGGTGTCTCTTGCCCTCTCACTCTCTCTCTCTCGTTTTTTCTCTTTCTCTCTCTCTCTCTCTCTCTCTCTCTCTCTCTCTCTCTGTCTCTCTCTCTCTCTCTCTCTCTGTCTCTTTTCCCCATTTTCATTTCAATATTTTTTTTTTTGTGTCTTTCTGTGGTTCAAGGACATTATGTAATGCTTATGAGAGCAGCCCATCTGGAAAAGTGCTGTTGAGATGCCGAGTTTGCAGAAGTCACTTTAGAGCTGAAAAATGGCTTACCTGTGAAAGACATCAGTAACTCTGGACAGGAAAAGGAAAAGAGGAGTTTGCAGTGCAGCAGGTAAATCACCCATTTTGTTAATATTTGAGATGTTGCTAATATACCTTGACTCTTTTTTTTTTTTTTTTTTTTTTACAGTCTTAGACTTACTCTAAAACATCAGCTTTCTCATGCAGTGTTTAAATGAGGTTTTAGTTTAGAGTTCAGTTGGCACACAGAGGTTTGCCCTCAAGGGATGATGTTTTGTGGTGTTATTGTGCGGCTACGCTAATTCGCCCCTTTCAGAGATGTGTAGCATTTGAATGCCACAGAGAGGTTTGCGGCACTCTTCTGCTTCAACAAGCCCCTCATTGTGCTCAGCTGGTTAATGAGTGATAAGCCAGGATTCTCTCTCTCTCTGTGTTTGAGAAGAAGAGCTGGTAGACAATCAAATGAATCAAGTGTAAACCTCCAACAGAAAAAAAGGGGCGATATAACTGGGCTTTCATACTTATATATTTATGTAGCTTGAATATAGATAAATATTTAGATGTAGGTGTGCCTTGGCTGCAGAAATGATGATCATTCAGATATTTTTAGTGTGAGTTAAGTGCTTTAGTTGGGGTGTGTCAACCAGCCAGTGTTGATATGATGGTGGTGAGTTCTTTTTCTATTTTAGAAGGATTCATTGAGTTGAGCCATCAGTTTACAGAAGGCCACAATTATAGTGTGGTTAGTGGCGGTGATCGGAAAACACTCCAAATATGTCCTTCAAAGAGTTGAGATCAATAACTGTGCTACATACTACTATTTGAAAAGGTGTTAAACTAAAGATTCTCCAGCTGCTGAGAGGACAGAAACATACAGCTGTGGCGTGTCTTAAGCAATTCTTATCTCTTCTTGAAACCACTTCTGACAATTTCCTGCTGATCAGATGGAGCATGTGAAGCATTTAGTAGCCTGAGCCTGATGCTTATTGATATAAATGAACGAGAACTGCAACTTGCGATTATTTTCATTATCAATTCATCTGATGGTTTTTTTCTCGATTAGGCCCAACTGATTAGTTGTTTGCTCTATGAAAAGTCAGAATATGGTGAAAATTGTTGATGAGTTTTCTAAAGGCTGAGATGACATCCTCAAAAACATCTTCTAAACAGCCAACCCAAAAATATTCACTTTACGATCATAGAAGATGAAAGAAAATGGAAAATAATCACATTTAAGAAACTTAAATCACACTTTGGACAACAACAACTAATCAAGCTCCTTCTCCCATCACACCCTAATGTGGTCCAGGGAATAAGAGGTGACTGAGTGGACTGTCTTATAGAATAGATACTTGCACCTTTTTTGCAATGGATTCATTTCCAGGCATTCTGTTGTTGGTAAAAATAACTACTGAGCAAAACTATAATGAAACTAATGAATTCCTCATTTTTTCTGGTGCACCCTTTTGACCTCATTTTGGCATCCACTTTTAAAAGATCTGGTTTCTGTAGTTGGCACACACACACACACACACACACACACACACACACACACACTGCAGCCTTTGTGGGACTGTCACACGGACCACTGCTGTCACCATTTGGGAAGGTGTAGTCCAGTGAAGCGACCCGAGGCCTTAGTCTCAGGTGTCTGGAGAAGCTATTTCATTAATGAAGTGTGGTCAGTGATCCTGCTCTGTGTTATTCTGTTGTTCTTTAACTTTTTAGAAGAGTTACTTGTGCTGACAAAACTTTTAAAATGAGTGGTTTATTGCATAACAGCATCCATTTATGACAAATTGTGCAGTGGCTGTAGGTTCCCTTTTTTTATGAAGCTGTCCTTGCAGCGTTGTTAGGGAAATGAGTCACAGTTGCCAAGGAAGTGTGAGATGGTGTGCGGTCGACTGTATGTCACAGGGTATGGTTGGCCTTCACTCAAGAGAGCTCTCGGAGCATGAAAACCTGTGTGCTTGCTTGATGTTAGAATTCTGTAGAAAAGCATTCAGATTTGGAAGAATCAGAGAGGAAAGTAGAAAGGCGAAGAGTGCAAAAAGAGTGGGAGGGATAAAAAAAAAAAAAAAAAAGTGCTAAACTTGTGGCGTCTGTCTCATTTACAATATTCTGAAAGCCGAGCACTTCAAATATGGTTGAAAGCCATTTACACAGGCACATACACACACACACACACACATACACACCCACGTACCAACACGTTAACAGAGGCTGCTAACACATGCTAACTTCCATCTGGACGTTTTAAGGTGTCAGATTAATCCACATTTATATAGTAAAAATCAGCTCCTCCACTCTGTGTAACTAATATAACTTAGTTCATAACCCCTCATAGATTGAACAGAAAGCTCTCTGTCTCTGTGTGCTGCAAGAACGTCTCTGTGTGTGTGTGTCTCTGTGTGTGTGTCTCTGTGTGTGTCTCTGTATGTGTCTCTGTGTGTGTCTCTGTGCGTTTGTCATTTCTCAGTACGAGATGATCAGAGAACATTTGAAAGGTCAATGTTCTTTGGTGGTTTTAGGAAATTCCAGTATCTCCCAAGTTTACTGTACTCAAACTGCTTCTTCAAGTAGCTTTGAAGTTAAGTTATTGTTTATTTATTTATTTATTTATATCCCCATCAGCTGTTTTCAGCCTCTGTAAGACTTATGGTTTCAAGGGATTAGACAGAGACCAGTAGCCCTCTGCCTTTGGTTTTGTCTGTTGAAGAACTGCATTGATTGGAATAACATGGTTTCATTCGTCTCATTTTATTGCAGTTGTCTAAAACGAACAGCTGCACAGAAACTTTGCCTTCGTAAAATGCAATTCAAAAGACATGTATATAAGTCATTCATATTTTAATTTATAAGTGGAATCTCTGTAGCCGTCATAGGCCTGACATGTAGTTAATTTTTTTTAGGAGGCACACATTTAGGTTGGCCTTCACTCAAGAGAGCTCTCAAAGCATGAAAACCTGTGTGCTTGCTTGATGTTAGAAATCTGTAGAAATGCATTCAGATTTGGAAGAATAAAGACACACAGACACAGAGGAAAGTAGAAAGGTATAGCGTAGCCTACAGAGTAGCTTCAGAGACTACATACAAACTATACATACTATGTAATGCAGCTTATAAGTCCAGTTTTTCATTTGACATGTCCCGCCGTGTCAGGATAGAACAGACTTATTTTCCCAGAGACACATTCACTCCCCAGATTGACTTGTACTACAGCTGCCCCTCCCCCGTACCTGTGGTTGGGAACAGGTACAGAAACGGCTGCAGTTCACAGCTGTGTTCTGGATGGTTAATCAAAAGTTGTAATAGTTGTTGTTAAGTATCAGAGTTTAAAGACTGTCAGGCTGCCTGTTGCTGCTGTGTTCTTAATGATATGACTACAGTAAAATACTTTAGCCAGTAGTTTTAATAGATGGCACATTTTCAGTCATCTTGTAAAGATTTGGAGATCATGTTCTTTGTGAAGTTTTGGAGATTTTCTCAAATCTCTTAAAACAAGACAAAGCAGTGAGTCCGTTTTTAATTCATGAAGCAGCTGCCTTTATGTCATAATAAAGGCTGTGCTCAGTGGGTAGAGATTTAAACTGGCTGCCTGCAGTATTTTCATATTGCTTTTTCTACAGTAAAATACTTGAGGATTTTTAAACAGCTTGTTCTCGTTTCACTGTTGTTGCTGTGATATTGGTTATATGTGTTTTTATCAGAGGGCCTGTGGATAAGGCCTGCTGCGAGCCACGCCGCATTGCTCAAGTCTGATATATGAATCAACACCGGTCACTTAACCATGATAGACTGGCGTTTGAACCGTCTGCTTTTTGTTGTGAATGCACTTCAGATAGATTGTCAGAGGGTGAGAGAGACAGAGAGAGAGCTGCCAGGAGTGGATCTTGATCTCGCTAATATTGAAATATATTTTCAGATTTCTCTTGGCATCTTTACTTAGGATGTTGTCAAGCCTGCTGTGTTTTCTGACATTGCAGATATGAATCCCTAATACTCAGCCAACAGCTGACTGAAAAAGAAATTGGAGTTCCTGAATCACCCCTATAATATGAGCTGGTTGTGTTTTATAGACACATGCAGGTCAATTGACGCGCTGCTCCGTGATGCCCCTTGTGTGTGTAACTGATACTTGAGGTTATGTTAAAAAAAAAGAAAAAAAGTTGATACCAAAAAAAAAAAAAAAGTTGTGCCATTTGATAGACCAAGCTATAGTTTGAATCATGTTTTTAAGGGGTGATATCTATAGTTACATCTGAAAACTAGCCAACCTGACTCTGCATTACCTCTGTTGAACTATGCAGACACACTATTCTTTTATACTTCTGGTTTGGGACTTACTTAACACTTAAGATGACTTCCTCATGCCTGGAAGTGGTACAGGGTGAGACTGTGACTCACATTGGGGAGGGGCTGCAATGAAACTCCAGTCATCTCAAACCAGTTCCTTTTGAGCAATCCTTCACAAGCAGACAGATGCTCAGTGGGGGAGTAACCTCGCCTTCACCCAACATGGCCAAAAACTCTTCTTCCCACTCACCCACAGAAACCCCAGGAAGAGTGCTGCTGCCTCCAGACATTCCTGGCTGTTTGACTGTTCGGCAACGATGCTTTCCTGCACATTCCTTGGCTCGCGGTGGTAAAACATAGGGGGTGGCTTTTTCAAAACGTGTAACTCTAGCCCTGCCACATATTGTATGGCTGCCACAGACAAAGCCTCCATTGAGAGTCAGGAAAAGTAGTACGCCAATGGAGAAAGTGAGGTGGAGTAAAGTAGCTCGTTAATGACAGGCCGGATGTCATTTGTATGAAAAAGCTGGTACAGGAACACTAATGGTAAAAGTACGCCTCACAAACAATGCTAATAAAGACACTGAGTGGGAAGGCAAGGATGCTATTAGTTAAATCTTCAGGCTCCATCCACTCCAGCTATCCGAAGCTCCCAGGAGCCATTTGAAGTAATGAGATCCCTCTGTGCTCCTCCTGCGTCACTGCCACTGTCTGACCTCTCAGCTGCAGCACAGCTGTAATTGAAGGCTTAGCAGAATGTGACGCGCCGTGCAGCGTTTATAGCTCATACAGTCAGCATTTCTTTTTCCCCATTACATGTATGAGATTTTCTTAGCACAACTATTCAAAGTAATTCTGTCATGTTTACCCGTGAGTCAGTGGATCAGCCTTGTTCTGTGGCAGTGAGGCATTCAATGCTTAATCAAGGGCAAAGGCTGGAGTATTTCTAACGCCTAATATGCCTGCAACACCAATCAGTTTTATGCTGATGGGCCTCTGAGCACCTCTGTTGTGGCACTTAAGGTTTAAGTGCTCGGTGCAGGAGCAACTTATCAGTAGGAGCGGGTGAGAGTTGATCAACAGCCTGTCACCTCACTTTCTAGGTAATAGCACTGTTGGCTGGAGTCAGAGACCTGTGCTTAGACGGTGCTCTGGCTGGAGGGTGTAAGTGTGTGTGATGGTGTGTGGACAGGGTGTGTTTCACAACACTCATTGGTCTTCTGTGTTTGGGTCAGAGCCAGGCAGCTGTTTTCCTACACAGACAAGCTGACTCCTCCCTGCCTACACCCATGTCATGTAGAGTCCACAGTAAAGTATAGATCTTTGAAGGACATTTTAGCCATAACATGTCCTCACATCATTTGTACTATTTTTTCCCCCTGGCTTTAAACATAACGATAGCATTTTTATACACTGTTAAGTTTTTGTTGAGCGCTCAGAAAAAGTAAGCATGTCAGTTGTGTTCATCTTATGTGTGACTTAATTGAAAAGATATGCTTCTATTTTAATCAGTAGAGCTGCCTATACAGGTTATGTGTCATGTTTCACTCACGCTTCATGTGTGTTAGTTCGTTTTTACACCTCAAGTCAATTGCGTCCTGTTTAATATGCGTAACTTCACTGATCGTGTGCTAAGTTGTGAGCACTGCCAAAATTCAGGTGACCTACACTGATTCCTGTGCTTGAAGGCATCCTGCATTGGACACTGATGGAGGAGTGAAGCTGCTGCTCTGCTACTGTAATATGCTGGTTTCACTACCCAAGCTGTGTAAATGCAAAAAAAAAAGAGTGCTTATTTTTTTATGCAGATGAATGCAGTTACATGTACAGAGGTTCATACTGCTCCCCAGACACCAGCCTCCTCTGCACAGATGCTTCGTCTAACAACATTCTCGTGCATCCTTCTTGACTTCCCACTCACGTGCACTGATTGCATGAACAAGTGCCGTGCAATGTTAAAAAGCATTCAATAAATTGTTGTATACCAGGATGTTGCTATGGTAAAGAGTAATTTTGAAGCTTTGCAAATGTCTGCAACAGCTGTAGCAAAGAAAATGAAAAGACTTGGGGCGGGGGCTGGCACTCATGACAAACAAAAGTTGACCATCAATTTTCACAAGTCTACAGCTGTTTTCTCATATGAACTGCGTAGAATCAGATCTGCACATCAGTGAGATTGCTCGCCGTGAATTTATGGGACAGTAACTTTGTTCACACACGGGACTCAATCGAACATTATTCAGACTTTATACTAGCTGGCTGTGTAAATGTGTAAAGGCCATTAAATGTTCAGTCCAACTGCTTGGGACTTGTGTGTTCTCACATACAGCTCCTCCAGGTAATGTCTGCAAAAATGTATCTTTTTTTTTTTTTTAGTTTATTCCTCCACATCAAACTTTATACATTCTGACACATTTTCCGCTAATTTAACACACATTTACTCTGAATGTGCTTAATATAATGGACTGTGGTAAAATACAACAGTTGACAGGGTATTTGCAGAGGTTTACTGTCAGTCAGCACTAAGTCAAACTTTCTTTGGCAGAAATAACTCTCTAATGACTCAAAATGTTTCTTGTCATACGTAATAGTCTGTGTATTCCTGTTTAAGAAATATCTTTCACACCCTGCATGTAGAACACTGAAACATTCTTAGCTTGTCTTGTATGCGCTGCATGTTTGAGATCAGACCTAATCTAAGCCAGCAGCTCCTAACCTAACTGTTTACTTCCACTTGAGTTTGAAGGGCTACATTTATACTTATTTGAATCCTTTGTTTGCATACTTACCTGTATAGTACTTCCATCCACTGCCATACTGTACATTTGGCAGACATTCAGCTCTATTTTCATGGGAGCACAAAGCTAGCGATAGCACACATGTAGTCACAGTAGCATTTTTTTTTTTTCATGAATACAAAGTTGTACCTTCTTCACTTTAAATGTTTCATCCAGTGTACTTAATGCAAATCAGAGTGGTTGAATTCAAAGTAAATGGAAATAGCAATGTAAAATGTGCTTGTTGGAGATCCTGAACATACCACAGATAGGAATCGCATCACATTGCATCACTTATTTTAAATGTGAACAAATATTAAACACTTCCTTTAGATAGACATTGAACTCTACTCTACATTCACCATGGCTGTGATTCTTTCCACTCTCCAGTATTTACAGTTCTAATGCAAAGTACACTTCATGTAATGTGGTAATTTAAGCACTGTAGATTTTGAATTAAAAATCTAATCAGAATCTTAGGTTTTAATTTTTCTCATCTAAACACTCTGGGGATGTGAGTGAGTGGGATGCGTTCTTTTTGCTGAATGATGACAGATTTGGCCTTGAGAGAAGAAGTCACCAAACTCCAGTTTAAAACTCAAGCCAGCTTTGTTTTCCGTATTATTTTTGTCACTCTTGTTTCATGTTGCTTCTCATTGAGACCTTGAGCACTGCAGGACGAGAAAAGAGTCTGATATGCAGCGTGAAATTGGAAAGCTTTCACAGCCACATCATTTCATATATACCGATACAGGAATTAAACATTGCAGGGGATGAAGTGGCAGTCTGTGCACAGACACACACACACACAGGGACTTTTAATCCCTTCAATCTGAAAGCTTTGGTCTAATGTCACATAATGCATCACTGTATCCGAACATCAGATCCATCCGTATGAGAATTAATGTTTTGTGTGGGAATCGGTGGGCTTATCTATCTCATGCTGTGCACCACAGTAGTAGAGAGTACATCTTCAGTATGTAGTACTGGATTTCTCAAATTTTCCTCTCTCAATACTCAATACTTTATTTTTGTGTTGGTGATGCATGAATTCATATAATAATAATAATGATGATAATAATGCATTTTATTTAAAGGTGCCTTTCAAAGCACTCAAGGACACCTTACAAGGCACATATAACACAACCCAGATAGCAAAATTCTTTTGGCCCATATCTGGCCCACACCTGACATGTTCATCCGGCCCACATACAGCATGGAATGATGGCACTTGGGCGGTCCGCTCATGTTTGCCAAAAGTGGGCCATAACCAAGCCATCACAATGCCAGATGTCAACCAAAAACACACCAAATAAACCAGTTCGGCCAAGACTGGCCCAAATATGTTTCAACAAAGGTGGGCCAAGTATGTTTCCTTATATGTGGGCCTCTTTAGGCTCACATCCGGATTAGTCATTGCCATACTTGCCATATTTCGGCCAAAGATGGGCCATATTCGTTTTGTGATATTTGGCCCAAATGTATGGGCCAGTTTAGGTTCACGTCTGTTTTGTCCGGGCCAGAAGAATGCCTACAGTGCCGGATCATTGCCTCAAGTGGCCCACATTCGCATGCTATCTGGGAACAACAGTACATCAAACACTATGTCTGGTGGGAGAGAGTTCCAATGGCTGGGGTGGGGGGCAGACTGGCTGAAGGGTCTTGACCCCTTGGTGGTTAAGTTGGCAAATGGAGCAGAGAGCTGGTTGGTAGAGGAGGATCGGAGAGTTAGGGAAGGTGTGTAGATGTGAATAAGTTCACACATAATGTCACAATACTCTGACACATAGCCTAATATGACAATGTAGAGGAATGCTAAATAAATCACAGCATTCATTTCACAGCCAACATTTAATGAACTTTTGATCCAAGATTAACTTATTATCATCCCAGAGGGAAACTGGTGTGCAGCGTGGGCAGAAAATTTAACACACACAATAAAAAAACATGCACACTAAGAGAGAAAAAAAAACAATCACAGTCAGCAGGTAGTTTTAAACACAGTCCACTTATGGCACACGCCCTGAGTACACTAAAACTACACAGCACCGTCCTGCAGGGCTTTACAGATTCAATGAAAGAAAGAAATGAATGTTCTTTTGAAGCACATCTTGGTAATGCAGGTTATTTACATTACACCTTTATTTAACTTTGAGTTGACACAAACAGCAGAGATGTGTTGTACTAATTAAGGTTACATCATTTCCTATAGATGAATGGATAGTATTATTTTTTTCGTATTTACATAAGACATCACCATGGTAGTGTGTAAAAAATGTGTAAAAAAAAACAAACACAATAACACACACACACACACACACACACTCTTACAGTACAATGAAAGCAGATTGGTTACCTCCCATTTTCCTGTGATGATGTAGATATTATGTAATGCTATTGTCATCGTGGGGTGTAAATCACTGCTATCAAGACCCCTTTAACCTTAATTAGTTTTTTAGATATGGAACAAGGCCTCACCCTGTTGTGCAAACATGCATGACTTAATGTTGAAAATATAAAATGACATAACTACACACACAGTATGTATGTACACACATAATGGGGTTTTAGCATTAGTAAGAAAAGGCAAATTAATCTTGTGATGCAACTGAAGCACTTGAAAGCTTTTTACCATATGCTGAGTCAACTTTCTCCATATGTTTACTTATTTTGAGCAAGTCAGCCACACTGTTGAATACTGAGCCATTTAACAGAAATACACACATCTGCTATTTCACTCTACATTCTCCATTTGTTTTTTCTATTTCATCACCTTATTTTCCCCTGAGAACTATTCACAGAAATGAAAGAACATCTCGCTCATATGTTTCTTTTACAGGCCTGTATCTTTCAGTGACCGTGGCACAGGATGCAGGTCAGACATTACAGTTGACAGAGGAGGGTGTGGTGGTGATACAGCGTCACGCATCTTTACACACACACACATACACACACACAAACACTATGCAGGTCAAACTATTACAGTGCTACCGGTATTTTTCACTCTCCAATCTTGCCAGTTTCTGGCGTGGCCTCTATTGTCTGGACTTCCCAAAGACAACAGAGAATGTGTTTTAATGAGGACGACCATCACAGAATACGTTTCCCTCTAATGTCAGGCAGCTGCATATGGGGAATTCTTAATCCTTGCTCCTTAAGCATCAAAGGGCCTCTCTCATTAGTGCTTTAAACTGGCTTGTAAATCTGTGTACTCACATTGCAGTGTAAACCTCATTCATGTTCCACACATTAGCTTCTGGTGTTTAAAGGCATTTCTTCTTCCTTTAAAACATGCTCTTTGATAGTGAAAGTTAACCAGTGCAGTTATGGGTGAATGTAAAGTATGAATCATCACACACACAGTTAAAACAACACTAGTTGTGACAGCAGATTCTAGAAAAAAAACAAAAAACCAGATGGCCCTGTCAACTGCCGAGCTTTATGTTAGCCTGGAAAATTAGCATCATCAGGCTGATCTGAAACTGCCACCTATTTCTGTTGCAGCAGCTCAGCTCCGCATGACATCCACGTTAGGTTTTGTTTAGCTACGTAAACAGCTCTCTACTGCGCTGGTTGCACATGTTGAGGTTTCTTTTTCAATGGTAGTGCCGGTGGTGAGCTGGCTGGCAGACTAAAGGATAATTATGGTTTTCTCATTGGTGGTGGTGGTGGTGGTGGTGGAGGAGGCGGTGGTTGAAGGGGCTGGGCGTACAGAGGAGCCCAACTGCTCCACAGTTACAGGATGGAGCGAGTCCAGTTATGAAACCTGAAATGGGGATGTGGCTGGGCTACACCAGCTGGAAACAATGGTCTCTCTCACTGTAGTGCATTCTTTTAACACTGTTTTTCCTTCTCAAGTTTGTTTCCAAATTATGGATCTGTTAGAAGAAAAAAAAAAGTCAAACAAAAAGAAAGAAAAGATTGGAGTTCATCTTTCAGTGTTTATAATTGTACATCATATCCACTCTATATACATTAAAGGTTTAAGCACCAAATGAAACACTGTGGCACTGAGCTGTATAAAAGCAACAATAACATTTTTAAACTTAACCACGAAGCATAAATAGTGTGGAGTTCTTTTTGGGTCTCTCTTGTCAATAGGTGCTCTGTTAAATAAAGAATAAAACCCTGTAGACACAACCTCTCACAAAAGCTAGAGATTAACTGTTGGATGCTTTTTATCCACTAAAAGCAATATGTTTTAGTCAAATTCTTTTTTACTCGTCATGTCTGCATCTCTCAAACTGGTTGCATCACTTAAGATAAATATCTTCTCTATTTGTGCGACTGTGTTGACATAATGCAACGGACCACTTGGCTAACTGATGGATAATACTGTATTTTTTTGCTTTTGGAGAGTGCAGGTGTTTTCAAATCCAAACAGCACATGAGAAGGAAATGGCTCAGACAAATTCAATCAATGCTATTTCAATATTGAATTTGCCTCATGGCTGATATGTTTAGATCTAAAGTCTATGTATCTTTAAATCAATAAACCCCTCTTTGGGCTGCGGCAAAATTGATGGCTTCACTTACAGCGGTGCGACACGACTCCAGTTTGTGGAAGTAAATGTGAAACACTTGAGCGGTAACATGCTGCTCTTGCTTGCACTTCCTGTATTTATTATAAGCAATGGCATTTGAAGCTTAAATCCGTGCTGATATAGCATTCTGTTAATATTGTTAGGTTTCAACAGCTCCTTCTGGCGAACGCGGCTAATTCAATACCAGTAGACAGTACTGGGAGGAGAGGAGGGGAGATGGGAAAGGACAGGAGGCCTAATCTAATCTTGCTGTTGCATTGCTGTACATACATCAGTCATCTGTTTATGGAAAGGCTCTGTGCATGGTAAGCTCCTGCAAGATTACAAACCCAAATCTGACCAGGATACAATTTACTGCTTTTACTTGAACCCATCTGCTTCAATCCAGCTGCACTGATAACTATTTGTCACATTAACTGTTATATATCGAGTAACACTAGATCATTTCCTCTTGTGTCTGATTATAGCGTAGGAAGTACTAAATTTGTCATGAATATGTCTTCTTAGTGACATGTTTTTCAGCCATCATCCTTTTTAAATTCTCAATGCATCACTGTCCACAGAACAACACCAGATAAAAGCACACAGAGAAGAAACAGCTTTAAAGTTGGGATGTACTTTATAAATATCTAAACATGTTAACAGCGACAACTACAGCCGACACATTTTGAAACCTGATGAAGCATTTTTTCCATTTCCCACCCATTGATCTCTTTTTAATGGTGAAAGTTTCAGCTGTGGCCTGGAAATAATTCTGACATACTTTACCAAGACATGAAGTAATAATCTGGTCTCAGCAAAATCTGACATCCTCATTTTTGTCTTAAGTTTACAGCTCTGCTATTCTCTCTTTTTGCCTTAATCAACATTTTGTTCTTATTTCATATGTTGGACAAATATATGAATAGTATTTTAATATTTTTTTCTAACATACTGTTTATACACCAGCTCTACTTATGGGCCCCCACAGGAGGAATTTTTGTGGACAAATGCATTTACATACACTTATACCTGCTTATAAGTACAATATAGTGTGTTATAAACTATTGATTAGCTGTAAATAAGGGGAGACTTCAAGTTAACAGCAACCCTTCAAAGTTAAATGCACAATAAATTTGTGATACAGGTTTGTTTCCTGTCATATAGGCTTTAAAACACTCCAGGTTGCTATCAAGACAAATTGGCCATTTTAATAACAATCAGTAGATCATCAGACATCAGAATTTACTATTCAGATTATTGTGAAGCTACATTTTCCCAAGATAGCCCCAGAACCCCAGAAATGTCCTCTCCAGAAAGAAAGAGAAGGAGGATAATCACCCACACAGAGGACAAAGTCCAAGAACGACCAAGTACCTCTAAAGATACTTCTCGCACTGTGGCCGAGGTCTGATCTCCCATCAAAATAGAAGTATGCTCAAATGGCACCAGACACTGTTTGGTGACAGAAAGGGTGTCAAAAATGTGGGTCATCAGTGACAGTTATGTTCGTTGAAGGGAAGAAGCAGCACAGGAGTTCTGGAACAATTTCAGACTTAATGCCAAAGTTCAATGGTTGGGCAAAGGAGTAATGAATTGGTGTGGTGTTCTTCCCTGTTTTTATGCTGAGTTGGCGAAACAGAGTCCCCCAGACGTTTTGGTGCTCCGTGCCTGTGCCAATGACCTCAGACTGATGTCCCCCCAGAAACTTGCTTTTCTAATGCAGCAGCATGCAGTTTCCCTCAAGGCAGATAGCATTTTCCTGCATCAGCGAGCACCAGCAGCAGTGGAGACATGGGAAACCTGTGAAGATAAATAATGACAGGAAGTCTGTCAACAAGTTCATGAGCAAGAATGTTGACTTCATCGAAGGTGAACTCATTGAACATCCCTACATAAGAAAATATTTCTGCCAGACGGAGTGCACCTGGCCAAAGTTTTTTTGACCAGCATCCAGAATGTGCTGAAGAAGATACTTCACAGGTCTTCTTCAGAGCAGCGTCTTTGACTGCACTGCAACTCTGCTGACTGGCCCCCTGGCTTGGATCCACGGGCCATTCTGAATTGTACATAATTGTGACTGTAAATATGATTATGAAAAGTGAATTAAAAATGGATTCTGTATAGTGGTACAATATCTGTAGTGATAATAAATTGGCAGTAATGTTCAAAATGTTCATATTATTTAACATCTCTCCGGGCCAATCTGTCATTTCATTTGAGCTCAAAATATAGATCATGTTTATCAACCTCTCAAACACTAATTTAACAAATATCACAATGTCAAATATTCTATATGTTAGGTTAAGTAAAGTTCCATTGGACACCACTGGTTTAATCTGTTTTAAACATTTATTTTGGGCTTTTTTGCCTTTATTTATATAGTGTGTGTATAGAGAGAGAGCTGCAGCAAAGGTCCTTGGCCAGATTCGAACCACCGACGCTGCAATTACGTGGCATGTGCTCTAACCACTCAACCATCAGGGTGCTCCACTATTGTGTAAAATTTTAATCTGAAAAGTAGCTAAAGCTTTCATATAAATGTAATGGGTTAAAAAGTACAATGTTTCCTACTGAGGAAACCGTGTAAAGTAAGAATAAATATGTGTTCTGAGTTTGACATGCCACAGAAAAGTGTGTTGTTAACCACCCTGCCAAATTTGAATGATTAGAAATATCGCCAAATATATGAAATTAGGCTTCAAAGTTGTGTCAAATTCAGCCTCTTTCTCTGCTCCCAAACGCTGTGGGAGTGTGGGAGTCGCTGAAACCCCGCCCCCTACCAAGTGTCACCTGTCAATCAAAATCACCACTTCTACCAGAAACATGGACGATATGTCTGAGAGCTTTCTGCGGCTAGCTCGGTGGCTAGCTCGGCGGCTAACTGGCTAACTGTAGACTGTAGTAGTAGTAGTAGTGTGCGCTGAATGTATTTATACCTCTACAGCAGCAGGGGTGGGTTTATGATTTTCAGACCCGCCCACTAAATCCTGAACACAGAAATCTTGAAACACAGTTTGTGAAGCCTAACTCCACAAGTCAAATCTAAATGGTTGAAATGCTTTTTACATCTTTTTTAGAAATACATTTATGACCTATTTAATGAGTTTAGAAGAAAAAGTCTGAATTCACTTTACACAGTCTTAAAAGAAAACCATTCCATTTTGAATGGACGAGAAACGTTTGGTGCAGGCTCAACAGCAAACTGGCATTCCTCTGACAACTTGAATGCGTTGTAAGACCTACTAAACTTGTCAATGGAGCAGTGTCATCATCAGAATGTTTGCAGAACGCACAGTAATACCCAGCCATCCCCAGGAACACAGCGCTGTCCCACCTGATTATCCAGATAGGTGCGTTTCTCCACCGGAATGGCATCACTGTGCACTGTAGGAAACGGTCAGGGGTGACAAATAGGCATGGGCCGGTTACTGGTTTCAAGGTATACCACAGTATGAAAAAGTCACGGTTTCAAAACCACTAAAATTTTCCGTCATACCTTCCTGCGGTATGAGCGGGGTTTTTTTTTTTTAATGTGACGTCTCGTCAGAGAGAAAGTGGAGGTCCCTCAGGTCGTGTGCAGCTGCAGCGTAAAGTAGCCCTCTTCCGGCGCTCCTCCGGTTGCTGTTACAAGCAGGTAGCTCTGCAGGCTGTATGATGGCTGAAGGAGGCGAGCCCCCCGAACTTTTCCCCCCGTTTAAAAGGACCAAGTCGGCTGTATGGGAATACTTCAGCTACCGTAAAAAGACAGACGGCCGTGGCTTGGGGGAAGAAGGTCCCAACGTGCAAAACATGCTTGTGGACAGTGACAGTACATCCAATATGATCGTGAGCAAGTCTCCAAAAGCTGTTGAGATTCAGTTTTAAGCTCCTGCTGCATTTATTTATTTATATTTATCTTAGAAGTGTTTTTACCCTTTTCAATTATTTATGTTCTGATCTTGAGCCACAGGTTCAGTGATTGCATTTATTTGCATTTTGTGTTGTTTTTTTCACTAAAAATAATTCATTTATGTCGTGACTTGAGTTGCAGGTTTAGCCTCAGTTAAAGGATGGATTAAGGACTGCGCTTATTTTTTTTTAAATTATTTTTTATTTAGAAAGAATTCAGTTATTTTTAATTATTATTTATTTTAAATACATATTTACTCATGTTCGATCATGTTCTATATATGTTTAAAAATAAAAGACTGCTCAATGGATTTTTTTTGTTTTTAAATACAGACATTTCAAAATTATCACATTAGCTGTAATCATAATACCGTGAAACCGTGATATTTTTACCTAAGGTTATACCGTCAGAATCTCATACCGACCCATGCCTAGTGACAAATGCACATATTTTAGATGCACAGTCATCATGATGAAGATAAATGACCTCCCCCTGCATTAATACTAATTTGTCAGGATGGAAATTGATAAGTGTGCTGCTTTATGGCTTTATGATCACCCACATCAATATCATGACTGAACAACAGCTACTATGACTCACAAATAGTCATGTGTGGTTTTACATGTCCAGTATGGCCAGCTACTTACACAAAACCACATTTGATTGGGTGAACTTTTGTAAATGCCTCTGAGTGCCTTATGAACAAAAAAAAATATATATATAAGACATATTTGGCATATAATGAAATATTTTAAAAAAGCAATTAACATAGGGAGTTTTACAAGCAGCATCTTTATTGTTGGAAAATCTGTGGAAGTATCATTGGAATTCTGTGGGCACAGATTCTGCGTGGGCCTGCTGATCAGTATAATTTACTCTCCTGAGGATTGGTCCCTCAAAAATGCACTAACCAGTATATGTGTTCCCTCAGAGTTAACTGAAAGTTGGTCACATATAACAGTTTCACACTCTGCAGTTGTATCTCTTTATTGAAGAGGATGGTAGTTCTTTTTTCATCTTCTTCTAATTTAGGAAAAAGATATGTCTACCACAAGTTTGCTGATAACTAATTTCACATTGAAATTAGAAAGGTGATTGTCCTCTTGTACCTCAAATATAAGAGAACCTATCTGTGTTGGCAGTCTGAATGAGTTAATACAGGACCCTCATCCCAATCTGGGTCGAATGCAGGTTGGACACAGACAGATTTAGCTGAATATTAGTCTTAATTATGGACAGAAATATCAATTAATTATTGAAATTTAGGAGAGACAAAAAGAAAGAGTGAGCAAGCCTACGCAGAGAACTGAAAGTGAACTGGTAATTATGTCATTTTGTGTATGTCTGTAATTTTGCTTAAAAGTGTAACTATGAACGTACATTACAGAAAGCAGTCAAAGTGGAGACAACTACAGCTTAACCTGTCTCATATGAATGGATTCATTATGGATTCAAAGCATGTTCAGTATACATGTGTCTACTGTATGAAAGGAGTAATTAGAGACCCAAAGGCATATTTCAGTCTGGTTCCTTGGGGGGGTTGAGCTTAGCTGACCTTTAAACGCATGGCCTCTAACCCTGACTCATGTGCACCGTGGGATGAGAAACATGTTGCTCTGTTTTCTTTTACAGAGGTCACTCTTTGTCTCTTTTCTATTTGTCCTATCTTATTCAATAGCAGCACAATGACTGCCATAAAATCAGAGTGATTTGTCAGAGAGACCTGCATGTTTGCTCTGTGTGAAAAGCTTTTGAATTGGGCGTTAGTTAGGTGAACATCTGACCAGACCTTTTAGATAAGATTGGTTTATTATCAATGAAACTTACCATAAAGGAAATTAGGTGCAGTCATTAGATCGGTAAATTGAGCATTTGCTTCTTTGAAATTAAAATCTCAAACTGAGGTGGGAGGAAAATGCCAATGATGTAATGTTTTTATATAGACTTGTCTAGTACATGTTAAAGTGGCTGACCAACAGCACTGTGAACACTCTCAAAGACCTTTTGAAGTTGAAAGTCAGTACTTTTACCACGTAGGCATTGTTTCACTTCTTCTAATACACTGAAGTACATACAGTTCGTAGCCAAAACAACTGATGTAGTGCACTGTATCCAACTACTTGACTGGTCCACCATCAGCTTTGCTTCCTGTTAGACATCCGGCATTGTCTAGCGCTGTTTAGGCTGCCCAGCAGATACCTATTCCTACTTTGCTTCCTGTGAGGCTGGACATGTCATCCTGTTGCAACATTATATAACCATTTTCTGGAAGCTCTTCCATGATTTTCTACGCATCTGGTGTCAGATAATTAAATAGCACACAGAGTAATACATTCTATTATCATTTTGTCAGGATGAAAAGGAAGCACATTGTGTACTAGGCATTAATATTAGCCACTTGATGAAAGTAATGGCTGAAACTTTACCTTCATCAACAGAAAACCAGATGTTTCAGTGCAGATGTTAACAGTAGAAGAAACCCAGATGACCAGAATATATTTCAGAAGTGCACCAAATCTGCCACAGCAATGATGACTTTGTGTTTATAAGGATGAAAAACGGGACTTTTGATGACTTCCACAGTCATAAAAATACTTAGTACTCTGCTGTTTTAATGAAGAGCCCGGTATGGTTTCCATTCTCATCATACTCATTATGTTTTTTTCTAAACCAATCAACAAAATACCCATTCACACACAGTTTCTCTTCTACACAACAGCCTGTAGGTTCCTGCATCCCAGCAGCAAGCGCGCAGTGACGTTAATTGGTTTTTGTGTGGTTGCTGTTCCAGGATCCAGTGACGCCAGTTTACAAGGCTGCTATGTGATTCCCTCAATTGCCAAGCTTTCATAGTGAAAGATCTGGCAGTCAATGCAGCAGTTTCAGCTATTCATCCCCGCTCACTGAGAGACTCGGCTCTATTGAAGCGTACATCCCTGTCTGCTCTCTCAGCTCAGGTCTGACGGTGCTGCTTTTTTGCCATGGTAACCTTAGACCCGGAGCACAAAAAGCAGCGTCAGGGTCGGGAGCTTTAACATCTGGTAAACAAGAGTTTTTGCAGTGTCAAATGGCTGTCTAAAGACTGCATTTCTTTTACAGGCTGAAGTATTGGGGTCAACTGACCTCCATCCTCGATTTGAGAACGCTTTATTAACCTTCCTCTGAGTTCTCCTACTCAGTCCATATAAATGATATAGATATATGCTTCTTTCAGCTTGGAAAATGTGACAGGGTAGCTTCGTTGCTTTGCACCACAATCTTCAACTGTCACATTCAGTCTTGCGGTCGTCAATAGCCAAGAG
This sequence comes from Scomber japonicus, assembly GCF_027409825.1. Lineage (NCBI taxonomy): Eukaryota > Metazoa > Chordata > Actinopteri > Scombriformes > Scombridae > Scomber > Scomber japonicus. The sequence continues at coordinate 11,639,634 of NC_070578.1, forward strand.
GATTTCTCAGAAGCTCTAGAACACAGTCATTTGATCTTAAGAACACAGGTCACAGAAACCCACCTGCGTGATAGTTATCACTCTGAAACAAAACACTTGATGTTCCCTTTTTCTTTTCTTTCTTTTTTTTACTTTGCTTGCATTGTTTCTTCTAGAACAGATAGAGAGACTCGCCATCCTGGGGTCCGTTGATAAGTGGCTCCTTTGTTCCCTCTCAGACACATAACTGTCTGGACTGTTAACTGCTGCATGTGCCCAAGCTAAATTGTCCCTTAATGCACTAAATTGGATTCCTTCTGCATTTCCCCTGTTAACTAAACAATGTTAACAATCGTAATGCTTGTTGTTAAGTGTTGCCACTGCATTGTTTAATATCCTGAACCATCAAATGTTTGCATTAACCTGAAGTGAACAATACTGTCAATGTGATTATAAAAATATATATGAATATGGCTTTGTTTACCATTTATGGTGACATTTAGAGTAGCAGGTGGTTTAAGGTTGTATTCCAGTGCTGTATACGGTTGTCCTCATGTTAAAGATATAGACATGGCATTTAGTAGGTACGCAGAGTAAATTATCTCCCCCCAGTGTAAACAGCCAATAAGCATCTACCTTATTGGCTCTTACAGACCAGCTGGTCCACAATCCCCCACCGCTGCTCTGTGCTTTGTTTTACCTCCCTGCTCTCCATCTTCCTTTTACTACCCTAACATTGTCTATGGTGTGTTATCTGAGGCTGTGGAGAACCGGCTGGTTGCCGTTCTATCCAGCAGCAGCAGTGAAAGGGAAAGTTAAAAGTGGTCGTAAACCGCCATCATGGTGCTCACTGTGGCAATGCTGTTTTACCACTACAAGAATGAAGCTGACTGGATGCAACAGTTGTATGAGTTCTGTCCTCTTTTTTTTTTTTTTTTTTTTTTTTTTTGCTCTGTTTCCCTTCTTGGCTGTACGCTCTTTTTATGGCACATAGCATTTGCTTCAGTTGCTATGTGAGGGACAAACATGAAGCAGTGTTTTACACACTATGCACACCAGGAGAGCGATATTAGCAACTGGAGGAAATGGGGTTTCTATTGACAGTGGTGCAAAGTCCAAATTGTTTTTTTATCGAGCTTGAAGCCAGGGTCTCCTCCTGTCTCCTAAATTAAAATATGGAGCTGGCTAGAAGCAGACAGCCACATGCAAAAAAAAAAAAAAAAAACAGTCTTTGTAGGTTTTTTACAGTGTGAGAAACTGAATATGAAAAACTTTCTTCCAGCTCTTCCAATTCTCCCCTGTCTTGTTTTTTTTAACAATTAATTTACGATCTCAGCACTTCCAATATAATCATAATAGGGTTGATATATCACTTACCACTTCCTCTGCCTCACCCCTCACACTCTGCTGTCTTTGGATTGTACGAAGTGCTTATTGGGTCTTCTTGTGCCACGGCCAAAGGGTAGTAGTTGTTTGAAAAGATAAGGACAGTCTATATCCAGTGTTTTGACAGAGTTTTCCTGGCATCTTCCCTCAGATTTAGTAATGTAAATACAACATGATCCCTCACTCAGCGAGCAAACGTCCTGCAGTGATAAACGGCTCATACTGCAAATGTTCTTTTTTCATCAGAACAGTAAAAATACTTGATGAGAACTCTTAATAATCTTTTAAGTGCACTATTGCTACTCTTTGGCGAGGTGATAGTTAATGTGTTAAACTTTAATGTGATGCTCAGATTGCTTTGGAATTGATCATCCTCCAGTTTCCAGTGTCAAAATTAAGATCAGGTAATCAAAGGTCATGTTTTTTCCAGTTTACATGCAATGATGCATATAGTCATCATAGTAGTCATAGATGCATTTAGCTCCATTTTGTTAGTACTCTGTCGCAACTGGATCTTTTTTGTTTGTTAATGTGGGGGAAATAAAGTCATTTGTGTGGTTTGTGGGCAACTGTATAGATGTTCATTCCACAATGTCTACTGTTTAGTCGATGGCCCCATTAACGCTCATTAGCAGTGACACTTATTTTTATAGCTGCCTTCAGGTTGTGGCTATAATGGGCCACAAGCACAGAGTTAACATAGTGTGGGTTTTCTGGATTGTGGAAACTACTGAGTTCAGGTATGAATAAGCATGTGATCATCGAGCGATACAGATCACTCTCACACACTATTCCCAGTGAGTCACAAATGTTCCTGATTACACTTTGCCTTTTTTGATGTTAAAGCCTTAAATGTTTCTTTATAAAATCAGATAAGCCATGTAGTGGCTTATATACAATGTTGATATCTATGAGAACATTTTTCTATAATACTCTTAAGTCTTTTCTGTCCACTTGAAGTTGTTAGCTTTAGGTATTGTGTGTATTTGACCCTCTACCATCATAGCTTTGAGAAAATGCTTATCCTCCCCTCCTTCTCTCCCAACTCTCCCTTCATTTAGGTGCAACATTTGTGCTGCCTCGAAGGAGTGGAGCCGCCGACCTCTCCGCTCTGTTTCATCCTGAATCCTGGTGGGATCACCGATGACCTTTGTAGCTGCCCTCATCAGCTCGTGTTTTCCTTCTGCTCTTCCTCCTTATCCCTCTCCTCCCCTTTCTTAAACTCCCCTCCCCTCCTCCTCTGTGTCTCCCAGCCCCAGGCTTATTACTCAAACCCACTGAAGGGAGCAACACAGTAGCTGGCAAAGGATGAAGCGGATCTGCCTGCCAACACCAGACAGAGGATAGAAGACACAAAAGGACTAGCGAAGGGGAGAGAGACGGAGAGAGAGCGAGAGAGGGGAAGAGAGAGAGAGAGAGAGCACCTAGTAGAAAGAGAAAGAGCTACACCGAAGCTGTGAGAGAACCAACAACAACATTCAAGATGCCACAGCGAGGGAAAAACACAAATTTCACTTGAGTGTCATGAGCTAGCAAGGTGCCCCCTAACAAATTGTGAACTGTGGACTTTTTAACAATCTTCTGGTCTGCATGCGCACAGAAAAAAAAAAGTTGTGGAGACACACACTCCTGCTCTTTGGGGCTCCTTGTTAACACCTGCTATGCCTCTGTAAGAAGTGTGAGCCATGCCAGCCAAAGGGAAGTACTTGTTGAATGACCAGGAGCTGAAAAATGAGGCACTGTACCGAAAATTCTCCTGCAACTGCCAGTATCAGCCGCTGGTGCTCCTGCTTGGCCTCTCCATGCTCTCCTGTGTTATCCTCCTCATCCTCTTCTTTGCCCTACAACTGGTGAGTCTTTACATCCACATGCCTATTAGTAATTCTGACAGATTTCACATAGATCATGGAGATTGTTGAATATCATGGAGCATTTTGACTGGTATATATTGACCACAGGCTAATATTTGATTACCACAAGAGTTATTTGTTCATGAAATGTCTTTATTTTTGCCCCAGTGTCGAGAAAACATGCTTAATTGTGACTTCAAAATCTGTGCATCAGGCTGTGAATTTACAGACTACACCCTTACTCAGCAAAAACAGAGGCAGAGGGGTAATTTGCTTTGATCAGCAATTCTTGTGAGCTTCAGATTAACTTTTGAATATATGTTTCTTTATGAAATGACAGCTGTAACATTTTTCGTCTATCACTTACATTGGAAGCACATAAGGGAGGGGTTGTTTGATAGCCAGCTTGAACAAGTCCACAAGTGTCCACGTGGTCACCTGACTAAAATAAACTTGAAAAACTGTGAAGCTGTCCTTTAACAAATCTGGAAGGAGTAACACTTTTGAGATGCAGATATCCACAGAGCTGTCATGGATGTATTTTTTCAGGGCAGAGACTAGCATTGTGCTGTGCTGTGACATATTTATGACTTTGGTATTCGCTTTGTATTTTGTGCCTATTCCCAACCAGTTGTACTTATTCAATTATGGTAAATTCCTAAGTTCATTCAGACAGATGTCAACAGTTTAATCTCCACCATCACTGCCAGTTGGTGCATAATGCATTCTGGGATACTTGCATGCTTTGGCAGCTTCTTGCCACCCTCAGCACTACCAGCGTGGGAATGTCATATCAGACAACAGATACAAAAAGTCTGTATACTGTAAAATACAGAGGTTCACCTGATGGTGATTGACTTAATCAGCATTTTGTGAACTTGTTTGGCAACAGCTTGAATGTAACAGACACTTATGTAAAAGTCCTGCACTCCAGCTTAAACTTTATTATAACAGAACTTTATTTAACTATAACTTTATTTTATCAGTATTGTTTTAAACTTTAGAACTTAATGTAACAAATACTTTACCATTTTAACACTTAACTTAATTTAACTAACACCTACTGACCTCTGAAGTGGTGTTCCTAATTACAGGTTTTTCGTTAGCATGGAGCCAAAGGGTTTATAGAAAGGTGAGGTCCCTCCCCTTCCGCTGAAACACTATGGGACCTTATTTCAGTAAAGGTCACAGTTTGTTGTAAAACTGTTGAAGTTGAATACGACTAAAAATATGTAATTACAAAAACTAGTTGCTTAAGTGACATCATAACTTTCTCACTCTACGTGCTACCCAGAGCTGTTGAAGCTAACGTTAATGTGACATCTGTGTGTTTCATATCTGGATTTAGTCACTTGACGAGCAACATGTCTTGCTCACAATGGCCATATTGGTGGTGACGTATATCGTGCAAGATGAGAGATGTAGTTGACTGAGTAGTTTCACTCACGACTAAATGATACTCTAGTAGTTTAATGTTTTTTTCTTAAACAGGGAAATTTTTGTTGTGAGAAATTGACATATTCAGTATTTCCCCTGTAATTGTACAAGCCTGGTGGGCAGCTAGGCCAAAAATAATATCAATCATAATGATAATCAATAATCACTTTGGGAGCTGCTTTGTGGCGCTGGTCTGAATTGGCAACCAAGTATCTTGATAACATCATATGTTGCCTAATGGTTAGAGTCATATGTATTCTCCTGAGGCTTATAACGATGAAAGTGATTTATTAACACTCACAATCATAACCCAGATCATAGTTACATTAAGCAGTAGATATCTATCTTCCTCTCTCAGGGTAAGTTGTATTTCTTTGACAGCTAATTAATGAAATTATGTAAGATAAGCAAATTACAGGTTGCACTATGAGGGCAGATTAATAAAACCTTATAGAATTAGCTGCCTTTTAACAGATGACATCCAATTGAGGTTGTTCATTTTTACAACATTTTGACTTGTCATAGTATAAAAAGCACAGGTGTATAACTTTAACAACGGCTCAGTGTAGTACTATGAAATGTTCCAGTCAGTCATGCCAGCAAGAAGACCTGGAACTGGCTCACCTTTATTACACTTCAGATGTTAATGTTATTAATTACATCTGTGCTATCCAACTATCTTACAGTGTGTGATTGTATGTCAAGCAGAAAGAATGTAATATTGATTCTCAACACTGGTTAAAATGATGCAAAAAAGCTTCCTTTTGGGTAATGATTGTATTGTTAACATCTTGATTGATTGCCACGATAGATTCTGACAACCTGTGGGTGTATGTGTATATGTGGGAATGGGATTAGTTCTTAAAAACATTTTGACCTGACAAAAATCTGACTTGGATCAAAACATCTGTTTGAATTAAAATTGTGATTTTGGAGCGAGTCTTCAGGTGTAACTCTTCTCCGTTGGTGCCTTTTTAAATGTACATACATGATGTGTCTACCTCTTCAAAAAAAAAAAAACTTTGACCATGTGGAGAGATTTACAATAAATCTTTATGTATTTTTCTGCCCATGCTGGTTTAAATGTTGCAGAGAGGATTAATTGAGCTGGATGGGGACTAGGTTGTTTCCTGTGTGGCATACAAGGACAGTAGCAGTACCCTAATGTGTAGGTAAACAGGCTTGTGACTACAGTAGATGGTCAGTTTGAATCTCTGTGCCAGTTTATGATATTTTGTGACAAAATTACAAACTCTCCTCTCTCCCTCAACAACTTATTTAAATAAAGCACTTCACTCCCCTTCACTGCCACTGCAGTAGCTCAGAAGCGTGAATGAGTGATTGTGTAACTGTTTGAGTGTGAAGGAGGACACTGCTGGAAAAAGTGCATATTTTAGTTACTTTCCTTGGGTTAGATAAGGGAACAGGTTAGACACGCGTGTATTAAATACCATCAAGTGCACGTTTCATAATGATAATGATGTGTGTCTGTCTGTGAAGTTGTATTGCCTTACTTTACAGGATCACACCATCAGTTTTGCTTAAAAATACAAATGAGATGCCTGCTGACATCGGGACTTGAGCGTGTTGTTGGTCTTGGCATGATGGCAGGGAGCAGAGCAGTCAGTCAGTCCGAGCGGTCATATATTAAACTGACAGTTTCTGTCACCTGAGATTATATTACTTTTCCTTGCTGGAAAAACCATCATAGCCTTCCTTCTATTGTGTTGCTGCTGACTCTGGCACACTCCCCGTCTCTTTTCTTTTATATAAAGATCTTTGTTTCTCCCTCACACAGTCATTACAAATGGCTCTATTCCTCATGTAGATACACACGCATTGATTTTGTCTCACTCTTGCGTACACACACACACACACACACACACACTCTTAAGCTGTTTCTCTCATGCACAGACAGTTGCCGGGGGTACAGCAGAGTTAAGAGAAAATATTAGGATGGAGCTTGTGTAACACTGCTGTTAAATGCAAAGGGAGGTGCAGGCTGTCTGTTAGAGGGTGGCTACTGGTGTCAGAAAGTCGCTGTCAGCTTATGTAACTCCTCTCCATTGGTGGACACTGGATGAAGAGCAATGCTGAGAGGGAAAACCGACTGAGCTGATGTTCCAAGTGCCACTCGTAACACCAATCTCACGCCCTGATTGGATGGAGAGATGTTATAAGGCAGCCTGTTGTTTGGGCTCTTTGAATTGTTACTGAAATACCACAGCATGTTTCTGCATGTTTCTATGAGCTGTGTGAGGATGGTTGGGATGTTTACATTTCATATGACACATCGGTGTCATCAATAGATGGCTCTTGTTTTGCCATCTTGCACTTTTTTAGTTTTCAGACACTGTGGCTTATTGTAAGGATAAGACCATGTAATATCCACCTTATTTTTCTACTTGTCTGTGTAATAATAAATACATAAGAACTGTGCATACACACCTACATACATACATACATACATACATACATACATACATAAATGCTGTCAGGTATTTTCTGTGTTTACACTACTGCAGCAATAAATAACAGCTCATAGCTCACTGGCAGAATGGGAACAACAGCATCATTCATCTAAAAGTGTTCTGTGGGTAAGCACTGCCAAGTATTACAGACATAAATACTCATACAGACAATGATCTGATATCATAATAATAACAATAATGTCTTAAATTAACAGATACAAATAGTACAGAAGAACACAGCTGGCTACATACAAGTTTTTTACGTCTGGGTGTACCTAGGTGTTGAACAATATAGCTGTGTCTGTTCACATGGTTTTAGCTCCTATTCATATATAATAATTGTTCTTTTTCCTCCTTAAAAAAGGTTTTGTCAAGTCTCACAGCTACATAGGGAGCACAAAGTGCCTTAGTTGAGATCTGGCCTTTTAGAACGCTGCCATGGTAACCAGAAAGCTCAACATACAATGCAGAGATGGCCTTCTCCAAGCAGAGATCTATTAACACTGACTTTGTGCATCTGTCTCACTCTTGAGCGCTTTTTTAACCCCTTGTTTTCTCTCACACTCTCCCCCTCTACACCCACTCTCTCCCTCTCACCCAGGCAATCACACAATAACACACATGTGCACACTTGGATTGACTTTTCTTTTTTTTTCTTTGCTCTCATTCATGCATGGATGTGCATAAAACAACACATGCACAAACACTGGCACAAGTGCATAATCTTTCTCCCTCGTGCTCGCTTCTCATTGTACAGTAAGTCAGTCAGGAAGATGGTGGCCTGGGGCAAGCAGGACATGACGCAGAGACAGATGAGATGAAAAAACAGAGTAATCCCACATAAGCCTTAATGCTCAGGCTGGATATGGATGGCTCTCAGGGGCATCTTGTACTCGTCTAGAACCTCAGGTTTTCATTTCAGAGTACAAATACAATGGTTAGCCACACAAAGTATGATCTACTTTTTTAAAAATGTTTAGAAACATAATATGAATTTCACAGTAGGTTCTACTGTATATACAGGGAGATGGATAAAATGGCAGACTTGCCATACAAACCAAAACAAAAGCCCTTCTATATACCACTTTGGTGAAGCCCATAATGTTGTGTTTGAAGGTGCTGATTAAACCAAATAGTCTTCTTTGATACTGTGCGTTTTAGCTTTGTAAAATATCCTAATGCAGTTTTGCTGTGTTTGGCTCACAGTGTTTTATCATGATTTGTTAGACTTTCCCACTTGACACGTTACATAACTTTTCAATGTTGAGGCTGATGTACCTGCAAGTCAGGCAGCAATTGTGTGGTCTCTTTGTACCTCTGCATGTTGACATAAGTTGCCTTGAAAATTCTTTCTTTTTTTCATAAATGCCAGACATTTATTAAAGCTTAATATTCCTACTAATTGGTTTCTAACTGAATATGTCTCGCATAAAGGGACAAGTTGCTGCGAGCTGCTGATCAACAACACTGCAATTGTATGAAATCAATCGATAGGGAAAATCTCACAGACATGATATGATACGCCAAACACTGGAAACCTGTGCTTAGAAAAAACAAACAATTGTCACAAACCTGACCTAACCTCACTCTCACCAAGCCAATATGATAATAATAACAATAATAATAATAATAGGTGTGATTTATAGAGCGCCTTTCACAAACCCAAGGATGCTTTACAAAGGATAAAACAAACACACAAATAAACAAAACAAATAATAAGAAAAAAAAATCAAGACTGAGCAGAAGAAGAGGAAGAGAAGTGTTCATTGGAGAGAAAGGTTGTGTGTATGACTGTAATAAAAGGTGTGTTTATTTTTCTGCTTTTCCCTCGCTGCTGGAGCAGAGTGCAGAGGAACACTGTGCCTTTGTGAGTGTGGTGAGCTGCAGCCTGTGCGTGTTCCTGGCCGTGTTTGTGCTGGTGTGTACAGAGATGCTTTCACAGCGATGGAGACGTCTGCTCGGCCTAATTGTCTGGGCCACACACCTCACTATGGGTTACACCTTCATCTTCAGTGGCCCCATCATCCTGGCTTGGGACCAGGTAACAGTTCACATTTAGGTCATATTTTTCTTGCAAGTGATTTTTATAATGCAAACTTTTAGATTCACACATGGAAAATTAGATTTGATTTGTTATTTATGATATCTTGAAATGACTGAACCTGATCCTATGTGTTTCCAGGTGCCTTTCTTCCTCTTCATCATCTTCACCGTGTACACCATGCTGCCATTCCAGCTGTGGTACGCTGTGGTGCTGAGCGTCATCACATCACTGTCCCATATTATGGTCCTCACAGTGCGCTTCACCATTGACAAAAAAGAAAGACCTCCTTCCCTCGCCAACCAGGTGAAACCAGTTGGAATAAAAACTCTGTGAATATGGCTAATATTGAAATATGTTTTGTTTGGATAGACTCAAGCACAGAAAACTAATAAAATATATAAGTAAAGGTGTTGATAAAATAAATGAGTATGATACATTTTTCAAGTGCTATTCTAGGAGGGACACTCAGAAACATGCATATTTGTGTGTGTGTGTGTGTGTGTGTGTTTGTGTGTGTACAACAGGTGTTTCCATATGAGCTCTAACATCTGTGTCCCTTGTGTCTGTTTCTGTAGCTGCTGTCCAATGCGATGGTGTTCCTGTGTGGCAGTGTGGTGGGAGCCTTCCATAAGGTCCTCATGGAGAAAACCTTGAGACAGACCTTTCAAGACACCCTGAGGTGTCTGAGCATGCGCATGAAGCTGGAGATAGAAAAGAGACAACAGGTTAGTGTAACAGTATGCTACCAGGGCAATGTAAGCTGCACTGGTTTAATATGAAACCATCTTTAGTATACTTTTGTTATGTCATTATATTGGAGTAAATATTCTAAAAATAAACATTTATATTTATGTTGGATTATTTTAGAAATTTGCTCAAAAAGCTACCTAATAACACAGTGCACATAGATCCTCATTAATAAATGTAGAGTTGATTGATAACAAATAATACATTCAAAATCAGTCACACTAAACATGTCAAAGAAAATATCTCTGCCTACTTTACATGCATGTAATTATAAAGCAAAACGTTAATAGTGATGTTAAAGTGTGTGTATGCCTTTAGGTTTGTTAAGGGGGGGACGTCCCATCAAACACATGTGTTGAATAATACACACTGCATCCACATAATAAAGCAGGCAATAGGATGGTATACCATTTTATTGGAGCAAGAGGGAAAACCAGCGGTCATCAGCATTACAATACAACTATTTTACTGCTTTGTCTGTAAAGTAGTAACAACACTGAATGAAAACAAATGATGAAAACAGCTTGTCAGTAATTGTTATTGCCATACCCTTATAATTGTATTTCATCTCTAAGCTTTGCCTTTGGCTGGCCTCATGTTGACTCTCCCATGGATGTTTTCATTGCGACTAACAAATCCTTCTCAAATTAGATTTTCCTGTGATGCTTTTTAAATTAGATGCATCTGTGCTGACTTTCTTTGACTTCAGAAACCATTTCAAAATATTTTTTTTTCCCCTTTTGCCATTTGTTTTGACTGTTGCTTAGTACAGGACATAAAGCGCGCCAACAGGGATAGCTGGTGTGTTGCCTAGCAGGACAGACAGGAATGATATAATCGTTAACATTTAAACCTCCTGTTGTATTTGAATTGGGGCTGAAAAAAAGGAAAGCCTGGTGCACACAGCTAGCCAAAGAGAGCAGGGACATAATAGCATGGTGGGGGGAAACTCCAAAACTGCTCCAAATGGGGAACCAATGAGAAATTAACATGGTGTTCCCACATTCATTTCATCATGAGGAGCCCAGTTTGTTCCCCGTGAAATGTTTCTTGGCTGGGTGTGAAGCAAGTCAAAAATGACGTTTAAACTGTGTGACGTTAATACTCCCCTTTGAAACCAACACTAATGAAATTCTCCAAAGCACTATTGACCCCTCTATTCTTTCTGCTTCCCCATAAATCAAAGTAAATGCGTGTCACTGCTAGCATTCAGTGACCACACATTTCCATGTTTAATATGTGGAATACACATAAGTAATGCATTGAACAGATGAAGTGTAATGGATAGCATTTATAGCAGTATTGTGTGTGCATCTATACAAAGGCCACTTTAGTGAGTTTTCATGTTTCAGACTCAGTGGGAAACTGAAAGTGTCATTTGAACCCTGAAAGAGGTCTACACTGAATGGTAGCAGTTCAGGTTGCAGCAGTGAGGAGCAAGTTCACACGCTCTCACACACACACACACACACGCTCACACACACACACACACACACACGCTCACACACACACACACACACACACACAAAACACCATTGCCTTAGGTGAGTATTTAACCCACTTGACCTGTTGTAACTTGAATTCAAAATGAACTTAATTTTACAGACTAACTCCAAATGTCAGTTTTCATTTTCTATATTCTTTTTCGTCTTTTCAAACAAAAAAATTAATCAAGTGTGAAAAGCAGGAATGTTTTCAGTCAAAACATATTCACCTCTTTGCAATAACAGTCCAAATTAAGTTATGGTGCAATTTAATTCTTTATAGTCCTTGAGATGTCTTTACAACCTGGAGAGTGTCCAGAAACACTCAAGGGAAATAAAGAGCTTGTGACAACACAAAAAAATACTGCATGGAAAATTCTGACATGATACAGCACAAAATCTAAAGTCTGATTAAATCTGAACTGTTGCTGTAATGCAAAGCATTGTCTCCCACATGGTCACATATCATTAGCTATATAACACATCTCGCATATCACAAAATATAGAAAAGGTAACATCATGCCAGATGGTGGAGAGAGTATGTTCAGCTCAGGTGACTTGCAGAACAGAACAGAACCAGTGGATTGAGCCAAATAAAGGAGATTCTTCAGGAGTCGTGTCTATTTTTTTAACATTGGGAAGACAGTCTTTTGTTTCATCAGGACAATGAACACTGGAAAGGCTTCAAAACAAGAATGAATATCCTTAGGTGGCCTAGCTGAAGCCCAGCCAGATTCAAATCCCTTTTGAAAATCTGTGTGATGAATCAAACACAACTGTACACACACACACACACACACACACACACACGTTTGATCCCACCCATCTATTTTGAGCAAATCCAAAATCCATTAATACTTCAATATAATATATGATAAACTTGTATTTCTAAAAGCACATGTTCAATTCATTTTGCAACACTACAAAATTTGGAAAAAGTCAAAGGAGCTGAATAGTTGAGCAATATATACAATATACACACTCACAAATATATAATGCATACAAAGATCATCTATATTTTCTTCCTTCTCACACACACACATATTGGTACACACATGCACATTTACACTGCTCTGGGCTCATATTTGTCTCATGTATTTATCTCTATTTTCATTCACTTTTGCATTACAAAGCCCTTTGCAGTGCATATATATGGTGTAAAAAACATTGTGCTGTCAGCTGATCTTACCAGGCTCTAATCTGACGGTATGAAGAGGAACTGATCATGTCTTAAGTTGTCTCTTTAGATTTCTGTCTTCATCAAACCACTGAACTTCACACTTCTCAGGCCTCTTGCTATTGCGCCATACTGCATTAACACATTGACTTAACCATCATTTGGCTATGATTGTAGCATGCTGACATTTAGTTTGAATGTATTTGGTATGGGTTAATTTTTTAATGTGTATGAACATGCTATTTAATTTCATAAAATCCTGCTACTGTATAAACATCAATGAACACAATACTTGTATGTTGCAGGGACAGTACTGAGGCACTAATAGTGTCACTACAGGTACAGATTGGTGATTACTGTAGAAGTAGAGATGGGCACAGGTGACATATAAAAAACATGTTAATTACTTAAATTTTAATTGGATTGAATGAAAACAGGTGAAAAGTGCTCTGATAGATGCTTGATGAAACTCTGGCTCTGAGAGTCTGTGCTTCTGTGCTTGTGATCATGCTTACACTGTGTGTGTGTGTGTGTGTGTGTGTGTTTGTGTGTGTGTGTTTTTTTTATTCTTCTGGCGATTCCTTTATTAGTCCTTTATTTTATTTCAGGCCTTTACCGCTCATCACTGTAAATTAAGTGCCACAGTCAAATAAAGATTTCCTAAATTGCAGCAGAGCAGTTATGTAACTAATTGTGTCTTTCTGTGTGTCTGTTTGTGTGGTTGCAGGAGAACCTGCTGCAGTCTGTGCTGCCAGTCTACATCTCCATGAAGATGAAGCTGGCAATAATGGAACGGTTGCAAGAATGTAAAGACAAAGAAGAGCAACAGCGACTGGTCAAAGATAACAACTTTCACAGCCTTTATGTCAAGAGGCATGAAAATGTCAGGTACAGCAACAAGCCACCTTGAGTCATAGATGTCACATGTAATTATCACTAATGAGCCTTTGTTGTAATGGAGTATCTTTTAGAATAAAAGCCCTTAAAGTACAGGTTTAATAGTCTGTTTAATTCATCGGTCATCAATTTTGAAGATTTTTAGAGGTCCTTCTGCATGTTTTTGTTTCCATTGTATAGCATTATTTTTTCTGGGGAGGCTAATTTACTGTCCTACCAAAAGGTTTAGGAAGTGACAATTAAGAGTCTTTAACCTTAACCTCCTCTACTAATCATTGGTAACAAGAGACAGTTTGTTTATTATCCTAGGAAAGACAACATAGACACATTTCCTTCAGATGATTTATTGTTAGTATGATGAAAATGCTGTATCTTACCTGATTAAACACATAAATGTACTTTAATTATTCATTTAAAACTTGCTATAGTCTTTTACTTAAAAACTACATTTAGCAGAGTTCTTTATTTTCTTCGACTTCTTCTTTGTCTGTTAATATTCTCAGTCCTATAAAGCCCATAAGGTCTTTCTCAGGGACGTTTGTATTTATGCTTTCTTTGTACATCACTTTATAAAACAAGGCATAAAAGCAAAAAGCTGATTTTTCCTGTCCGCTTGTAGTAACGATGGAGATTAATATGTCTGTCTGTTTGTTTTCAGAGCAGTGACCCAGTTACAGCTCTTTGTTTTATAAGGGTTTCATTCATTTAGCAAGTGCTGACAGGTATTGGGTCAGCTTTAACTGAACGTTGGCAGATGGCTCACCAGACCATTTTTTTCAGATAAATGTAGAAAAGATACAGTCTTTGCTATAACTCAGTGAGGGAATTACATTGTAGATGTTTCTTAAGAGCATTAAGGTTAATCTGGAGGAAAGCTCAATCATGCCTGCTGTTGCTTAACCAGTTGTTTTTATTCAAATGTTGTTTTTTCCCCCAGTATCAGCATATTTATTTTAAAGAGCAGTTTCAGTCCTGATCAGGTTAATAGTACTTTTCATACAGAGCAGGTCTAGAGCATACTCTTTATAATTATTATGTATAGAAATCCAACATTCCCTCATAAGCAAGCCTTGGGTGACAGCAGGAAGGAAAAATCCCTTTTTAACAGGAAGAAACATCGAGCAGAACACAGAAGGCTCTGGGTGGGCGGCCATCTGCCTCAGCTGGTTGGGTTGAGAGAGAAACAGGGAGAGGGAGAGGGAGAGGGGAGAGGAATAGAGACAGAGAGAGAGAGGTGTTGAATGATAGGCTGCATTGCTGACCTATCCCTATAATTACCCCGGTCAGACTGTTCATTTACAGCTTCGTTGTCTGTCTCATGAAGCACCTGGCCATTTTCATTCAAGTCAGTCAGTGGAACAAGTCAGGTCAGGTGCAGTGTCCTTCTGTTGGTCAGCTGACAGACAGTTGAACTCAGGCTAGGCTGCGACTTTTAACCAGCCAGTGTCAGTAATCAGCCCTGGCAAGATGTGACATGGCTAATCATAACTTTAATCCATGCAACTGTCTACTGTACATGTAGAGCTCTGTTGATGATAAGCTGTGCTAAGACAGAGGCAGGTCAGGTGCTCTGTGTGGTTTGGGGCTTTTGTCAAACTTTCATTTTTTTTGGTACGGTTGGGGTCTTTCACGGGTCAGATGAGATATCAGTGTTCCTATGTGATCTGCTGACTGGCAGCTTTAATGAAGTATGATTCAGCATTGAACCAGACAGGCCTTTTAATCAGTCACTGATCAGGTCTACTTGAGGTTAATGGAAGGTGGGTCAGGTGCTTTTTCTGTAAAAAGCTTCATCCCAATTCAGAGGCGGTAATGGTCATAATGAGACATAATGGGTTGACATGGCAGCACAGAGACATGCAGCATTAATTTTGCCCAAATTTAGAGGACATAACATGTAAAGCTTTGCAGGCCCTATGGTCTCCCAATTGTTTACCCAAACTGTTTAACAGTATGTTCAGATAGTCCTTATCAGTTTGGAAATATCATGTCTTCATGTCATATTTAATACCAGGTGCCTTGTCATGGTCCTCATTATTCACCAAATGCTGATATTGCTAAATGCTGAACAGAACACAAGGCGTAACAGATGAGCAGAGGTGTATGGACATTGTTTCTTTTTGTGTACATATGCTCGCGTTGTGTATATGTTCAAATTTCATGGTAATATTTCTTTCTTCCAGTATTCTATATGCAGACATTGTTGGCTTCACCCAACTAGCCAGTGACTGTTCTCCCAAGGAGCTTGTCATTATGCTGAATGAATTGTTTGGCAAGTTTGACCAAATTGCCAAGGTGAGTTATCATTAATAATTTCTTTCCAAAATTATTCCACTGACTTGCAGTTGACAGTTCACCTCTTTAAGAGTAATAGTCTAATGATCTATTAAATCTTGAATCAGAGTAAGTTACGTTGTGAGAGGACGATTACTGCTCTCATTTAGCAGCTCCTGTACTGGCATGTCTATCCTTGCAAGCCATTTAACCGCCCACCCATGTTCACAGTTTTTATATGAGCTGCCTGGTTGAATAAACTAATTGCTTTGTCCTCTGTTTTGTTTCTTTTCTTTTAGGAAAATGAGTGTATGAGAATCAAGATCCTTGGCGATTGCTACTACTGTGTTTCAGGGCTGCCCGTCTCTTTGCCTAAACATGCTAAGAACTGCGTCAAAATGGGCCTGGACATGTGTGAAGCCATCAAGTGAGTTTGTGTCAACCACAGTGATATATCCCCAAACTGATACATATACTGTCTCACTTAACCTCTTAACATGTGCTAGCCACACAGATTTTTGACACGATTTAAAGGAAAAACAAGTGTTAAAAGTTGTTAGGTAGTGTTAAAAGCTGTTAGATAGGTCATTCTCAATTATGTATTCTCAGTTCTAATTTAGGGAAACAGTTTGTGTTACTTCACATTTTGATATGCACTAGTGGACGAGATTGCTTAACTCGGTGTTAAGAAAAGGACTCCAGTGGTTGCCAAGGACTAACTGATACACTGACAAAGAAAAAGACAAACTCATAACTCAGTAAAATCAAGACTTAATTGGTTTAGTTGACATTGGTACAAATTCTTAAAGAGAACTGTTTTTACCATCCATACTGACAGACAGAGACATAGACAGACTTTTATGTAATTTCATCCTCCACAGAAAAACACTGTTTATGTGGATTAAAGGATTGTAGTCTGCATATAGAGACGACCTGGCTTCACTACAAAGAGCTTTAGTATTTCTGTGAAACTCTTCCAGGCAGGTACGGGAGGCCACCGGGGTTGATATCAACATGAGAGTTGGTGTACACTCAGGCAATGTGCTCTGCGGCGTGATCGGCCTTCGCAAGTGGCAGTTTGATGTCTGGTCACATGACGTCACTCTGGCCAATCACATGGAGTCAGGAGGCCTTGCAGGGTAGGTGGTTCTGAATGATCAGTTTCAATAACCCTTTATACACCTTTTATTGCCATATTTTCATATTGCCTCACACTAGTTAAGTTTGCCTCATGTTGATTCAACCTTATTATGCCCATGAAACATCAAATATACACACATCCCTCCTCACTACATGGTCAATAAAAGTTATTTGTTCAGTTACAATTACTAGTTATAATTACTGTGCAGATTTGTAACTTTTTTAGTTGTAATTAAACTGAATTGAAATGCTGAGGTCCATCCTGTATTTCAAATAAGGATAATACATGCCATACCAAGAATTTAATTGCTTCTCTTTTCTTCAGACGTGTCCACATCACCGAGGCTACTTTGAAGCACCTGAACAAGGCTTATGAAGTGGAAGAGGGCAATGGCCACCTCAGAGACCCCTACCTAAAAGAGCTCAGTGTCAAAACCTACCTAGTCATTGACCCACGAGTGAGTTCTCTGCAAGTCTTCCTTAAAAATGCATACGATGTTGTAGACAGTGAGAAATATTTAGCATTTGAAAATTACTTGATAATGACAGGATGGCGCCGTGCTGGGTGACAGCCTGTTGAAACAGTCCTCATTGATTGTTTGTCAGTTTATTGTCTTTTTTGTGTCTATTTGTTTATGTTTGTGTGTATTTTATTTATTTAACTGACACATTTCCCAATTTAGGGTCAAGAAAGTACTTCTACTGTATCTATCTATCTATCTTTATATAGGCACCAACTTATACAAATAATTGCTGGTATGATGATGAAGCATATTATGAGAAAAATCATAATAATCATTTTAAAACCTGTACTTGCATATTTTAGACTTGTATGGATATTTGTGCTGAGAATGGACTCCCTGACTGGTTTCTAGTTATTTTAATGTACTCACTGTAGTTGCCATGCCTTACGGTATCAAATAATTGCTAACATGTAACTGTACTGTAAATGTAATCTGATGTGTGCATGTATATCTTAAGTCTAAGGATCCATCGCTGACCAACCGTAGTGCGCCTAAACCTCGGGTGAATGATGGTTTGAAGATGCGGGCATCTGTGCGTATGACCCGCTACCTTGAATCCTGGGGGGCCGTCAAACCTTTTGCCCACCTCCAGAACCGAGAGGGCTTCACCCCAGACACCATTGTCAATGGCAAACCACGCTCCAAGGTGAGCAGATAATGCACTTCTTGATTATTTGGATCATTATTAGTTGTTATCAAGGAGACATATAACACAGTATAGACATGCAAAGTATGGTCTTGCTGTGTTAATTATTCACATTTCATTAAATAAGGTAATCCAGGAAGGAAGAGCTATGTAAATTATTGATAGAACTGCTATTGAAAAATTGACTAGAGAAGTAACTTGCTGATTTAAGATAATAATTATCTTGTGAGAGGTTCATTTATGTAACAAATTAAATGGTTTGATACATTGATCTTAGGTGGGTGGTGTATTTGTGTCTGAATGTGGTCCTTGTCTTTTTCAGGACATCCCCCTGCGAACAACTCAGGGCTCCAAGATCACTGAGAGGTAAGAACAAGTCGTAGCTGGCAGTTAAATCTGCATTTGCTGACTGTTTTTATTTTCAAGGGACTGGGGAGTGGGAGTGGGAGTGAAACATGTCATGAGTGAAGATAAAGTGTGCTCACACACATTGACCCCTGAAGTCAGCCTGTTTAACAACAATGTTTCTCAGTAGTATCTTGATGGTCATGGCTGGAACAGAGAGGAGTGCTTTCTGTCAGCTTTCCCATCTGTTCACAGGATCTCACTCCACCACATTTCATTAATAATATTGTGTAATACAGTACGTCAAAC